>NC_090272.1:209972358-210290692 GCF_040414725.1 Anabrus simplex
GAAAGGTAGTGGCATTTATTTCCACGAGCAAATGTGGAACTACGAGAAAAATGGGTCTTAATTATGTCATGTCGCGGTGACGAGAAAAATAGCATGTGGCAACCTTCCTCGAAGTCTGTAGTATGTAGTGAACATTTTAAAAGCACGTGTTTTAGCATTTCTACTAAAACTAGTCGCAATCAATGCCAACACTTTTTTTCAGGGTATTTGCATGGCAAGACTAGGTTACGTACTAATACTAAAATGTTTTAATTCCTCCCCTGAAGGAGGAGGCGAGCCTCTTAGATGGTGACGCCGTCTGTGAGGCCGGGAGATTTGTTACGGCGAAGGAGATGCTCGGACATGGTGAGGGGGTTGGCGGCCGTGGCCTATACTAGGAACCCTCTCAGCATTTGCCTTATTGCAGGAGAATGGAAAACCACGTAAAGCCATTCTCAGGAAAACCGACAGTGGAGACCAGCCGTGAGGTCCAGTCCTGTCCAGTCTCCCGAATACAGAGACGAAGAGCCACCCTTCCTCTGCTCGGTTGGCCGGTCGGAGTGCAGAGCTGTTGGACCACGGACCAGCCGTGGCCACTTGTGGGCCGAGACCCACTCTGCATTCATCGACGAAGGCTCTGTGAATACTGCAGTGTTTTAAAATATACTATGAAGTATTTTCATTTTTATTAGGATGTGTACTTTCCGGTTGCAATTATACTACCTGATTCGTATGAGCTCATCTTGAATTACTCGGTGATACATTTATTTTTCTTCATTAAACGTCATAGAAATATCACTTTCCTACTCAAAACGCAATGTTTTATATTTGTAATGTGCTTTTATGTGCAAGTTATTATCGTAATGCCAATTGGAATCGTGCTGAGGAATGGAGGGAAAACCTCACATCCAGCGGCGATATTTGAACTGCTGCTACTTTGTCAATTTAGTACTTGAAGAGACCGGGCATGCTGAGGCCTTTACTTATCTCGTAGGCATCGATAACACCTAGGGACGTTCCGATATAATAAATATCGATATTTGATTCGATATCGACATGCCGATATTATCCTACTTTCAAAACAAAATAGCGATATATCTCGATATAAAATTATTTCTTTTCCAAAATACAAGGATTTGAAATTATATTGAAGTTCTATAAATCGGGGATCTATTAACAATATGCAACTTGTTTGAAGCCATCAAGAAATATTTAATTTGTTTGTATCTATCTGTACATAATACTGAATGATTAAAAATTTTAAATTGTTTGTATATAATTCCGAATTTGATTGATTCCTTACTTTATAAGGTAAGGCGGCAGCTAAGAATTTAAGTCCGTTAAAATGTGCAGCATGCTTGAAGCCATCAACAATGTTTTGATTTGTTCGAATCTGCTTCTATGTATTACTAAATGATTGGAAAATTTCATTTGATTTTATGTCATTCTGAATCTGTTTTGCACGTAAATTTGAATGTTTCAACAAAACAGTTAACCAAGAGACGTAAGCGTGGTAAGACCTCTGTAGTGTAGTGGTTAGTGTGGTTAGCTGCCACCTCCGGAGGCCCGGGTTCGATTCCCGGCTCTGCCACGAAATTTCAAAAGTGGTACGAGGGCTGGAACGGAGTCCACTCAGCCTCGGGAGGTCAAATGAGTAGATGTGGGTTCGATTCCCACCTCAGCCATCCTCGAAGTGGTTTTCCGTGGTTTCCCACTTCTCTCCAGTCGAATGCCGGAATGGTACCTAACTTAAGGCCACGGCCGCTTCCTTTCCTCTTCCTTGTTTATCCTATCAATGCAATGATAAAACCATAAATACTTGCACGGTAGATGCTGCATCATATTCTTAACTATTTTCAGCCATTTTTACTAATTTACGAGGTTTATATGAACATCAAGCATTACTGACACTACTTCTTTCACTCTAAAAAAGCTATTTATTCAGGATCTATGCCTCGACTGCTGTCTTGTGGCTGCGGGTGAATGAAAATTTGTGTTATGGAAGTATAACCCTAGCAACCGTGCAGGCTAGTGGTCATCTGAAATTAGCAGCCGTTGATGGATAATATCCATGGATAATTAAACCGCGAATTCTAGTAGCAAGATAAACTCAACCAACCAGTCGCGTGCACAGGCAGAATAAACCAATATTGATATATATGCATTGAGATCTGGTGATGATATTGTAGTTACTCTTGGGTTACGATATATCGATATTGCTTGAATATACCGATATATTATGTGCAATAAATATCGATTATCGAAAATAAGTTTTCAATATATCGAAATATCGATATATCGGTATTTTTTTTAAAACTGCCATCCCTAATCGTACCGCGCTGTCGCAATCCCATAAACCCTCAGCGACCGCTTGTACGCATGCTTCATCCATCTACGAGCCGGCGAGTGAGCGAACGTGTGATGTCATGCTATCATCGAGCCTTCGCAAGCGAAGCGAGTCCGAGCCTGGACTCGAAAGAATCGAGTACCGCGATTCCAGGCATCACTCGCGCCCATCACTACTCTTACATATCCTTCTCAAGTTTGCTGGGTGTTAGTAACAGCAAGGTGCTAGGTTGCGGCGCGCGCAAAAGCTCGAACAGGCTCGAGCTCTGATGTCATCTGTTCGAGCAGGGCTCAAGCACATCACTACTTCGCAGGCCGTCAATGCCATCCCGCTTCATTATCTCATGCCCTCAGATACAAGAACTGCGGCACACAAAAATTTAACATAGAAAGACCTAAATAATAGTCATACCGCATTATATTAAGTTTGGATATAAATTGAAAATGGAATGTATACAATCTACGAGTGCTTTCAAAAAAATTAAATATAATCAGTCTTCGTGCGAAACGCCTTATAACGATATGTATAACACGGCAATGGAAAGATTAATGTTCACGAAAGGAACTGAATGATTTGAACAGCAATCAATAAATTATCCAGCATTGAAGAATATAATTTGCAAGCTATACGAGTCCATTCTCACTGTAACCGATTCAAAGTGTAAGTTTCTCCTGTTACATTGTTTTCTTTGAGAATTTGTCGCAAGTTTGGAAGAGATGGTACTGTTGAGATACGTCTTAATGGTTGAGGTATTTTTGCTTCTATAAAATCAGCGTTATTTTTAATGCAGGGAACTTCATCGAGGTGGATCACGCCTGACGTTTGATTGTGCTGGTATCTAGCGGTGAATGTTAGAATTGGCTGCAACGGTGCGCTGCGCGGTGACTGCAAGCAAATACAGTAGAGACAATACACGACACTTACGGATTTCGCCTTGCTAAAATGGGAGACAATTCGACGGTGGCGCTCCTAGTGACTTGACCTGAACAAATCGCGCTAAATTGAAATATCAATGGAAATGTATATACGGAAATGGATAAATAAATTACGTCTAGAAAGAAAGTGGTATTGAGATATTAACTTCGAAGTTGCTAAAACAATTCTGGATAAATGAATGAAGAATTATTTAAAAGGTTATTATTCAAAGACTGAAATTAGACATATAAATAAGGTGTGAAATGGACTGCTGTGAAATGGCTTGATCTTTCATTTATGCATTACTTTTTTAGCTTTAGCATACCTGCCTGAAATCTTACGGTTGGATTTATCTTTTTTCCTCATTTAAAAACAATGGATCATCACATTAAGACATGTGTCAATAAAAATATAGGCACATTCCTTACACATATGATGCAATGAATTAACATTTAATAGCTGGATAATTTTCCTCTTATCATGAAGCCTACTAACAGAAAGAAAATCTACAAAATCCCGGCTTTAATCTGAGAAGAGGGATAAAAGAAAGAAAAGTTTGAATATGTTGTCGATAGTGATGCTTTGAGGAATATTTACGTACAATTAGAGTAAAAATGTAACATACCCTTGGCTGTATAGTCGAGGATTTTTCAAGTCGCTGGCCTGGAAATGATCTGAACAGATCTTATAATTCTTATACAAGCGTAACGTCCCTTCTTTCTTGTACACTTTATCCAAATCGCTTCTGTGACATTTCACAACGCACAGATCACACCTACAACAACACATCAGTATTGAAGGTTAACTGCTGCACTATACAATAAAATATGCGTATTATATTTTAAGCCCGTTAAAACATGGGTCGAGCAGGTCAGAAGATTATGAAGTACTATAAAAATCTCTGTCACTGGAAGAATATGTATGCAAACACAATATTACTTGCATGTTCTTGTCACGAGGGAACCTGAAGAACAAGCGCGCATTTTTCTCTACTACGTAATTGCTGCAGCCAAACACAGCACATACCTTTCCCCTCATGTTGAGAGGAGATATCAAGGAATGACACACGCTACTATTTAATTATGTCAACTCATTGGAAACGCATAAATAACACCAAAAACTTCACACAAATATACACGTGCTCTTATGACAGAATCAGTACCGTTCAGGTCTATCCGCTAGAGTGAGCTCCAATAGCTGTCCCTCGATATCTCGCTCAGTGTCGTGTATTGTCTCTACTGTATTTGCTGCAAGGCGAAGCGAAACGCAAACTTTTGCCGCTAGATGGCGCAAGTGCACTGCTAGGGCTAGAATGGATTTTTTTAAATAATCCAAGTGAGGTAGCCAGGACATCAGCTGATCGAATAGCTCTTGTGCTAGCTCTTAATCTAATGATTTTATATCAAAGACTCGCCTATGTTCAACATTCGTTTATTCGAGAGTTATTTTGATGTCCTGACGAAGGGATTATGCAACCACAAGGGGACCGGCATACCACCCCCGCAATGGTAGAAGGTCGGTAGATGCAGAGTAAGTCTCGGGCACCAAGTGGTCACGGCTGGTCCGTGGTCCAACAGCTCTGCACTCTAATGGGCCCACCGAACAGGGGAGGGGTGGCCACAGCTTTACCGTGGCTCTACGCCTCTGCATTCGGGAGATGGGACAGGGCTGGCCTCACCCGTTGGTTGTCCTAAGAATGTTTTTCTGTGGTTTTCCATTCTCCTGCACTAAGGCGAATGCCGGGACAATTGTTAGTATAGGCCACGGCCGCCAACCCCCTCAACTACCCCGAGCATCTCTTTCACCGCAACATTTCTCCTGGCCTGAGAGCGGCGTTATCGTCTAAGTCTAAGAGGCCCACCTCCCCCTTCAGGGGAGGAATGAAAACGTTTTAGTAGTGCGTAGTAGGAATGGTGGAACTACGGTACTTCCAGTTTCTTCTTCTTCGTAATCTGTTATCCCTGTTACGGAGTTATCCGTGGTAGTTAGAGGTGAAAGAAGGTGCGGGCGGGAATAGGTCTCAACTACTGAATTAAAGTTAATTTAAAACTTTAACAAAGGTTATATTTTCTTTTCCAAAATCAACAAATGACAACAAATAACAAAGATGTAACAGGTACCAAGTAGCAGGAAAACAAGTTAAGAGATTACAATAGTTACAAGATTTGGGCTTCGAGCCCCAAGATTAATTTCTGAGCTCTCAGCTCACCTCCACAATAGTTAAAGGGCAGAAAACTCCTAATTACAATGTTAAGAGGAAAAGAGCAGACCCGCTCTCAATTTTACAAGCCTATCAAAGGCTACAACAAACTTCATTCCTAATTGCCCTTAAGGCACACATACAGTGAAACAGGGGTATCTTGTACCCAACCTACAGGGCCTTCATGTGAAGAAAACAACCTCTGGGTTAATTAAATGGCCCAAAAAACCAAATTGACTGGAGGCGTAGCTTGCACTCCTACATGAAACTTCTTAAAACATAGGTGGCACTCGGCCAGTTATACAGGGGCTAATCCCATACTAGGGAGGTGACTAGTCGGCAAATAAGTTTAAGACTTTAAGAAGGAAGAGAAAAACGGTTACGAAAACATAGTCACCTCATATTCAAAATGAAGTTCGAGAGGGTGAAGCACTCTCTATCCCCGCTTTACAGATTTGTAGTTTATAGATAGACAGAAAAGAATTTACATTTTAAAAGGGTAGTTTACACACAGAAGGTTTCGAACCTTTCCCGAGAGTTAAACTGCTGAGCTAGCAAGAAATTACCTTGTAGATGAACTGCTGCTTGGAGAAAGAGGCGCTTCCGCCCCCTGCTATATATATTCACACACTGCGAAAGATGTTACTGAAGTGGCCCCGCGACAAGAAAATCAGCAGTTTTTATACCCTCGTGGAAAATTCGAGACCTTTCAAGAATGAAAAGACACACCTCTTCAACTTTATTGATAGACTAGGAATAACACATGGAAACCTGAGGAAGAAAGCAATGATTGGAGGAAAATTACTTACAAAAATTACTGATTGGTTAAATTCAAAACTGGCGGAAAGAGAAGGGTTATACTGCCAACCCAAAAAATGAATGAAAGAAATTTAACAAAGAACAAACTCATGAATACCAAATTTCTTCAAAAAAAACAGTTCCTTCACTTCGCACTAGGGTGCACAATTATAGTTCTTAAGTAGTGCCATCTAGAAGAGAATGTCCACACTTCTTGTTTCAGAGCAAACAAATAAAAATCGAAATAGACATAGTTCAGAACACTTCAGAATTTACAGTGGAGACATCTTCCGAGAAACCTTTGATTTAATACAGATTTTAAAGTTCAGAGTTTCTCCTGTAGAGAGGTTTCAACTGGCGCAATATTTGAATTCGCGGCGTGGAGGTGTACCACCCGGTACAATCCCCAAGGGTCGGTTTATCCCTCCACCGCTTCAAGGTTTGTGTCCTGGAGCCTGAGACTTGGGATCTGGGGAGACAACTGGGGAGGAGGACCAGTGTCTTGCCCAGGTGGCCTCAGCTGATATGCTGAAGAGGGACCTTGTGGTGGGATGGGACTATTGGAAGGGGCAGGCAAGGAAGAGGGAAGGAAGTGACCGTGGCCCTAAGGTACCTTAAAGGTAGGTACCATTCCGGCATTTGCCTGGAGGAGAAGTGGGAAACCACGTGTTACCGTGGTTTCGTGGATCACAGAGGTGAAAGAAGGTGCGGGCTGGAATGGGTCTATCTACGAGAGTCAAAGATTAATTTAAAAAGTTATTGTATGTATGTTGGGTATTCAGCCCGAAGGCTGGTTTGATCCTCTACAACTCCGCCAACAGCTGTCATAAATAGCCTAGGCGTCACTGAAGAGGCGTACTAGGGAAATGAGGAGTGAGGTAGTTTCCCGTTGATTTCCTCACCGAGCCAGCCGTTGCTATTACATATCAGTCCGCCAAGCCCACTGAAATGCATGCACCAACCGACCCTATGAGCGATATTTTCACACCATTCATAACAGGGACTGGCTGCATAAGGAATGGTATTACTAGCATCACTCATACCTCAGTCACTTTCATATTGTCAAAGCCAAGGATGAGACTGAGGCAAGTCAGTGAAAGTAACAAATTTGATATAGCCCATACCAGAAGACATAGTGCACTGTAAACACTACGTGTCGCCAGCAAAGGCATACAACTTTATTATAAAGGTTATATTTCTTTTCACATATTAAATAACAAACAACATGATTTCAGATACAGGTAGTTAAGGAAACATGTACGCGAATTTTTAGAAAAAAACTAATTTTTCTCTTATAATATCCCCCTGTCTTTCCTGAATCCAACCATATACAATCTATATAATTATAAAAGGAAGTGTTTGTGTGTCTGTGCGCGATGCCCAGCAAATTCTACAGCACGCAGAGATCTGAAATTTTGAACATAGGTAGATGGAAAGGGGTCCGAATGCACCTCGAGGCCGAAATTATCATTTTCGCTTTCGTTGGTGAGTTATGAACGAAAAACCATCGAAAAACGTGCATTGCGATATGATAATCCAACGTGCTGTCACCAAGATTAAATGCATATAGTCGCTGTCGCTAGGCAACGTACATAAGATAGGTAGAGAACATAGTATTCAAGGAGCCATTTTACTCCAGGGCGTAGGAAACCGTTTTTGGTCTTATCATGGTGTGAGGGCATATGACGCTGTTGATGGTGATTCGTCCGTCGGATCGGGACGTAAAGTCTTGAGCTATTTGAGAGGAGTGGGCTATGTGCCGGCGCCGGGTTTCATCCTCTTCATTCTTACCATCATATATAATGTCATTCATTTCATCTCATTGACTCATCTGATTAGGGTGACGTCATGAAAGTCATCTGGTCGTAAAAATTCGCTACGAAGATTCATCTCACTTCATATCCAAACCCCATAGAGAAAGGGGACAAGGGTTGGACACTTATACATTTCGAGGAAACATTTATGACACAAGATAGACGATAATAATGAACAAGGAATAATACAGATATCAGTCAGGATGCTATTGTAAGTCCGTGGAATAGGAAGCCATTTTCGTTCAGTCCACGATGTCTGTCTGTCTGTGTTCATGTGCGCGACTCCCAGCCATATCCACGGCAAACAAAGATCTAAAATGTTTGTCATAGGTGGTCACGGTTTTCACCTAAGATGCATGGCTGTGTCTGAGAGCAATTCTTGCACCAAGACATGAAGCTGTCAACGGTTCGGAAACAGTGCTTTTGCCATTGTCAACTGTACGTGGATTGTTCAAGAGTTCGAAAGGCAAACACAATACAGTATACATCTTACCTCGAAATGGAAGGACATTAATATAGTTTATTCCGAAGCTCTAAGGAAACAATATATTTTGTATTATATAACATGGTCTTTAACATGGTTTTAACATTATTTGTACCATCCATCAACCGGGTATCTTAAGCATTGAAAGTAATAACATGATAAAAATAAAATAATGTATTTCATGCAATTTACGTCAAAAAGATGTGACTTAATAAATAAAATGCTTTAATGTGCTTTTAAATAGAGAGTTTAGAAACATCTAACGGTTGAATTACTAAACGCGGGCAAAGCCGCGGGCACATACTAGTAAGTACATATTATTAATGTTTCAGGACCTTTTACAGCCCTAATCTTAAATATCTGCAGAATGCTGCCACGCCCCTTTACATGTCAAATGTATTTAAACTTCATAATATTTCCTGAACAAGTCACTTTGGGGCAGCAAATGTAATTTCTATGCAAAAACAGTAAATTTAACTTTCAAAAATTTGGCTAACCTGCACAATGTTCATCTTTCTCCACATCAGTAATATATAAACTACAATGTTGATCATATTAGTTTTTCTTAAAAGATAAGTAGTAAATGTTTCCATAGATATGCCGAGGACTAGGAAATTTGGTGCTGGCAGGCGCAAGTTTTACGGAAATAGATTTACATCTAAAGAGCAAGAAAGATAAATCAATACCAGTAATGGTTCTGGTGAGAGTGAGGTTAGGGTGCAATCAAGTGCTTCAAAAAAGAAACTGAAATATTTGGACTATTCATGCAGAGGTAGATTTAGTGAAGAAAAGAGGCAAGAAAAGAGGCAAGAACCAGGAAAAGGAATATAAATAGGAAGAAAGAGGATGAATAACTTTGAACCAAGATGATTGGGGCTGGAATGCATTAAACACATCAGATTAGGCCACAACCTTCATTAAAAGCAAAGTTAAACTTTAAGTCCAATTCCCGAAAGTTTTGTTTTCTGACATATTTAATTTAATAGACCAGAAACTACTTATGCTAGAAGGCTGAAACTTTGTACATAGAATCAGTATGATAATTGAAGGAAAGTAGACTACAATCATGGATCTACCTTAAAAAATAAGGACTTGAGTTCAGTTACGCCCAACAAAAAATTGATGTATTTTTATGTACCAAGTCTTAATTAATGCTGTTAATTCATTTCTTTCTGTATGTTCCCCATAGTAGTCTACTTTGTGCACACACATATTCTCTGTATACAGTAAAAAAATTGGTGGATTTTATTGATAGCTTTCAAAGATATAGCTACCTAAGAAACTGTCTACACTCCTAAAAAGTAAATTACTTACGAAGGATAAATTAGGCTAATTACTAAAATAGTTGACTAACTAATTTTTCTTTGTTGATTTATGGTTATAAAAGGTTAATTCCACTTGCAAAGTGAATTTCAGGTGTATATGAAGCATACTACTGGTGATATCGTGTGTGTGATTTGTAGTTAAAGTTACGGTCCTTCACAGACATGTACCCTTAAGCACAAAAAAGAAAAAAAAAGAAAAACCTAGAAAATAATAGTTATCATTTGAGCTTCAAGCCCATAATTTACCAAGGTCCCAATATCGCAACTGTCGCGTTAGACAGATAGACAAGGAGACGAATCTCCCAATTGTTTACCAGGAAATTTTAGGTTACAATTATCAAGAACACTATTGCTCCAGAGGTTACAAGGTATGGCCTTCAAAAGGCACCGATCAATATCACACAAATATATTTACATTTGAAGGAAAGAGCCTCAAATCACTACAATTTCTGCCAAGGAGACCGCGCTCCCAAACCCTTACAGCCTACTCAAGGCAACCATGCTGTTACTGTAGCGTCTTTTCTCAATAAAATTACACTTTCAGGCCTCTCTAGGCACAACCTACAATTTACAACACCATATCGATTAGTTTACACGGGGGCATCTCGTACCCATTCTACTGGGCCCTTATGGAAAAGAACAGGTTTAATTGCTGGCCCCAAAAACAAAATGTATGGAGGCGGACATTAGTGCTTCTTGAAATTAAGAGGTTAAAAAACCTACTTGGACTTGTGGCCCGACGATGCAGAGGCTAATCCCACACTACTGAGGTGACTAGATGGACAAGTTAATTTACAAGTTACAGGCGGAAATGGTTACAAAATTATAGTCACCTCAAAATTAATTGAAAGGGGGAAATCAAGAGGGTGACGCACTCTTTATCCCCTGATTACAGTTTAAGTACTCGACTTACTTGAACTTTTACATTAGAAGGCAGAAAGTTTTTATTTTGGGAAATTGACAGTGACATAGTTAAAGATTGGAAACTTCCCCTTGGGTCACCTTGCGGAGATAACTTAGATGGAAAACTGTTGGCCATTACCTTAGCTGATGTTCTGCCTGCCGAAGAATGAGGGCCCCGACTTCTGCCTTAAAACACACACTAACAGTAAGACGACGATCAGAAAGACAAATTAACACGAAAAGGCGTCAGCTTTTATACCCGAGAGGAGGGTTCAAGAATGCTCTGGACTAAAACCGGACACAACCTCTCATTTTTATTGGCGGATAAATTAGGTACAAGAAGCGTATGATTGGCTGAAAAATAAATACATGAAATTTACGATTGGTTAGAATCTTAGGATGAATAAGAAGTGTTGCAAACTTTGAAATATCAAAATCTAAGAAAGTCCATTCAGATCAGAAAACCCATAAACACAAAATTTCTTTCAATTACTAGTTGGTCCACTTTGCACCAGAGTGCATGACATCAGTTTTTTAATAGGGACATCTGTGGAGAAACGTCCAAAACTTCTTGAAATAATTGTGGCAAACACCCAAAAACAAAATAAATTCAGTCAGTTTTGGCAACCTTAACATTTCACATTAATCTATCCCTTTAGTAGTGACATCTAGCTGTTTCAAGTTTTGTATGATAGAGGACTTTCTTCAAGGCACTTCTTTTAAATGCGCGGGGCTGAGGTGTACATCCCGGTACACCACGAAAAACCACATCGGGGAAGGCTGAGGTGTGAATCGAACCCACCTCTACTCAGTTGACCTCCCGAGGCTGAGTGGACCCCGTTCCAGGCCTCGTACCACTTTTCAAATTTCGTAGCAGAGCCGGGAAAACCTGGTCCTTGTGGGGTGGCAGCTAATCACGCTAACCACTACACCACTAGTAGTAGTTTACTTTCTGTAAACATTACAACGTTACGTAATATATTGGCATTTTTGCGTTGTGTGCAAAACTAAAGTCGTAAATGCAGGGACACGGTGGTCACGGTTGGTCCGTGGCTCTACGCCTCTGTATTCGAGAGACGAAGATGGGCTGGCCCCCACCGTCGGCTGTCCTGGGAATGGATTTCCGTCGTTTTCCATTCTCCTGTATTAAGGCTAATACCAGGAGGGATTCTAGTATAGAGTATGACAGCCAACCCTCTCACCTGCATCACTATCCTTCTCCAATACAAATCTCACGGCCAGAGAGACAGCGTCACGTCTAGGAGGCCCACCTTCCACATCAGGAGAGGAATGAAACCATTGCACTAGTAGTAGTAGTAGTAGTAGTAGTAGTAGTAGTAGTAGTAGTAGGGAAAACAAACGTTTGTCTTGTGCTTTCCTCAGCACATTCTGATAACAAAAAGAGTAAAAACATAATATGAACAAATACAGTAAACTATGTAAAGCCTCCTTGGCTCAGAAGCAGCGCGTCGACCTCTCACCGCTGGATACTATGGTTCAAATCCCGGTCACACAATGTGAGATTTGTGCTGGACAAAGCGGAGACGGGACAGGTTTTTCTCTGGGTACTCCGGTTTTTCCTGTCATCTTTCATTCTAACAACACTCTCCATTAACATTTAATTTCACCTGTCAGTCTCTTGTCATTGCCCCTGAGGAGTGCGACAGGCTTGGGCAGCCGGCACACTTCCTATCCTCGTCGCTAGATGGAAGCTTTATTCATTTCAATCCTGACCCGGTCGAATGACTGGAAACAGGCTGTGGATTTCATTTTCACATTTAAGTATGTTATATATGGAGTAGGCTATAGATCATAATAGTACACAGTTCAAAAAATTAGGGGAACGTGCTTTGTAATGTCTGGTATGTGAACGTTGATTTGGTAGCTGGGGTTTCAATCATTGCACAGCATACCTTTTGACCTTTGGTACCCAGCGTATATAAAATTGAAGTTATACTCCATCTATAGGCGTAGTCATGTATTAAACTGTCAGGTGACCCCTCACAACAAAGTGAATAGAGGTGCATCTGTGTGTTGTTGTGAGGTGCATAGACTACTGCGGTCATTTGAGCACGTTGTACGTAAACCAGCACATCCCATGAGACATCTTAACGAGGTTCAAGTCGCAAGGGCCGCCACACTGATCCAGCAAGGATGGACTTTTCGTCTTGTTGCTGTGGATCTCAATTTATCTCCTTCAGTTATTCAACGCTTGTGGAATCGCTACAGTGAGACAGGTTAGTTCGAAAGGAGAGTTGGTTAAGGTCGTGGACGCATGACAACCCCACAGGATGACCGATATCTGACCATCTGTGCGTTGCGGCGTCGTTCAGCAACTCCCAGAGTACTGCAACAAGACCTCAGGACGGTCACTGGAGACATGGTGTCTGACCAGACAGTAAGGGACAGGTTAAGAGAAGTGCCCTTACGACCCAGACGTCCTGTCCGAGTGCCCCGTTTAACGCAGCAACATCGCGCAGCTCGCCTTCTGTTTGCCCGTACCCACGTCAACTGGCAACTTCGCCAATGGAGACCTGTGTTATTCACAGACCAGTCCAGATTTCCCCTGACACAGCGTGATGGACGTCATTGTGTATTTATTTATTTATTTATTTATTTATTTATTTATTTATTGACTTTAGCAGTGGCGAAGTTAGGGCTCGTGACCCTCTCTTACACTTAACCACATAATTAATCTACAGATAATACATATATAAAAGAAATGTACTATTCTATTATAAAATCAAAGATAAGCTAAAAATTACAGATTTGGACAACATATAATGAAGAAAGAAAGAAAGCAGAGTTCAACAAAAAAAAATAGAATAAAATTCGGGGCGTATAGATAATGAGAAAGAGACAAAGTCATAATGAAAAGGTAAGATACAAACTGAAAAAATAAGCAATACGTAAAGGGAACACAATAAGTAATAAAGTAAATGGAAATATAAGTATGGCAATAAAAGTGATCTATGTGTGTATGGAGACGCCGTGATGAGCAGTACATGCCAAATGTTGTCCATGAATACGACCGATTCTGACAAGGTTCTGTGATAGTGTGGGGTGGCATCAGTGTTGATGGGCGTACGGATCTTGTCCTCGTCCGTGGTAATCTTACCGCTGCGGGGTACAACGAGCAGATACTGCTATAGCATGTGTTTGTTGCTGCATACGTTGTTGGCCCCGAATTCGTACTCATGCACGACGATGTAGCGCATGTAGCGCGCATCACCAGAGCTGTCTTGCGAGAACTGGGCATTCAAGGGATGGAATGGCCAGCAGTGAGTCCCGCCCTTAATCCCATCGAGTATGTGTGGGGTAGGCTTGAAAGAAGTGTTCCTGGGCGTCCTGTTACACCACAGACTCTCCAAGACCTCGAACAGTCTCTCATTGAAGAATGGGACCTGATCCCGCAACGTGACTTCCGTCGAGTTATACGAAGCATGCCACGTAGGTGCCAAGCTGTGATAAATGCTCGTGGAGGACATACACCATATAGAAGCTCTCCAATTGTGATTAAATCCACTCTGAATGACTGTTATCACTTTGTTTTCGCCCCTATTTGGACATTTCCGTTTGTGTTCTCAAAATGAACGCGAATCCATCGATGTGTTTTTGTATACAGTACATCACCGGTAAAGAATAAAACTTTAGTTGGTAATGTACCTGGGTGCGAGGTATTGTTTTGTGGAGCATGGCAAACGTTCAAAAACATGTTCCGTATTTTTTGAACTATGTAGTAATAAAGATAATCTTATATATATGCTGATGGACTCGTGCTTAGCTATGGAATTCTCAGAAAGTCTGTCTTTGTGGTTTTCCCAACTGAAGTCAACATAGGTAATTACAATGACGTCAGTAGGAAAGTAGGGATTAAAAGCAGTGTTATCATATAAAACACTCAATCAAATGAAAAATCTCAAATTTTCTCACTTTAAACGAATATTGCTAAGGTGTCGATCTAACTAGAGATGGGAAACGATTATCGACGTATCGGATATATCGACTTCGATATTTTGAGTTCTGATATGTAGCCGATGTCGATATTTTGTGCGCAATATATTGCACCGTCGTCGTCGGTGGCACGAATACTCTTCACTCAGGGTCTTTGACAGGTTCTTCTCGTTAGAGAGCCATTTCCAGTGATATCAATGCTTCAGCGAGCTAGGGGGACTAATTAGTGTTTAATTTTGTTGGCTTTCACTCCCAATAATGAATAATGATGAAACGCGTCGATTATGATATGTTGAGTTGGGAAGCCTATTGGACGATCCGTGTTTCAGGTTGGAAATAGAATGTATCAAATCAATTAGATAAAATTCTTATATTATGTGGCTTCACGGCCAGCTCGCCCGGTTCAATTAAATAGAAGAACGGCATGATTATGCAATAAAAAATAATTTAGTATTTGAATACACACTTAGAAACTGACAGGCACTAAAGAGACTGCTAGACTAACGAATGCGTGCGGCAAGCGGGTGAATTATAACTCAGTGTCCACGACCTTGGCAAAAAATACATACCCCTACACCGCTTTCCCACAGCACAGGCAAAGTTTCCACTACTTGCCGTAGCGCTATACAAATCGGTTAGCGGCGACGAGCGGCATTTTGTGTGCATTTCCGCCAATAATTATGTTAATAATTAAAGAAAATAAAGGAAAGAATTAGCAGATAAGACAACAAGGCTTGTACAAATAGCTTTTTTAAATAATTCCTAGTTCCAGCTGGCTAAAATGGAATAAAAATGTAATGTTTACTCCACAAAGTGGGCGGGGGGGTGACTGTCCGACCTCGCCCCACCCCCTAATTACCGCTACAGTGTGTAAACACGCCAAACATGCAGAAAAGGAAATTTAATAACTTATTAATGTATACGCGTGTAGACATTCCACTCGATAAACGAGATCATTGTATGAAACAAAAACTAATACTGTTGGGCGAAATACGTGTGTAGATGGCATACGTATGTTTGGAGCTTCGGTTGCATTCCGACCAGGTTGTCTAGATTAAAATAAAGTCCGTGTATTCGTCGCTGCTGAACACATTAGCCAGCGCCCATATGCAGACAGCAAATATAGCGCGGCTGTACCATACACCAGCGTAGAACTGTGCGGTGGAAAACGAGGTTTACTAATGCAAGGGGTGCATTAGACCGGTAGCGCTGAGTGACATGCTGCGAGCGTCAGTCCAGTTCTTATCTCTTCACATTCATACGTAACCTGCCCACTGGCAGTAGTGCCCCTGTGAAAATCAGATGTAGGCATCCCATTCATCACTTGTGCATTTATAAGTAGAAAGTACGGCGTTCGGGAGCCACCTGGTATATTCCTCTCAAGCAGATTAAACCTGAAACAATCTTGTATAAGATTAACAACAAATTAATCTAAAAAGCCACCTAATCGATACTTTATTTCTTTTGCCTTTGGCAAACTTAAAAATACATTAACAAACACAGTACATGTTTCGACCACTTAGTGGTCATCTTCAGCTGTATATAAAAATCTTAGATGATAACATTTAAAAGCAAGCACATTGGATCTTATGACTATATCCCATGGGAATCCAAAAACTATTGTTCTAGATGCTTTAAATGAATTGGAAGATGGGGGGGGGTTGGGGGTAAGGAGATTTATGTGAATGATACTTAAATTACAGTATCGTTTACAATTGTGTTTAAAAAACTTAAATGATGAAAAACATATTTAAAATATTTAAAAGCGTCTATGGTAAAATTCTTTTTGATAAAATTAGGTGGCGTGATTAAAAGTTCGTGTTTGTAACAATCTTCAGGCATTTGTGAGAAAATAATAACTTAATTAAAATTCGCGTCTATGGTGCTGTTAAACACTTTGTTTTTAATAAACACACTTAAAATATTCTAAAGTGTCTATGGTAAGGCACTTATTAAAAAACACTTGTGCTTGAATGAAAGTTTATGTTAGATGCACCAGTCTTCAGGTATTTATTGTTTATATTTGATAACTTCCTTGAGTGATATTCTTGTGGTTAAAAGGCCGTGTTGACTGTTTAACTTCCGAGAATTGCTCTTCGGAATGTGATAAAAGAATTTGTGTTAGTCGTTTAACTTGTTAAAACCCTGTGGTGGCTTCTGTTATACAAAATGGCGATCTGATTCGGGCAGCTTGCCTCGCGATCTTATCTGGCAAATGTTAATCCGGTGACCGCTATCACACTAGGTCGTGCACGAAGGCAGTTCTCCAAGGCAACGCGGATTAACATTTGCCAGATAAGATCGCGAGGCAAGCTGCCCGAATCAGATCGCCATTTTGTATAACAGAAGCCACCACAGGGTTTTAACAAGTTAAACGACTAACACAAATTCTTTTATCACATTCCGAAGAGCAATTCTCGGAAGTTAAACAGTCAACACGGCCTTTTAACCACAAGAATATCACTCAAGGAAGTTATCAAATATAAACAATAAATACCTGAAGACTGGTGCATCTAACATAAACTTTCATTCAAGCACAAGTGTTTTTTAATAAGTGCCTTACCATAGACACTTTAGAATATTTTAAGTGTGTTTATTAAAAACAAAGTGTTTAGCAGCACCATAGACGCGAATTTTAATTAAGTTATTATTTTCTCACAAATGCCTGAAGATTGTTACAAACACGAACTTTTAATCACGCCACCTAATTTTATCAAAAAGAATTTTACCATAGACGCTTTTAAATATTTTAAATATGTTTTTCATCATTTAAGTTTTTTAAACACAATTGTAAACGATACTGTAATTTAAGTATCATTCACATAAATCTCCTTACCCCCAACCCCCCCCCCATCTTCCAATTCATTTAAAGCATCTAGAACAATAGTTTTTGGATTCCCATGGGATATAGTCATAAGATCCAATGTGCTTGCTTTTAAATGTTATCATCTAAGATTTTTATATACAGCTGAAGATGACCACTAAGTGGTCGAAACATGTACTGTGTTTGTTAATGTATTTTTAAGTTTGCCAAAGGCAAAAGAAATAAAGTATCGATTAGGTGGCTTTTTAGGTTAATTTGTTGATTAAACTCATCGATACGGCCATGAAGTGGACAGCTTGCAATAAGATTAACAAGTTCATACCATGATATATTACATTGACCGACACCAAATACTCCTTGCTTTAAATAAATCTTTACGTGATACCGACTTTGGAATCCTTATATCCTTATTATGTGTAGTTGGTTTCAATATAATGACTTAGATTTCTTATAACTTTCAACATCCTCTCATTATTGACCAACTGCAACACAGTTTTGAAAGACCTGTCGTATATTACAATTCTTTCTCAAGAGTATATCAATATCTTCTCGATTCCCTCTTAATATCTTCGCGATACCTTCACAATTCGTTTCCAGTCTCTTCAAGATTCACACAATAATATATATATATATATATTCGTTTACGGCCATTAGAGACCACGTTAGATAACAATTACATGTTTCTGGAAGCCTTCCTCACAGCCCAGAACTTCGGCATCCTCTCTCTGGCAGCCTGTCTTCTTTCGTCCGTCCGCCCACGGTTAAGTTTTGGTTCGTCATGGAATCCCTGAAATCTGTCGATCACTGACCTAAACTTTGTTCGGTTTGAGATGTCTTCCGAATTTAGTCCCACCTGTCTGAGATCCTTTCTCACCTCCCTGAACCATTTGTCCGACACTTTAGGTCTGCTGTCTAGTATTGTGAAAATCCTTTTCGTTAGTCTCTTCTCATCCATTCTAAATAAATGCCCATAGAATTTAAGTCTCCGTTTTCTCATGGACTCAGTTAGCCTTTCATTGTCTCGGTAAAGTTCTTCCCTTCCTCGCAGCCTATACTGTCCATCCACAATCTTTGGACCCATTATTTTGCGAAGGATCTTTCTTTCAAATTTCTCAGCTTCTCTCAGTCCCGATTTTCCTGTCATTTGGAGGCATTCACTAGCATACAGACATTCCGTTTTAATCACTGTATTGCCCCCATTTTTCCCGAGCTAAGACCAGCCATCGAGCGAGGAATCCCAAGGTGGACCGTTCGATCGTTGGCTATCACTTTCTAGAGGCATTTAAGGGTTGTTAAGGATTGATGACCAAGCAGGATTCAGGCTATCTCCTCTCACTGGAGATGGAGTTTTTTTTATCGGCACCTTGGCTGTGCTCCTGACTCGAGTTGTTATGTTGGCTTCCCCGAGCCTTGGCCTCTTGATATTGAAGGCTTTCCGCCCCTACGATATCAGGGTTGGTATCCTGGGTTTGGATTGCTCTTCGCCATCGTTCGTTTTCCTGTGTCGAGTTCTGCAGGTCCTTTAGATATTTTTCCTTCTCTTCTTCTCGCCAGTCTCTCCTTCCTCTTGATTGGCGGAAGTCCTGATTTCGCTTCCAGCTCCTTCGGTAGTCTGAGTATGGTCGCTTCCTCTCGTTACGTCTGGAATATTCCCAGTTTCTGGTGGGTCTATTTCTGCGTACGGGCGATCGATCACGAGGTGAATCTTGCCCTCCAGGGTTACGTTTCCACGTTCTCCCTTGGTTGACTGGTTTCGATTCCTCCTCCTTATTTATTGTCACTTGATGGATCTGCGGTTCCGAGTTTCGTCCCTGACGAACTGGTTCCTTGGACGTCATGTCTAATTGTCTTAATAACGCCTCAGCCTCGATTGCAGATTGTGTATTTGAGGCTATCATGATCCTCTGCACATCTGGTGGTAACTGACGTGTGATCAACTTAACCAACTCAGGTTCTGATGGTGGTGAGTCTAGTTCTCTTAATTTTCTTAATTGACTGGACAGAAAATCCGCATATCTCGTGGGCGTAGATGATGCATATTTCCTGGCGTATAGCTCCGTCCTAAGGTTGTATTGGACGTCGCTATTCCAGTACTTCTCCAGGAATGCTTTCTTGAAACTTTCGAAATCGTCAAACGAAAATCGAAATGCGACAAACCAGGTATGAACTGAGTCTTCCAGGAATTTTTCGGTGACTCTTAACTGCCTTTCTGGTGGAATTTTCGCATCGCGAAAGTAATCCTGCAGTTCCCGAATGAAGCCTTTCGGAGTCACGTTTCCTCTAACGTTATTGAATTTCTTGGGCTGGTCTTCGTGGAGACTAATTATATTTACTATTTGCGTCTGGCCGGTTGTATTCATTTGAGACGCATTTACTGTCGGCTCTGAAGAAATGTCAATTGTATTCGCAGCGCCTGTTCCTACAGCTGCAAGTGGAGTTGACGTCTGACCCGTGCCGGTTACACGTTGCTCCAGTAACGCCTGCTTTTCTAGCAATGAGTTAGTGACCTTGCTAGTGTTCTCATTCTGGATCTTCAGGAGATGCATTTCATGTACAAGCTCCTTGATTCCATCCGTGTACTCCTTTCGAATCCCTTCGGTTTCAGTTTTTGACTCAGTCGTGACCTTGTGTATGGCATTCATCAGGGTGGTTTTGATTGTTTTTATTTCGCCCCAACTATCCTCCAGTGACTCGTGGATATAATCCATCCGCTCTGAGTTATCGACTTGGGATGTCTCGATTTTGTCGAGAATGCCCTTTTCGACTTGTTGCAGCTTTTCGTTTAATCCAAGGAATTTCTTTGCCCAAGCCGTTTTCGTAACCTTAAGGTCCTCTGCATTTGTGTCAATCTTTTCCTCAATATTCAGGAATGATTGTTCGACTTCGCCCTTATATTTGTCGATTCCAGTTAATATGTCCTGCTGAACGTTCGCTAGTCGTTCACTGAATTCATTGGACATGCCCGCCATAGACTTGGCAATGTTTTCGTTTACTTCCTTCTTCATGGTAGCGAAATCATTTTTAACTATTACGAGCTCGCTCTGCATTGAGGCTAGCTTGCCGTTAAAAAGTTTAATGTCAGAACATATTTTTCCTAAACCTTCTTCAGTTTGGTTTTTAATGTCCGTCAATTTTTCTTCAATGGCTTCCCCGAGAGATTTTTCGAGATTTATTTGTGCGTCACTGAGATCACTGAGTCCTTTTTCTAAGTGCGCTTGATTATCGTTAAGCTTTCGCTCTAAGTTTTCCTCTAAGTGTGCCTGAGTGTCACTAAGTTTTCTCTCTAAGTTTTTCTCTAAGTTCACCTGACTATTATTGAGTTCAAAGAGTCCTTTCTCTAAGTTCACCTGGCTATTGTTGAGTTCAGAGAGTCCTTTCTCTAAGTTTTTCTCTAAGTTTGCCTGATTTTCACTAAGTTTTTGTTCTAAATTTTTCTCTAAGTTCATTTGACTAGTATTCAAGTTGGCATTGATCCTCTCCTCCATAGCCAACAACATCTGCCTTAAGTCCTCCATAGTTACAATTATTCATTAAATGGCTATTCTGGTACTGGAAGGATTCTGATCGGAATACTGGAGTGTTGGGAATCGAACTCCATCAAATTTATGAAGGCAGCGATTTGTCGATATCATGAAAGTTCCAAATTTTCACCAATATCGGTCGCAATTATGAATTTAACTTTAATTAATTATCATCGCAGCAAATTCAAATTTCTAATTACCAGCAAGAATTTTTTTTTTGTAAACAAAATTCATACGAGTTACATTTAACATGTGCTTATGTTAGCCACAAGAATTTGGGCGAATAAATGTGTCAGAGTCAGCCTAATTTAATTGGTCATCTGATCTTGTCAATGTCATAAACACTGGACAGCACAAGACCATTTTCGAGCTTGGATAAGCCAATCTCGAGCCCCACGCTTGGATTAAGCCATCTTAAATGCCCCCATTTTTCCCGAGCTAAGCCCAGCCATCGAGCGAGGAATCCCAAGGTGGACCGTTCGATCGTTGGCTATCACTTTCTAGAGGCATTTAAGGGTTTTAATATTTCTTTTTATCCTGCTTGGTCATCAATCCTTAACAACCCTTAAATGCCTCTAGAAAGTGATAGCCAACGATCGAACGGTCCACCTTGGGATTCCTCGCTCGATGGCTGGGCTTAGCTCGGGAAAAATGGGGGCATTTAAGATTTTTTTTTAAGAAAATAAATTCCTTCCTAGTCTTCCTTGACTTAAGTTACTCAACCTTTCCCTTAAGGGTATGAGAATTATTTCTTAAGGCGACACACAACGATGAGTGTGATCTGCGTCACAGCGAGTGCATGACCAGATCAAAATTAAATGAAATCAACATGACACAAGAGAAATATACACATTTACATACACACACACATTCACACTAGGGAAACACGCTTTTATGTACATTATTTACATCGAATCCTGTTTTGGCAAATTTATTCATGATTTTTATTGGTGGTCGGGACGTGTAATGTCTAGCAGAAATAATCCGTGCACTGAAATTCTCCTTCATTAATGGTGGCTAGTGATCGAAGTCATGGGTATCACTTGGTAGAAACACATTTCACATATCAATGCAAGTTCATCTAATTCATGAAATTATAATGGAAGATTCTAGTAAAATCCATAAGCACTACCATCATTTGGGCTACAGGTTGAATTTACCGCAAGCGTGAGCCTTACTCGTATTATTTTTACTTCCTACTTGTGAAATACACTCGCAACACGTGCTCCAATAATTATAATCCATCTTGCGCTCCAAATACACAAGAATAAATCAAATATCACCATTAAATCATCAACTGCTCAATTATACAACAAATATCCCTCAGGATTGGCCATATTCCAGACCCTTCATGAACAGAGCACATTCCGTCTCACATTTAAGAACTCTACAGTAGTTTTATGGCTCACGAGCGTTTACTTCTGTTTTACCCGATCTTTAGTCAATATTATTATTATTTAAGTGATTATTACATCTACTGATCCTCATGGAATATCGTAAAATTAGATGACTTCATCATAAATACAACAAGTGATCTTAAAAGACACTAGGTTCGACCCTATTCACTCAAAATGTACACGCAAATTTTTCGTCCAGTAACTTTCAACATTACAATGAAAGTAGATTTATCGTGTGGTCAGTGATTATTAAATATAGACTCCTTAAGCATGGGAAATCATTCAAAGACAACCTACATGTCTACTCTAATAGATCCAAAATTTCATTCACACGTACCTAGTCTACCACGACACCTTAAGAAGTGGAAAAATGAAATATTTCTAACTACAGCAAACTAATAGATCTACGACTTAAGAAGAAAGACCTCTAGTTGTACAAAAGGTAAGACAGATAAATTAAATTAAAAAGGTACTCAAGTTTTGTGGAGTTCGATTCCCGTCGACAGTCAGTTATTTCAGCATACTCCTCCGGTCAGTCTCCTTCCAATTACCAGAGACGCCTTACATTTTACAGCTCCATGGAGGCTCTGCAACAGGTGTCCCTCGATGAAATTGTGTTGCCGGTGGTTGCGGAATTATTCATCTTGAGATGTTCAATTCTAAGACGTCTTCCGTAGATTGCTGGTCACAAGCTGTAACTGAGATGACAAAATTAAGTATTTTGCACAAGCACACGCAGAATATAAACAGCTCGTCTACACTGTCACACTTAACTTGGCTCCTAGGCGTTTTTATTCCATAGAATTCACTAATTATTAGACTAAATTCTGGTGGAACGGGCGTCGACTTGACTTGAAAATTTTCTTTCCACTTGGTCCGGTAACGTGATGTCTCACACAGCGAAGAATATATTCAGAGAGCTTCAGAACAAGAGCATTAAGCATTAAGAGAGCGATTCACTCGAAGCAAGGTCTTTTATCTAATTAGCCAGGGAGGCGTGTTCTTCAGCGAGAACGGTAATTGGCTGATGGTCTCCTTTAATTTGCGCAGACTATTCCAGAAACAAGCTGGGTTGCGCGCGTGCGAAGGCAGTCACGTGGTTTGATCTGACCTTGGCACAGTCTCGGTGTATATCACCCCTCTGAACGACGAAAAAAACTCGTTCTCAGCTCGCCACAACTTCCCAGATGATATGCTGCGGTTTTAAGCAGACAATAAAATTTTTGCTTTCCATTTGTTAAAATATTCGTAATATCGCCAATTTTAACGGGGACAGTATTGTAGTGCCTTAGTTTAGCTCGTCTGGAGATGGTTTTCTTCTTGTATATAGGATATGTCCTACGAATAGCCGCAGCCATTTTCTCCCGTCTGGTGTTGTTTGCTTCTCTTTCATTTGTTTTCAATTGCACTATTTCACCCAAATACTTAAAGCTATCAACTCTTTCTATTTTACCGTGTTCTGTCTTCAGGTACCGAGGGGCTGTTTTGATGTTTGTTATATATTTAGTTTTCTCGAAAGAAATCTGTAGTCCTGCTTTTTCTGCTTGTAGTTTTAGTACATTCAGCTGTTCTATTGCTGTGTCAGTATTCCTAGATAGTAGCGCAACGTCATCAGCAAAGGCAAGGCAATTAATCATGACACCACTTTTTGACCCTCCAATGTATACTTGGTTAAGTAATCCTTTTCTGTCCAGTTCTTTTTCCCACTCCCGGATAATCTTCTCCAACACACAGTTGAAAAGAATTGGTGACAATCCATCACCCTGCCTGACCCCTGTTTTAATTTCGAACTGCTTGGAGTTCTCTCCCATGAACTTAACTTTCGAATGTGTCCCAGTTAAAGTCTGCTTAATAATTGCTGTTGTTTTGGCGTTAATTCCAAATTCCACTAATATATTGAATAGCACTTCCCTGTCGACTGAATCATACGCCTTTTTAAAGTCTACAAAAATGACTACCAGATCCTTTGAGAGATGATTCTCTAGTACACGTTTCAGACTCCAGATTTGATCAACGCACGATCTTCCCTTCCTAAATCCCGCTTGATACTCGCCTAGTTGATGATCCACTTGTTCCACAAGTCTCCTCTGTAGTGCTTTAGAGAGTGTCTTATAAGTTACAGGTGTGATGGAAATGCCGCGGTAGTTGTTAGGATCTGCTCTATCACCTTTTTTGTGTAGAGGATGAATGATAGCATTTTTCCAATCTTCAGGGATTACCTCCATTTTCCATATCTTTTCCATTTATCGCCTTAAAATTGTTATTGCGATTTCTCCACCACTTTCCAGCATCTCTGCTGTGACAGAGTCTTCCCCTGCAGCTTTGTTGTTCTTTAAATCTGTAATTATTTCACGGAGTTCTTTTTCGTCAGGGGGTATTGAGTTTTCATTCCGTTGCTTTGGATCCTCTTTTGGCCATTTATTTTTAGGTTTTTCACAGTTCAACAATTTCTCAAAATATGTAGCTAATATCTCACAATTTTCATTCTTATTCACTGCCAATTTTCCATCTTCCCTTCGAAATCCCATGGTAGATGGTTGATATCCATGTATGTGCTCTTTAAAGGTCCTATACAAGTTTCTAGTATAATAATAATAATAATAATAATAATAATAATAATAATAATAATAATAATAATAATAATAATAATAATAATAATAATAATAATAATAATAATCTGCATTTTAGACTTTTCATTACAACAAAGACTTCCAACGGAATATTCTAATCTACATGTATGAATTCGTTTAAAAGAATACACCTTTGATAATCGATACACAGGTGTCGCCGCTATTGTACTTATAAACTATCGATACTTTATCCTACGTAATACTAATCCTTTTGCATTTCCCTTGGTTTCATGTTATAAAATTCATGTTACAAACTACATAATAATAGAACTAACCTTACAAGACTAGAATTATACATTCTTAAGTTTAAAATATGCGTAAAGTCCATTTCTTCACTTTCACCATTTTACACTCGCGATATATTATATAGATGAACATATGTCTAGACCACTCCGGCGACATGTTCTTGAGTCACGTCAATCTTCTATTTCTGCATCGGCACTTGTGTTGTCTTGTTCGTACCGTATGGAAACAGCAAAATATCTGTATTTCTGTCTAATTTAATACTTTGGTTATGATTTGATTCTTTTTCCGCTCCTTTCACTATTTGTATGCTACAGTTAAGAAATTTGTATTTCTCAATTCACTTCGACAAATATAGTGATAATTAGGGATGGCAGTTTTTAAAAAAATACTGATATATCGATATTTCGATATATTGAAAACTTATTTTCGATAATCGATATTTATTGCGCACAATCTATTGGTATATGCAAGCGATATCGATATATCGTAACCCAAGAGTAACTACAATATCATCACCAGACCTCAATGCATATATACCGGTATATCAATATTGGTTTATTCTGCCTGTGCACGCGACTGGTTGGTTGAGTTTATCTTGCTACTGGAATTCGCGGTTTAATTATCCATGGAAATTATCCATCAACGGCTGCTAATTTCAGATAACCACTAGCCTGCACGGTTGCTAGGGTTATACTTCCATAACACAAATTTTCATTCACCCGCAGCCACAAGATAGCAGTCGAGGCATAGATCCTGAATAAATAGCTTTTTTAAGAGATAAATACACACGTAAAATAGAGTGAAAGAAGTAGTGTCAGTAATGCTTGATGAAGTTCATATAAACCTCGTAAATTAGTAGAAATGGCTGAAAATAGTTAAGAATATGATGCAGCATCTACCGTGCAAGTATTTATGGTTTTATCATTGCATTGATAGGATAAACAAGGAAGAGGGAAGGAAGCGGCCGTGGCCTTAAGTTAGGTACCATTCCGGCATTTGATTTGAGGAGAAGTGGGAAACCACGGAAAACCACTTCGAGGATGGCTGAGATGGGAATCGAACCCACCTCTACTCATTTGACCTCCCGAGGCTGAGTGGACCCCGTTCCAGCCCTCGAACCCGGGCCTCCGAGGGTGGCAGCTAACCACACTAACCACTACCCCACAGAGGTCTTACCACGCTTACGTCTCTTGGTTAACTGTTTTGTTGAAACATTCAAATTTACGTGCAAACCAGATTCAGAATGATATAAAATCAAATGAAATTTTCCAATCATTTAGTAATACATAGAAGCAGATTCGAACAAATCAAATCATTGTCGATGGCTTCAAGCATGCTGCACATTTTAACGGACTTGAATTCTTAGCTGCCGCCTTACCTTATAAAGTAAAGAATCAATCAAATTCGGAATTATATACAAACAAATTAAAAATTTTAATCATTCAGTATTATGTACAGATAGATTCAAACAAATTAAATATTTATTGATGGCTTCCAACAAGTTGCATATTGTTAATAGATCCCCGTTTTATAGAACTTCAATATAATTTCAAATCCTTGTAATTTGGAAAAGAAATAATTTGATATCGAGATATATCGCTATTTTGTTTTGATAGTAGGATAATATCGGCATGTCGATATCGAATGAAATATCGATATTTATTATATCGGAACGTCCCTAGGTCTTATCGATGCCTACGAGATAAGTAAAGGCCTCTGCATGCACGGTCTCTTCAAGTACTAAATTGACAAAGTAGCAACAGTTCAAATGGCGCCGCTGGATGTCAGGTTTTCCCTCCATTCCTCAGCACGATTCCAATTGGCATTACGATAATAACGTGCTCATAAAAGCACATTACAAATACAAAACATTACGTTTTGAGTAGGAAAGTGATATTTCTATGACGTTTAATGAAGAAAAATAATGTATCACCCAGTAATTCGAGATGAGCTCATACGAATCAGGAAGTATAATAGCAACCAGGAAGTACACATCCTAATAAAAATGAAAATACTCCATAGTATATTTTAAAACACTGCAGTATTCACAGAGCCTTCATCGATGAATGCAGAGTGGGTCTCGGGCCACAAGTGGCCACGGCTGGTCCGTGGTCCAACAGCTCTGCACTCCGACCGGCCAACCGAGCAGAGGAAGGGTGGCTCTTCGTCTTTGTATTCGGGAGACTGTACAGGGCTGGACCTCACGGCTGGTCCCCACTGTCGGTTTTCCTGAGAATGGTTTTCCGTGGTTTTCCATTCTCCTACAATAAGGCGAATGCTGGGAGGGTTCCTAGTATAGGCACGGCCGCCAAACCCCTCACCATCTCCGAGCATCTCCTTCGCCTTAACAAATCTCCCGGCCTCAGAGACGGCGTCACCATCTAAGAGGCCCGCCTCCTCCTTCAGGGGAGGAATTAAAACATTTTAGTATTAGTACGTAACCTAGTCTTGCCATGCATATACGATGGATACCCTGAAAAAAAGTGTTGGCATTGATTGCGGCTAGTTTTAGTAGAAATGCTAAAACACGTGCTTTCAAAATGTTCGCTACATACTACAGACATCGTGGAAGGCTGCCACATGCTTTTTTTCTCGTCACAGCAACATGACATAATTAAGACCCATTTTTCTCGTAGTTCCACATTTGCTCGAGGAAATAAATGCCACTATCTTTCTGAAGTTTACTTTTTCAGAATGGTGCACAGCAATAAACCATTGTTTATCACGCGCAATAAACATCTTGTGAATAGAATGGTTACAATAAATACATTCTCGGCTCTTGTATATTTATCAATATGCACAAAACATTTTCTTAATGTAAATCCACAGCCTGTTTCACTGCCTTCGTAATGACATCACGAAGGCAGTGCCTGTTTAGAGTCATTTGATCGGGTCAGCAATGGAACGAATTAAGTCCCATCTAGCGGCGAGAATGAGAAATTTCCCGGCTGCCGAAGCCTGTCGCACTCCTCTGGGGCAATGATTAGTGACTGACAAATGAAATGATATTTGAGAGAGTTGCTGGAATGAAAGACGGCAGGGAAAACCGGAGTACCCGGAGAAAAACCGGTCCAGCACAAATCTCACATGGAGTGACCGGGATTTGAACCACGAAACCCAGCGGTGAGAGGTTGGCGCGCTGCCACCTGACTCGCGGAGGCTTCTATTTTCTTAACTTTACGTTTAAATATAAACCATATGCTCATCACAAGCTGAATACACAAATCAACGCCTTTTATAATGAATTTTAAGGCTTATCTCACCTAAAAACTCACTAACTTACCTTTTTCCTTCACAGTTTCCATATACGTCTGTGTTGTTAAACAGTGGAGGGCTAACACGAAGTCTAGCGGTGACTCTGGAACTAGAACGTATTTCGCGCTGTGTAAACTTCCATGCGGAGGCAACTGTGTTACATATTCCACCGTTTGTATTCGAATTATAGTCCGGCCTACCAGAGGCTCAGAGCAAGGTATTGATTAGATTGGATATTTCCAGGTTGCAATTCCACCTTCACTAGCACCATCTCTTGCAGAATTCTCGGCGTTCTCTAGTGCGGATGTTATTAATGAAAATAATAATTCAAAGAAAAACGATATATTTATGGAAAAACCGATATATTATTCGATAAATCGAATCAAAATTTCGATATCGATATACCGATAAATCGAAAGAAAATTATCGGTATTTCATAAAAACCGATAAATCTTTGCCATCTCTAGTGATAATATCACAACTCATTTATCGTGCGTACCTTGTACGTCAATGAAGCCGCCACCCACAGCACGCCCAGCCATTAACTACGTTGTCGTTACGTTATCACGTTTTATTCCCCACCCTGAAGGGGGTGGAGCGGGCCCCTTAGAGAGTGACGCTCTCGCTCGGGCCGGGAGATGCGAAGAGAGCAGTGCGATGTGGCTGAATGAAGAGGGTGGGTAAAGCGATGTGAATATTTATTAGGAAGAGAAGATGGGTTCTCGTGGTTATGAAGATGGGAAGAAATGGACGATTATACGGGAGTGCTTAAAGGGAAGTTGCGGGGAAGGGTGAGGTGGTAAAGTGTGGAGGCGATTTGATACAGTATAGTTGTGAGTTGTTGGAGATATCCGAGTGTTGGCGGCGGTGGGAAGGAAATATTAAATTGTGGAGAAGGTGGACGGACGTTGTGGGGTGGTTGAAAAGGTGGATGGTCAGGCCGGGTGCGGCGACGTGGTGTGGTGCGGGTATGTCTAGACTGTGGAGGGGAACGAGAGGGTTCGACGTTATGGAGACGACCGTAGAAGGGGGCACCGGTGGCGATGAGGTGGTCGACGGCTGTTGCGGTGGGAGCTGTAGGCGCGCTAAGTATATTGGTCCCGTGGAGTTGATGATCTGGAACGCCCTCCGGAGGGGTATGGCGTGAAGGCGTAGCTGGCGTTGGACTTTTACGGAGATGAGTGCGTCGACGCCGCGAACGACGCAACTGAAGACTGTGTTGGTATCTGATGTTGATGGCGGTGATGCTGGTTGACTACGTTGTCATTGTTGTCAGTAAGGTACGGGAAATCCGTAGAATTTTGATGGCAGTTACTGCTGTTCATACTTCATAGTGCTGCCATAGCATATTGAAAGAGAAAGTGAGTGCTCTTTTGCAGTTAATAGATGGTGGCGGCAGACCGCGCTAGGGTTAGGGATGGGCTTGAGCGCAGCTCGAGCAACTCGAGATGATGACGTCACAGCTCGATGAAGGCGAGCAGTACTCGAGCAGGAGTGTGGCCCGCCATCTATGAGTGATTTCCTTGTACTAAATCAGTTGCGTGGTAATCTTATTTGCTCTTTGATGTCAAACACCGCATGTTCGTGGCAATAAAATAAGTTTGTATCGAAATAAATTGAATTATTAATGGCTAATCGACTAGAATTACAAGAACATAATACCAGCCCTATGTATCCAATGATGCATTTTCGTAACATGCAATATCTACGGATTGTTATTATTATTAAGGAATAAGTACGCACAATGTGCATTACATAAAACTATTTACATAATTATGTTATCTACGACAACCTCTCGGGCTTTTTTCGCCATCTCCGTCGTTGCACTCCTGTGTTCAAACGCGACGCATCGTTCTTTCTTCGGCCGGGCGATTGCTCACATTTAATTCATCATCTTGCCGAGACAGTCAAGCATATTGGCTGGCACCACGTTGGAGGTCAGCCTTCCCCACAATGCTCTTCACATGCGTCGTACGTTTCGTTCCTCTCGCTCTATCAGAAGCCACCATCCTCACTGACCTTCGTCCGACTGGCGTCCATTGTGCTTCCCGGCTCTATAGCGAGGCCCAACCGGCTGATGAAGTCCTGCTCTACTGCCACAATTCCGAAGACGTCTCTACCCTTCTCAAGACTGGCGCCCGCATCCTTCATCACACTTACGTCGTTGAACCAACTCCGGAGAATATTGTCGCCCAGCTTATGGACAGCGACCCACCACTGCCTACAACCACCGCTCCCCCGCGGCGACCGCACCCCCTCCCTTTCCCTCACCCGCGCAGCCTGTGTCCTGCACTCCCATTACATCGGTCACTTCAAGCACCACTACTACCACCACCATCACTACCTCGGCTCACACCTCCTCCTCCCCGTCCCTCTTTAGTACTACTATGTCTCATCCTTCCCCTCTCATGACATCTTCTCTCCCTTTCCCTCCCTCCTCTGATCCCATACAAACTTCGAACGTGTTGCCTCCGCCATCTACCATCTTCAGTTCATGTTGGAAACTTGGTACCTTCCTCAGTTGACACACCGACTTCTACCAGCACTCCCACCTATAGCTGTGTCGTCTGCGGTGTGGAACACAGCATACCACCAGCTATCATCGTCCAGGACCTCCGCCGGGAAGGGCTCCCAGTGCGCCGGGCCTTCCGTATCTACAACGAGGCTGGTCCCACCTATCTCGTCAGTGTTCATATCCCCACTGTTGAAGACACCGAACGCCTCATCGCAACTGGAATTCACCTCAACGGCCGACACCTTAGGATAGAACCCTCTCGCTCACCTCCCCGCACTTCACCACGTCCCCCGACACCTCGTAGCCGTCCCGGCCTGCAGCACCTCCCTCACCACCTAGTCCCTCATTTCCCCCTTATCCACCCCCACCTCTCCCTAGTTACTTCTCACCACCACCTTCCTTTGACCTCCGTCGCTTTCTCCTCACTTCCCTGGTTAGCTTCTCCTCCTTCTTTTAACATACCCTAGCCCTTCACCTATTTCCCTATCACCTGGTTTAAACCCTTTAATCTTAACACCACTGTTATATGTAGGGGCAGGGGGGGGGGGGCAACATGGGGACACAGGGAAAGACGGGGTGGAGGTTTCCTTGTCTCCATGGGGTTGCCACTGGCCTGAAAATGGAAATAGCTTGAAGGGCAGATGAAGGTTACACAGTTTGTACGACTTCTAGTCAGTGTGAGCTGTCTGGATGCTTGGAGTGGCCTTTTTACTGTTTCTCACCCCTGTGATCTTATACATATGTATCCTTTGGACTTTGATGAGGTAAGCTGGAATTGCAATACATTTGTTCTTGAACACTATCCATTAGACTGTACCTCAATGTGTATATATTGAGCTTGTGGAGGTAATTCATAAATAAATGAAGATATTTTTATTCCGTTAGTTTCAGTATAACATTTGGGGCAAGATGGGGACGTCCCCGTCTTGCCCCAGTCCCCATCCTGCCCCAGTCCTAATCTGGCCCTTTAGGATAAATAGTATTTTCCCTATAGTTACTTATATAATTTCTAGTCATATTTCATTTTTAGAAATTATGCCCCCTGGTATAGGCCAAGGGACTAAATACTGCGTGCAAAGGGTAGTGTATTTCTGAATCAGTCATTACCGACAGCAGTGGCCACACTGGCTAAAGCGCAGCGATAAGTCATGGGGCCAAGCTCTCTGCTGACTCGGTAGACGCGAGGGTTCAAGCCTCATCGTCGGCCGTCCTTGAAATGGTTTTCCGTAGTTTCCCATTTTCAACACCAGTCAAATGCTGGGACGGTACCTTCTGACAGTCCACGGCCACTTCCTTCGACACCCTTGCCCAGTTTCATTCATCTTTATCCATTCCATCTCTCATCCCGACGCGCAGGTCGCCTACGGGAGTCGACTTTAAAGATCTGCACACGGCCTCTCAGGAGGTCACACGAAAAAATCGGTCATTTAAAAATCCGTACATTTTTCCATAAAAATGAATTTAAATTGTATTCTTGCTCATTATGCCATATACGAGCCTTATGCTGGATTATTATGGTGTAATACTTTACGTTGATATTAGTAATTCAAGGTATTGGGAATAGATTCAAATTTTAGTATAATTTTTACTGATTTTTACTGAAAAATGCAAGTTTCCAGGCCAGTGGCAGCACCTTGGAGACAAAGAACACGATTTTTTGTGTGTGGAATTTTTTTGTGTTTAACTTTTCAAAAACTATTTTAGTGCACTATGAGGTACAGGTAGTGACGCAACAAAATGGAACTATTTATGAACATATTATCAACATGTATAACGCACCGGAACTACTTTTCCCTTAGCGTCCCCATCTTGCACCCCTTTCCCCTAATCATGTATTGTAACTCACACCATTTAGCCAAGAGGTCAATTCATCTTCACATCTCCTGTATTCACATCTCTTTACCCATCTTCCTCTTCCTTCGCACTTCATTATCCTCGTCACCTCTCCTGGCCAGAGGGAGGGCGTTACCCTCTAGGTGGACCGCTCCACCCCTTCAGGACGGGGAATGAAAACTTTTCGACGACGACGTCTTAGAACACAAAAGAGCGTAGTATCTATCACATGTCTTTTTACATAATTTACAAATGCATTCTGGTGTGGGCACATGGAACACCTCTGTTTCACAAATCCTATGGTGAAAACCGTGTACCACAAAACGGGTCACTGTGTGTCTTAGCAGTGCCCTTCCCTTGTTGAATGTCATGGCCGTTGTGGAGTAGAAATCAATTGCGATCTCCTTCTTTTTTGCTAGTAGTCCCTGAGATGACTAATGTCATTTATTGATCTGACAGCACATATCACCTTTTCACATGCCGTGTGAATATTTTTCCTTGCGTCTGAAGAGTAATTCCTAGGTATTTGAAGTGACAGGTTTGAATCAATGGCTTATCTCTGAGATAAAGAATGACATCCTTGGCTGTTCTTCCGCCCTTTCTAATGATCATTGTCATTGATTTCTTAAGGTTTATTTCAAAATCGTTGTTTTGGGCCCATATTGCTAATTGATTCAAATTTTCCTGAAGATCCTCTTTTGATTTTGAGGTCAAGACCATATCATCATCGTATAGAACGACTTTTACATTCTGATGATGTAATAAATGTACTACATCTGCAATAGCGACGTTAAATAGAAGAGGGCTTAGAGGGTCACCTTGGAGTACTCCGTTTGTTTGATCGATAGGGCCAGATGTAGTTAAGCTGTTATCTATTTCTACCTGGTTGTTATGTAGAATATCCTTAATCAATCTTATGATGTAGTGGTGTTCCAAACCAACAATTTCTGCGAGGTTTCTCTCTAGTATGCTTCTATTGATTCGGTCGAAAGCTTTAGTGAAGTCTATGAAGACTGCGTATACCTTCTGTTTAGGAAATTTTTTTTGCAAGCTGCTTTACGTCGCACCGACACAGATAGGTCTTATGGCGACGATGGGACAGGGAAGGGCTAGAAGGGGAAGGAAGCGATCGTGGCCTCTTTTAAGGTACAGCCCCGGCATTTGCCAGGTGTGAAATTGGGAAACCACGGAAAACCATTTTCAGGGCTGCCGACAGTGGGGCTCGAACCCACTATCTTCCGAATACTTGATACTGGCCGTACTTAAGCGACTGCAGCTATCGAGCTCGGTAGTGTAACCTTTCGTGGTATCAGTACATCAATAGACCATAATATTCCCGCAACATGACGTTAAAATGGAACACCTTGGATGAGGCCTTCGACCGGGCGCGGCGCTGAAGACCCCTTCTCCCCTACTAGCGTTACAAGGCACTAGCTGAGCCGGTAGAGACATACGGGTCGCAGTCTGTCCTTACTGGCCAATAATCTAATAATTTACAGTAGGGGAATCATAATAATGAGAGGAATACTATTTACCTATGAAATGAGAAGAATGAATTATGTTTCTTTTTTTAAAAAAAAATTTAATGCCTGAGAAAACACGTAGATAATTTATACATGGATATGCCACCATATTAAACCTATAAATTAGACACCGAAAATTTCCTTGAGTGTGTAACTGTCCTCCTCTAGTCCTTTCCCTAGAATTGCAATTCACTCTGAAGATATTCAAACACATTATGCACTAGTACCGTTTTACACAGAAATAATTGGATGATGGCGTATCTTGTATTACTCGCCGTATTTACATTATTACACTATATATTCAAATACCAAGTCGTCGTCCTATTGGCGAGAATTAACATTAGCCATCGAATGAACCAGGTGAGACGTATTTGATATATGAGCTTGTCTAAAATATCTGAAAGTCGTCTCACTCATTAGAAAGAAAACACCTATCTCGCTATCTCATGAAATAAACAAATAATACACATCGTATGTTCCAATGGGATGTCACTTAAATATATACACGAATTCGACACTTATACAACGATGGTTCCTAAACGAATCATATTTAGCGAAACAGAAAAACAATACAGTATTCAAATACATATCACACCTGTGGAGAGAAGACAATAAATACACTCGACATTCACAATGTAAATCACGGACCGGGGCATCCGCCCGTAGCTGGTGGCAGCAGCATAACTGCCTCTGGTGCTGATGAGACATGAACTCATGTCCCATGACAATTGTGAAGTGTGACTTCCACTCTGAAAATCCCTATTCGTTTTAATTAACATAAAGAAATGGGGGAATTCTCTCATTTATTGGAATTGTAGGTCTAACCAACGGTGTTTATTTCTGACTGGTTGCATGTAATATCGATGCCGGAGACAAAGAGAACGAGCCCTCTAACACTAAGTTCCTCTCACAGCGGTGATAGTATTTCACATCCCTCCTTACCTGGCCGGACTTTAAATCTCACCGGCCAGCTGTTTACGCTGTCCTCACCCTGCGCTTTCACTTTCAACACAAGGGAACTCAGTCCCGTTATCTAGCCACCTCGGCATTTCGCTTCAAAATATCATTATTCATTGGATGCCACACGCATCAATTAAACACATCGGCTTGCATCTAGCCTACTTTATACCATTAGCACGGGATAAACAACCTTGCGCATACTTTGCTTATATTTCATCAACACCGCATTCGATCTATTCCTTATCGGCTAGAGTAGCTCGATCTCATTTCTCGGCATAACCAATACACGCATATTTTGGAAGAAAGAAAGGCCCTAGCATTCGGGACAAAGTATGCTAACACTCGCGTTCTAAATAAATTCACACATTATCACACTTCACTTGTCATATCGAGGTTTCTTCTTCACCATACTTAATTTATGCAAGGGGATGACCTAACACATTACGTGAAGCATCTACTACAGAAAACCTTGAAATTTCTAGATGACTCATATTAGTCGTATCATTTATCGATGGTACATGGAATGATTTTCAAGAATATTAAATAATCCCTTTTAATTCCCATAGTGCTCCACGGTAAATCAAATCTAGGGTCTTAGATTATCATGCATGAATTCCCATATTAAATAAAGAAATACGGTCCCCGACCGTGAAGAAACATAAACACTAGCCCTATCAATAACTACTGCCATCCCTTTGAGAACAACGAAATCCTACCCTACATTTCTAAAGAATCTGCATGCATTAAATATTTACATTTTTACAGGAAATAGACTTTCAAATATTTTCACAATACTCATCTGCCTGGATCACCCCACAGCTCGCCCAAGAAGGCACATCTAGTCGTTTAGTCGTCCATTACGACTGCATCAGCAACCTGGAGTCCGGTGTTCGGCTGCCGCTGGGTGGATGGCATGATGTCTTGGGTCCCCGTACACTGTAGGCAGTCCTTGAGGTTCCACGGCGTCTTGGTTATGTACGGGCCTCCCGTCGATTCTCTTCTTCCTCGGAGACTGACGTCACTGGCACACAACACAATGAGGGGGTCTGACTTAATTATAATCGTGATAACTGGCAACACATTATAATTTCTATGATCAGAGAGACTCATAGGCTCGAGTCCTCTAACCAAGCACCGGTAATGTTTGTAGCCCGTTGCTTTCCCTATTGGCTGTCTATCCCACTGTCGGCAGTTTAGGCCCTAATTATCACGTTCGCACTTTCACTGTTATTAGAAGTCCCAAAGCTACCCTTACGAACGTGGTTTGACCTTGCCTAATTCAGCACTAGTTTATATGGGAGTACAGATTAGCTACTACGTCTGGGATTTTGTTTCCTTTTTTTTTTACCGATATCGCCCTGAGTTTACGCGTCGCCACTGAGCCGCACTTTCTCCTACACCTGATCATTCATTATATGGTTACTGAATCTCCCATGTTATTTCTTCGGCAGTTAATACACTCATGAATTTACTTACACGATTTCACAGCCTACTAGCGTTTGATTTACGTTCTCTTTACTCATATATTCGTACGCATAAGCACTCTGCATATCATATGACCGTCATGGTTAGGGTTAAATACCGCACTCTGTTAGTATCAATAAATCTTCACTTCACTGTTACATAATCATATCACTGATAGAACTTCAGCTACATAAACACTATTCAAATGATTATTGACTGGTCACACTTTGTAGCACTGAAGCAAAGAATACTGAAGAGTCACTCACATTAGGTACCACCTCACTATGCCACTGGCAAAATAGAACAAGATGCTTGCCTCAGTTCGCACCCCCTTTTATCATGAAACGTGTCAGACTCGAGAGAGAGGGTAAGACTCCTCCTACCTGCAGAAATCGGTCCGGTGGCACGTGGTTTCCAGGATTGATCAACGCACCAAATTAAAGCTCAATTGCGCGAGTTTCTACTGATCACTTATCATTTTGATCACTTCACGCGTTTTGCTTTAATCTCGAAAGCGTCCTTTGATATCCCAGTGAGGGAGGGGCTTGCAATTTGGCGGTTCCGTGGCTTCGGTCACCCTAACAGCTTTCTCCAGATGGTGAACACCTGTGGGATGTCCGTAGACTGCGTAGATTATTCCATTAGAATCATGTAAAGGACTTCTTGGTGTCAAAATTTTCTATAAAATTCGCCGCTTTTAATGAACCTTGAGTCATGAAAATCTGCCTTGTAGTATGCGAGTTATGTTAATTTCTCTCCTGAAAACAATTGAAGACAGGTTTCTGGCAGTGGTGTTTCCGCGGGAAAAGGAGCGAAAAAGTGATATTTGCCAACGCTGGGCACGACCTCCGTGACCTACTTGCTGTGGGAGTGTTTCTTTCTCTGTCGCGCCTGAGTGAGAGCGCTTCTGGCCGGAGGGGAAAATATGTCTCGGTACAGTACTTACGCGCAAAGAGAGTTTGGTGCGTGGGGCTGACAGCTCGCCACTCGCACCCCGTGGAGGGTGGACGTGCGCTGACTTGGGCGCTAATTAACGTATGAAAGCGCGGAAAACGGCATATTTGAGCGGCGGAATGCCACAATATAGTCTTGATGATGTGATGAACGGTCACATCCTCTCCCCACTTTGACAAAGAAAAATCACGAGTAGGGATTTTTCTTTCCAGTTCATGGTTTCTGCCATGTCACACTTGACAGTTACGTAGACTGTTACCTTCGCGCCTCAACTCATGTCTGGACAGGAGTATACGCAGGTATTCCTCAGTCATCATGTTTCTTCCCTCCGTGCATTCACGGTAATCATCTTGGTTTGATTCCTTGTCGCCATCATCCGCGTCGCGGCGGACTCCGTCAACTATCAGGAAGTTCAGATCGTCTTCTTCTTCCCCTTCTTCTTCTTCTTCTTCTTCCTCTTCTCGTTCAGGCTCTCCTGCGGCGTTGGATCCGTCGTCGTCTTCCTCTTCATCATCGGGCATTTCTTCATCATCTCGTTCCTCAGGCAGTTCTCTGTTCTCGTGATTGTTTGGGTCCTCGGCGGGCAACTGTCCTGGCATATGATATAACTTCAAATTAGCGGCGTTATAAATGGCTTCAACGGTACCATCCATAGACTGAACTTTGTATGAGTTGTTATCTAAATTCTGGATAATCCTGTACGGTCCAATGTAAAGCTCAGCGAACTTGTGATAGAACTTCCTGGGAGGGTCGGAAGTTGCGGGGCGCTTGATTAATACGTATTCGCCTACACGCAGTGGTCGGTGAAACCGCTTACGCCTGATTCGTCGTAATCGTTTGTCAGCTTGTCTCTTTAGAGACTCCAGAGTGTCTCTCACTCTTAATTCCACAGATGGTCTGGGATCTTCAGGACATGGCACGATATCTTTCCACGGTCTTTCGGGCTGTTCATTAAAGTGTACCACGCTAGGTATCTGCTGGGTCGATTCGTGTACTGTTGAATTGATGCACTCCATAATGATTGGGATTACATCAACCCATCGCCAGTGCTGCCTCGGGCAATAGATCCTACAAAATTTGCCAATTTCGCGCATGATTCTCTCGGAAGGGTTTGATTCCGGATGTCGTATAGAACTCATCAAATGCTGTATTTCCATTTGCTCCATATCTCTTCGAAAAGCGGCAGAGGTGAATTGTGACCCGTGGTCAGTGAGTAGTTTATCTGGTTTACCCATTTTAGGTATAATCTTATTTTTTATCTGGTTAATAACGGTACGTGTGTTAGCCTTCTGTACTGGGCACAACATGACGTACTTCGTGAATACGTCCATGCATACCAAGATGAACTGTAGCCCCCTGGTCACCTTGGGGAGGGGACCGTAAAAATCCATAGAGTATAACTCGCGTGGTTTTTCTGGGATCAGTGGCTTCGGCGGTTGCTTTAATAGATATGCGTTCGGCTTTATGCGTTGGCAGGTATCGCAGGTCATTAATACCGTGCGTGTCATCCTTCTCATGCGCGGCCAGGTGAAAGTTTCTTTAAGAGTAGCCATGACCTTATCTATTCCTGCGTGCCCTATGGAATGGTGCGTCAGCCAGATGAGATCAACTTGTAAAGCAGGTGGAATAACAACTCGAAGCCGAGTGTGCGCCTCGTCCACATATTTGTACAGGATTCCATTAATATGGTTATAATTTTGAGCGCGCCTCTCAGCATCTACATAATCAGGTGTTCCAGGTTGTAGTTGCTTTCTTAGATATTGAATTATACGGCGTGACTCTGGCCAGTTCTCTTGTTCTTCGGGAATCTGCCTCAACCTATCGAGAATCTCTCGGTCTTCTTCGGTCAGCTGTACGTAGTGTAGAACTTCACTTTCGGGATCCGGATTTCTACTGAGCGCGTCGGCGATAATATTCTCCTTTCCGGCGCAATGTTCCACCTCTAGGTCGAACTGCTGTACAAACAATGTCCAACGATTTACTCTTTCAGACGACATGGTAGATTTTAATATGAATGTGAGAGCTCGGTGATCTGTTCTTAGCAATATGGGGAATCCATAAATATATTTACGCCAGTAATTTAAGGCGGTGACAATGGCAAGCATTTCCAGCTCCGTGACAGTATAGTTCCGTTCATGTTCGCGCAACTTACGACTCATGAAGGCTAGGTAATTTATGCGAGGTTCGGCATCCTTTCTCTCTTGGTACAGTACTGCGCCGACACCGATCATTGAAGCGTCTGTCTGAATTATAAAACGTTGAGTATAATCTGGATATCCCAGCTTGACGCTATTACTCATTAATTCTTTAGTCCTATTAAACGCATCTTCGCAGGCGGCGTCCCACTTCCACCGGTTGTTTTTCTTCAGAAGTTCTTGTAATGGAGCAACCGTAGTAGTGTAAGACGGACAATGGTCCGAAAAGAAGCCACATAAACCAAGGAATTGCCTGACATGCTTTACTCTGGTGGGCTTCGGAAAATTTTGAATGGCTTTAATTTTGACTGGGTTAGGTGAAATGCCATCTGCATCAATAATATGGCCCAAAAACAGAATGCTACGTTGGCAGAAATGCGACTTTTCAAGATTAATTTTGAAATTATTCCGGCCCAAGTCCTCTAACACAAGTCGCAGGTGTTCAAAATGCTCTTCCATTGTTTCCGTCGCTATCAATATGTCATCAACATATTGGACAGTGATCTCTTCCACCTTGTCGCTCAGGTTTCGGTCCAGCGCTCTAATCAAAGCCGATCCGGCATTCTTGACCCCGAACGGAAGACGGTTGTAAACATACGTCTGTTGGTCAAATAAAAATCCCGTTAAGACCTTAGATTCGCTAGACAGTTCCACATGATGGTATGATGCACGTAGGTCAACGCTAGAGAAAAATTGCATGTGCTGAAACCTCTTTAAGAGATCTTTGATATTCGGGGCACTATCGTACTCGGGGACTAGCCTCTCATTTATGGACCTCGCATCGAGGCACACCCTCAGGGAGCCATTTGGTTTTGCCACAATAACCAGAGGGTTTAGGAAAGGCGTGGGAGCCTTCGAGATAATGCCATGGTCTTCCATTTCCTTAATGATCGTGCGCACCTTCGCGTGATATTTCTCCGGTATTGGATATGGGTTTTTCTTAAACGGTTCCCAGCTGGTAACCACCATATTGTATTTGAAGTTTAATATTTTTCCTGGGTGAGACCCGAAAACATTCTGGTGTGCTTCTATAATTTCCTTTAATTTCAATTTTTCCTCATCATTAATTTTAGCCTCATTTAGTTTAACTTGTACTACGTCCTCGAACGTAGGCTCTCCTTCTTCCTCATCTTTTTCCAAACTAGCAATCATCGCTTCGAACTTTTCTCTTATTTCTTCCATTTTCTCCTGGTCCCAATTCGGGAACTTATCCTGGTCATCTTCTTCGTTCCGAAATGACTGAGCGGTCCAGATTCTCTCTTCTTCCATGACTTCTGGCATATCGTTCAACCGTATATTTTCCTGATTCATATTTACGAAGAATTTTACATGGTTCTGGTCCATATCGATAACCGCTCTGTACTCTCGCAGAAGATCCGCTCCTAGGATGATATTGTACTCCATTTTATCCATAACCAGGAATGGATGCGCGAGTATGGCATTACCTATCTCTAGGTCTAGGAATACTTGTGTGTCGCATATTGTGGTGCGGTCAGGGATAATTCCCCGCACCTTTACCCTCGATACAGGGAGAGTTGGAACATTAAATTTTGACTGGACTTCTCTCAAGAAAACCTTCGAAACTACACTTACGCTGGCTCCAGTGTCAACTAAGCAGCGTACGCGTATCCCGTGAGCTCGGATATAAATTACAGGTAATTCTCGTATCATCCTTTTACAGCTCGGATTAGGATCTTCTAACAAGTCTTCCGGCTGGATTACCCAGGTATCTATTGTGATTATGGTCCATTCTAGTTCGTTTCGATGTTCGCTAGTCCGGGAAAAAACTATCTCCTCGCTTCTTAATTCTGGTTTTTTTTATCGCTCCACCCCCTGCAGAATATACGGCTGCGTGAGGGTTGAGACTATTTTCGCGGTTTTGCTCTCGATGGGCCTGGAGTTCGAGACTTTCCGCCCCTCTCATTTCTTCTGAAGAGGCCATCTCTCGGATAGGCCCCTGCCACTTGTCATTTCCAATTGGTTGGTTGCGCAGTTGTTCTACGTATCTCCTGGACTCAGCTTGTCGGTCTCGAATCTGGCCTTCATTTTCGCGGGGTCTTACCCACGACCGTCCGCCATCACCTTTCCACCTATTATAGGGCCTTCGGAAACGCTCAGTATAACCATACCGAGGGCCATTTTTTCTCTCTGGTCGTCTCCTGTATTCGTAATTTCTAGAATCCCAAGCCTCATGATATCGTTCTCGCGGCCTGTTCCATCTGGAGAGGTTCCGGTCCTCCGTCCTCGGTGATGAGTACATCTCTCTAGATTCTTCTGTGCTTGTGCCCTGGGTTCTTCGCTTCGGAGATCCTCCTTCTGGCTTCGCATTTATAGTATGGACTGTTTCATGGTGCCTCTGCCTAACGTGTCCCCCGTTAGTTGTTTGATCGAGTTGCCGTAGGATGTGTTCCGCTTCTATGGCCGTTCGGACGTTTGCGGAGATCAATATCTTCTGAACCTCAGGCGGCAGTTGTTTTCCTATGGCCGAGATGAGTTCTAACTCGGATGGCGGACTATCGAGCTCCTTCATTCGTAATAACTGATTTACGAAATACTCACAGAAACGCGTCTGGCCCGTCGCGGAATACCGCCTTGAATATAATTCTAAGCGCAATCCCTGCTGCGCATCGATCCCCCAATATTTTTCAAGGAACCGGCGCCTGAACTCATCATAACTATCAAAGCAATATTTAAAAGCCTTGAACCATATGAGCGGTTGGTCCGCGAGATATCGCTCGACCACACGCAAGCGCTTGTCCACTGGGATGTGGTGATCTGTAAAGTACTGGTCCATCTCACTTAGAAAGCCCTTGGGGGTCATGTGCACGTTTGACCCAAACTTCTTCGGTTCATCGTGATTTAATCGTAAGAAGTTATATAATGGGATCGAACCAAGATCCTGTGGCATGGGGATCTGACCTAGCGGAGGGCGAGTTGGATGCGTCTCGTTAATATGGGGTGACTCTCCCATCATGTCCGATTCTACATGGTTTCCTAACATTTCCTGGCTACCATTTTCCGGTTTTTTCAAGACTGACTTGAGGCCGTCGTCTCTTCGAACTTCTTGTGCCTTTAAGTTTTCGACTTCGTCCTGTAGCTCCATAATTAACTTTTCGTGCACATCAATTTTAATGGCTGCCTTTTGAGCTTTCAGCTCAAAATTCTCTACCTTCTCTCTCAGGTCTTTTATTTTGCCTTGAGTTTCCCGTTGTTTTCCCTCGGCGGAAGTATTAAGTTCGACCCTTGCCTGACCCATTTGTTGGTCGATGTATTCCTTGCATTTAGTTTCCGTTTGTTCCGCCACCTGTGTCAGATTCTCTTCGATCACTTGGGACCTCAGAGATAAGTCTTCGAACTTAGTTCGTAGATGAATCATTTCCTCCACTTCAGTATTTAATTTGACCTCTAACTCTTCCACCTTAGTCTGCTGAACGATTAATTTATTATTAGCTTCGCTTATTCTTTCGTCTAAACGGACGTTTGTCTGATCCAATTTTAATGTAAGAGAGTCTATACGATGTGTGACATCGCTAATACTTGAGGTAAAAAGGTCCTTAAGTTCCGCGGCCTGGGCTCTGCCTGATGCTTCATACCCCTCTAATCGTGCATTAATCTGTCCCATATTACTAGTGTGCTGATCTAAAATTGCATTTATTTTGCAGGATTGTTCCTGGTTTTCCGTGTTCATCTGTTCCAGTTTATCAAAACGTTCATTAAGCCGTGTGTTTGCCTGCTCCAATTTCTCGTTCTGTTCGGCCAATAATTGGGCGAACATTGCCTTCACTGCCTCCAAATCCATGTTAAACTGTATTCTTGAGAATTAGTGCCCCCTTGAGTTTGAGCTGCTTCGTGAAACCTTGGTTCATTCGATTTATTCCCTAACGAAAGAAGGTGTGTCTTTTGAAAAATTCAGGATAATTTATGCCGACACTAGCTTCATAACAGCTGCGTAACACCTCATAATAATTACCGTGCTTTCTCAGTATACTATACGTAATTCATGGATATCATCCCGATATATAATAAATACAATCTATGTTAGCCCTTCATGAAATAATAATAATAATAAGATTCGCGACTACAGGGGCTCGAGAATTTACCTGTACCTGAAACATGGTACGATCGATAAACATTGAATGCTCTCAGCTTCAAGACAGGCAAGATGCGTTTGCAGACAATTCCCCGTCTTAAACTGACAACATCGCACTGTTCATTTAGAAAACAAGAGTCGTGGGATGAGGCGTCCCCTCTCATACGCGATATATAATCACTTTACGTGGGATATATCCCCTAAACTACCAAGGCCTGCTGCACATGCAGTACCTTTAGCCTAGACCCATGACCAGTGGAATTTGAAGAATTCCGTCTAATCATTTTATCCTCACTGTTGGGAAAATCATTTCACTGTTTCCATGAAGTTTCACAACTCCATAATATTATTGGGTCTGCTATAATCTGAGTGATTCCCGCGCATATTTCCACTTAACCTGGACGCGCGATATTTCATTCTTCTCCCTACAGTTATTATTTGAATTTAATTTAACTTATCACTCATTTAAATAACATGTATTCCTCTGTCCTAACAAAATCGAATATACGGAATAAATTCAGTGTTCCATTCGTTCAGTTCTGACCGTGCCAGTTTGGCAATACTACTTTACTAGGTTCTCCTTCAATAGTAGCGGTGTTCGAACTTGTGCCTAATATTTGGCTATGTCATATTTTCTATCGCCATAAGGGCATTACAGGATTTGCCAAGGAAAACAAAAAAATACAACACGTGCGAGGTGTCAAACTCGATATCGCAACCTAGGTGTAAATCTGCCCATAAATAACACTGCACCACGTGTCGGGCGCCACACTTGATGTAACCTTTCGTGGTATCAGTACATCAATAGACCATAATATTCCCGCAACATGACGTTAAAATGGAACACCTTGGATGAGGCCTTCGACCGGGCGCGGCGCTGAAGACCCCTTCTCCCCTACTAGCGTTACAAGGCACTAGCTGAGCCGGTAGAGACATACGGGTCGCAGTCTGTCCTTACTGGCCAATAATCTAATAATTTACAGTAGGGGAATCATAATAATGAGAGGAATACTATTTACCTATGAAATGAGAAGAATGAATTATGTTTCTTTTTTTAAAAAAAAATTTAATGCCTGAGAAAACACGTAGATAATTTATACATGGATATGCCACCATATTAAACCTATAAATTAGACACCGAAAATTTCCTTGAGTGTGTAACTGTCCTCCTCTAGTCCTTTCCCTAGAATTGCAATTCACTCTGAAGATATTCAAACACATTATGCACTAGTACCGTTTTACACAGAAATAATTGGATGATGGCGTATCTTGTATTACTCGCCGTATTTACATTATTACACTATATATTCAAATACCAAGTCGTCGTCCTATTGGCGAGAATTAACATTAGCCATCGAATGAACCAGGTGAGACGTATTTGATATATGAGCTTGTCTAAAATATCTGAAAGTCGTCTCACTCATTAGAAAGAAAACACCTATCTCGCTATCTCATGAAATAAACAAATAATACACATCGTATGTTCCAATGGGATGTCACTTAAATATATACACGAATTCGACACTTATACAACGATGGTTCCTAAACGAATCATATTTAGCGAAACAGAAAAACAATACAGTATTCAAATACATATCACACCTGTGGAGAGAAGACAATAAATACACTCGACATTCACAATGTAAATCACGGACCGGGGCATCCGCCCGTAGCTGGTGGCAGCAGCATAACTGCCTCTGGTGCTGATGAGACATGAACTCATGTCCCATGACAATTGTGAAGTGTGACTTCCACTCTGAAAATCCCTATTCGTTTTAATTAACATAAAGAAATGGGGGAATTCTCTCATTTATTGGAATTGTAGGTCTAACCAACGGTGTTTATTTCTGACTGGTTGCATGTAATATCGATGCCGGAGACAAAGAGAACGAGCCCTCTAACACTAAGTTCCTCTCACAGCGGTGATAGTATTTCACATCCCTCCTTACCTGGCCGGACTTTAAATCTCACCGGCCAGCTGTTTACGCTGTCCTCACCCTGCGCTTTCACTTTCAACACAAGGGAACTCAGTCCCGTTATCTAGCCACCTCGGCATTTCGCTTCAAAATATCATTATTCATTGGATGCCACACGCATCAATTAAACACATCGGCTTGCATCTAGCCTACTTTATACCATTAGCACGGGATAAACAACCTTGCGCATACTTTGCTTATATTTCATCAACACCGCATTCGATCTATTCCTTATCGGCTAGAGTAGCTCGATCTCATTTCTCGGCATAACCAATACACGCATATTTTGGAAGAAAGAAAGGCCCTAGCATTCGGGACAAAGTATGCTAACACTCGCGTTCTAAATAAATTCACACATTATCACACTTCACTTGTCATATCGAGGTTTCTTCTTCACCATACTTAATTTATGCAAGGGGATGACCTAACACATTACGTGAAGCATCTACTACAGAAAACCTTGAAATTTCTAGATGACTCATATTAGTCGTATCATTTATCGATGGTACATGGAATGATTTTCAAGAATATTAAATAATCCCTTTTAATTCCCATAGTGCTCCACGGTAAATCAAATCTAGGGTCTTAGATTATCATGCATGAATTCCCATATTAAATAAAGAAATACGGTCCCCGACCGTGAAGAAACATAAACACTAGCCCTATCAATAACTACTGCCATCCCTTTGAGAACAACGAAATCCTACCCTACATTTCTAAAGAATCTGCATGCATTAAATATTTACATTTTTACAGGAAATAGACTTTCAAATATTTTCACAATACTCATCTGCCTGGATCACCCCACAGCTCGCCCAAGAAGGCACATCTAGTCGTTTAGTCGTCCATTACGACTGCATCAGCAACCTGGAGTCCGGTGTTCGGCTGCCGCTGGGTGGATGGCATGATGTCTTGGGTCCCCGTACACTGTAGGCAGTCCTTGAGGTTCCACGGCGTCTTGGTTATGTACGGGCCTCCCGTCGATTCTCTTCTTCCTCGGAGACTGACGTCACTGGCACACAACACAATGAGGGGGTCTGACTTAATTATAATCGTGATAACTGGCAACACATTATAATTTCTATGATCAGAGAGACTCATAGGCTCGAGTCCTCTAACCAAGCACCGGTAATGTTTGTAGCCCGTTGCTTTCCCTATTGGCTGTCTATCCCACTGTCGGCAGTTTAGGCCCTAATTATCACGTTCGCACTTTCACTGTTATTAGAAGTCCCAAAGCTACCCTTACGAACGTGGTTTGACCTTGCCTAATTCAGCACTAGTTTATATGGGAGTACAGATTAGCTACTACGTCTGGGATTTTGTTTCCTTTTTTTTTACCGATATCGCCCTGAGTTTACGCGTCGCCACTGAGCCGCACTTTCTCCTACACCTGATCATTCATTATATGGTTACTGAATCTCCCATGTTATTTCTTCGGCAGTTAATACACTCATGAATTTACTTACACGATTTCACAGCCTACTAGCGTTTGATTTACGTTCTCTTTACTCATATATTCGTACGCATAAGCACTCTGCATATCATATGACCGTCATGGTTAGGGTTAAATACCGCACTCTGTTAGTATCAATAAATCTTCACTTCACTGTTACATAATCATATCACTGATAGAACTTCAGCTACATAAACACTATTCAAATGATTATTGACTGGTCACACTTTGTAGCACTGAAGCAAAGAATACTGAAGAGTCACTCACATTAGGTACCACCTCACTATGCCACTGGCAAAATAGAACAAGATGCTTGCCTCAGTTCGCACCCCCTTTTATCATGAAACGTGTCAGACTCGAGAGAGAGGGTAAGACTCCTCCTACCTGCAGAAATCGGTCCGGTGGCACGTGGTTTCCAGGATTGATCAACGCACCAAATTAAAGCTCAATTGCGCGAGTTTCTACTGATCACTTATCATTTTGATCACTTCACGCGTTTTGCTTTAATCTCGAAAGCGTCCTTTGATATCCCAGTGAGGGAGGGGCTTGCAATTTGGCGGTTCCGTGGCTTCGGTCACCCTAACAGCTTTCTCCAGATGGTGAACACCTGTGGGATGTCCGTAGACTGCGTAGATTATTCCATTAGAATCATGTAAAGGACTTCTTGGTGTCAAAATTTTCTATAAAATTCGCCGCTTTTAATGAACCTTGAGTCATGAAAATCTGCCTTGTAGTATGCGAGTTATGTTAATTTCTCTCCTGAAAACAATTGAAGACAGGTTTCTGGCAGTGGTGTTTCCGCGGGAAAAGGAGCGAAAAAGTGATATTTGCCAACGCTGGGCACGACCTCCGTGACCTACTTGCTGTGGGAGTGTTTCTTTCTCTGTCGCGCCTGAGTGAGAGCGCTTCTGGCCGGAGGGGAAAATATGTCTCGGTACAGTACTTACGCGCAAAGAGAGTTTGGTGCGTGGGGCTGACAGCTCGCCACTCGCACCCCGTGGAGGGTGGACGTGCGCTGACTTGGGCGCTAATTAACGTATGAAAGCGCGGAAAACGGCATATTTGAGCGGCGGAATGCCACAATATAGTCTTGATGATGTGATGAACGGTCACAGTAGGAAATCTTAAAGTGTCCTGGATTATGTCTAGCAAGTAGTTGACAGCTTGCAATGTCGATCTCTGAATTGTTCTTCCGGAATTTTCTCGGCTACCAGTTGGGTTAGTCTTATAGTAAGTATCTTCGTATTTTCCAAAGCAATGCCTCTGTATGCATTAGGATCACCGGAGTCACATTTCCCTTTATACAACATTTTAATTCTTGATCTCCTCCAAGAGTCTGTGATTCTTCTCTGTCGCAAGCATTCATTCATCAGAGCGATCCACGTTTTTACGAGTACCGGTGCTGCATCCTTCAGATATTCATTATATATATAGTCAGGTCCACACGCCTTCCTGTCTTTACTGTTTATTATTGCAAGTAAGAGTTCCTCTACTGTGATAGGATCGAAAGTACTTGAGTGATGGTCTGTACCTGGTCCGGGGTCTTTCTCTTGCAAAACTAGACTAAGGTAATATTCCCATGTTTCAATTGGTATATCCTTTGCAAATTTTGGTTGTGCAGGTTTTAGTGCTCTGAATGGATCTTGTTCTATTTCTTCTATACGTGTTTTCTCCTTCTTTTCTACGGATTGTGAGATGTAATGTTAAAAATCCTGAAAGTTCAGTTATATCCTATCGGACTCAGAACTTCATTTCTGTTCAAATCTTCTTCTTATTATTACTATTCTGCCTCCTTTCCCCTAATTAATATATCCGTCAGCAAAATAATTATAAATTGAATGGATACAAATTAATTATCGAAGGTCCCGTCGTACCAATGGTGTATATAAACACGTCTTCGTGTAGGAGAAATAGTATCATAGCACTATAATAAAACTGAAAAAATATGTTATTAAAATGATACATCCAATGATCAGAAGAACCAGAAATGAAAGTAGCGAACAATTAACGACAGGAAAACCACATAAATGTTATCACTATGCAGAACTCATCTTCATGTCGAGCAGACAGTTAAATTTCATAACAAAAATTTATTCTGGGCATATATAGGATTAATAAACTGATGCATCCACTACGACTTGTGGTACGTCCATACTTCTGTAGGATGGTCGCTAATTATTCTACTGCAGTGTAGTGAAGACGGAAGTGTGGCTCGAGTCACAACACACACGTCGTGCTTAGACCGCATGCAAGCCTATGTCACGAGGGAATTCTGTGCTGCTCGATCCTGCTCGACCAAGCTCGACACACCATTTCGTGACGTCAGCACTCGAGCCTGGTCGAGCAGATGATCGAGTGGCACATCCCTAGATAGGATAGCCATGGGTGAACAGCGCTGCTCGCGTTAATACAATAAGCGGGCGCTGCACTATACAAAACGTACACATAATAAATTCTCTAGGACTTCCAATTGCCAGGTCGGTGGAGTGGGTCTCGGCCCCCAAATAGCCACGACTGGTCCGTGGTCCAGCAGCTCTGCACTCTGACCTTCCAACCGAGCAGAGGAGGGGTGGCCACGGCTCTACCGTGGCTCTACGCCTCTGCATTCGGGATACGGGACAGGGCTGGACCTCACGGTTGGCCCCGACTGTCGGCTGTCCTCAGAATGGTTTTCCGTGGTTTTCCATTCTCCTGCACTAAGGCGAATGCCGGGACAGTTCCTAGTATAGGCCACGGCCGCCAAACCCCTCACCTTCTTCGTGCATCTCCTTCACCGTCACAAATCTCCCGGCCTGAGAGACGGCGTCACCGGCTAAGAGGCCCACCTTCCCCTTCAGGCGAGGAATGGAAATCTTTTAGTAGTAGTAGTAAGTAGTTGCCAGAATGACCTTTGAATTATTCCTTTTCATGTGCCATGTGTGTACACCCCAGGAATATTTGATTAGATAAAGCTGGTAAACACCTAATTTAATGCCTTAATGTTATCCTCTGAAAAGATTTAAACATCAGTAAGTCTAGCATACACTGCTACAGGTTAGATCCGGCTGTGCAGAAAACGGACAAACATAAATACAAGCGTGTGATTGGCAATGTCGCTCTTTTTGTCGTAGGGAGTTTCATCTCCTAAATCAACAAATCCGTCAACTGACAGTGCAGTAGTATTAAATCTAATGTCTTCTCTCAATGTCACTTCATCAAAAATCAATGTACCTAGTCGCTTGTTTTCCTCTTGCTCGTTTCAATAAAAATCTTTAACTGTATTCACGGCATTTCCATTAATACTGTTACCGTGTTTTGGTGGATCAGCAGAGGTGAAAGAAGGTGCGGGATGGAATGGGTCTAACTACAAGTTCGAAAGATGAATTTAAAATTTAAATAAAGGTTATATTGTCAACTGATAACAAGATTTAACAATTTTCACTATGTGAAATAACAAACAAAAATCAGATACAATGCAACTTTACAAACGAAAGCACAAGTTCAGGGGTCTTTACAAATCCTGGGCTACGAGCCCCAAAGTTTAACAATTTCAGAGCTCAGCTCACAACCACAAATTACCAAAGGGCAGAAAACCCCTAATTACATGGAGCACTTGCTCCCACCTCGTAATATCAAGCCTCCTAGAGACACCTTTCAAAATACCAGAAAGAGCTGACCCGCTCTCAATTGTCCACGCCTATTAAAGGCAATAACAGATTATTACGCTAAACTGCCATCAAGGCACAACTTATAATGGAACAGGGGTACCTCGTACCGAATCTACTGGGCCTTCGCAGGAAGGAAAACAAAACGGGTTAAGTTAATGGCCCAAAATACAAAGCTGAATGGAGGCGAGTACTTGCACTCCTACATGAAAGCTTGCTAAAACCTAAGTGGCGCTAAGCCGATACACAGTGGCTATTCCCATACTATAGAGGTGACTCGTATAAGAAAACTAATTAACACATTAATGGAGAAGAAAATCGGTTATGAAAACGTAGTCACCTCAAATTCAAATTGAAGGGAAGCTCGAGAAGTTAAAGCACTCTCTATCCCTGATTACATTTAAAGATATATGAAGTTTTACAAAGATGGAAAAAGATTTACATGTTTTAAGTTAAAGGTTACATATTAAAGGTTTCGGACCTGCCCCGCGGGTTAAACTGCTGAGCTAGCAAGGAGAAAAGGAAGATGTTGAACGGCCATTACCTTGTTGAAGAGCTGCTGCCCGAAGGAAGAGGCGCCACCCGCCCCCTGTTATGCTTCTATACACTGAGCAAGACGTTGTTGCAGTGGCCGGGAAACAGGGACCTAGGGACCTAGGGGGATGTTTTCATTCCACTTCCCGAAGGGAACGGGCGGGCCACCTAGAAGGTTACGCCTTCTCTCTGGCCAGGAGATTTGGCGGGGTTCGGGGATTTGGTGTGGTTTGTTGATAAAAGGAGGGAGCTTTGGATTTGGTGATGTGGGGGTGTTTGGCCTCTTGGCTAAGGGTGCAGTATCTGTTCTTGTGCTTTTTATTGGTTTGATTACATAGGTGTTACATGCTTACAGTTTTTACTTTTGGGTTACAATTATTTGTGCTTACATTAGGGTTACAATTGCTGATACACGTGATTTTGAATAAGACTAGGCTGTGGGTATGGTGGGATAACAATGGTTGGGAGTAGGTGTGAGGTTAGGAGTTGTAAGGTGGCTGTACAGTTGTGAAGGGAAGTGATGAGGAGGTGGAGGAGATCCAATGTGGGTGTGGGCGGGTGGTAGGGGCTGGAGTGAGGGAGAGGTGGGAGAGCTTGTCGATATGTTGGGATTGGAGTGGGGGGTGGCCTGGGGCGAGGATGCGTAGCGACTGATGGGTGGCGGGTGGATGGGGGTGGTGAATAGGAGGGTTCCACTCGGTGGTGTTCGCCGAAGATTTGGGCTCCTGTGGTGATAAGCTGTTGGACGTCTCTTTCCGTCGGTAGTTGGAGCCGGACCATATATGTAGGGCCATGGTTGTTACGTATCCTTATGGCCCTCTTCACAGGGACGCCTGCAGTGCGGAGTTCGTGGATGATTTTCCTTATAGCGATGTCCGGGGTGATGCCTCGTAGGACACAGCTGTAAGTGAACGTGGAAGATGGTGGCTGCTCGGTCGGCGTTGCGTGGTCAGCGGTGTAGTCTTGTAGGGTTATTTCAAACGTTGCCTGCTGGGGGCTGGGAAGTTGGTAGATGGGGAGGGGGGGAGGGTTGCTGTCATGACCGGGGAGGAATGGCAGGTTGTATTGGTGGTGGTTATAGTTGTAGAATGGGTGCTAGCAGTAGTTGTGATGGTTGTGGTGGTAGTTGTGGTGAGGGGAGAAAGTGGGAGTGGTCTTGTTTTTATTGGGAGCTCATGGAGGATGGGAATATACTCGGGTTTAGCTTGAAGTTGGTCTAGGATGGACTGCGGCGGTGGTATCACGACGTAGCTGTAGTTCCTTATGTTGGCTCCGTCCTTCAGTAGTTGGCTCACATCTTGATCAGTCATGACTTCCACTAGTAGGTGTTCTGAGGGTTTCTTCGTGCGGCCATCTATTACTCGGAAAGAATTCATAACATGGGCATTTTGCATTTTCAGTGCTTGGTATAATTCTATCTCTGGGATAGAGAGATCTAGCCATGGGATGAGAGCGTAAGGCATGTTTGGTGGTAGTGGGGAGGCGACTGCCAACTAGGCGTCTGCCTATTTGTGCTTTATTGAGCTCGGCTAGGCTGCGAGTAGAGGTGAGGGCCACCCGGCCGAGAAATAAGTTCGGGATGAGTTACAATTTTTTCCCAATGTTTTCATTCCCCTCCCTGAAGGGGAGGGGCAGGCCACATTGAAGGTTACGCCTTCACCCTGGCCAGGAGTTTCGGCTGGTTGGGGAAGGAGCGATAGTATGAGGAGGAGGAGGATAATTGAAGTAAGGGATGAGGAGGTGTGCACGGATATGTAAATACCGGGAATGTGTTTAGGGAGTAAAAGTTTAGAGGAGAGTACGAATGGGGATATGAAGGGTTAGTATGTGAGTGTGCGTGGGGTAAGTTGAAGGGCGAGGATGTGAAATAAGGAAGAGATATTGACTAGGGAAGTGAGTAAGAGACGGAGGAGATCGGGTGTGTGCGATGTTGGGGGGAAAAAGCTAGGAGGGGGATGGTAAGAACGGTGATGTGGACGAGGTAGATGGAATGGAGGAGCTGACCGGGGACGTGAAGGGTTGGGACGGTTCAAACGGTGGGGAGGTGAGCGTGACTGTTCGACGTGATGGTGTCGGCCGTGAAGTTGTGTTCCATTGGCGATAAGATGTTGGGCAGCGTCGGGAGTCTCTAGATGTAATCTCACTAAATACGTGGGTCCAGATGCATTGTAAATCCGGATAGCTCTTATAACGGGCAATCCTGCCAGGCGGAGTTCAATGGCGATGTCTTCTGTTGGTATTAATGGGTCCACGCCACGGACGACGCAGGTGCAGTCGGGCGGTGATGGCGACGATGGTAGACGTGCCGTATCTGCTGCAGGAGAAGTGGCGGTGTCATCGGTGGATAACTGGACAGTTGTAAGCGGAGAGTTGGATTGATCAAAGGTGGGACCGATGGGCAGAGAAGACGTCAGAAGGGAGGAAGGGTGGCACATAACAGTCGTGGTAAGAGGAACATTGGGAGAGGTGTAAGCGGAGGAGGTTGTGGTGGTTGTGGTGGTGGTAGTAGTAGTGGTGGTGGTGGTGGTGTAGGATGACGACGAAGTCTGTGGAGTTGGTATCCATGGCTGCGGCAATGTTGTTGCTGGTGTCTCAAAAGCATCGGCGAAGTACGGCGGACAAGGTTCCACTCGATTCCCGGAGGTGGAGATATACAAACCGTCCTGGAACAATTGCCGGACGTCGTCTTCTGTGGGTACTTGTATAAGGACCCGACCTGTTGGGATAAAGTCCTCCTGGACCCGAGATACATTTGAAACTGGATAATTGTTAATGTGGAAGAAGTGAAGGAGATCGTCTTTAGAAAGGTCAGGTTCAACATCGTGGATAAGGCAGTTAGGCATGATGGAAAGGTCGACTTCCAACTTGGTGTCAGGCCGTTTTGCTGATTGACGTCGGCTGGGTGCTAAAGTAAAGTTGTGAAGGCCCCCGGCCGAACAAAAAAGGCTTTGTGAGGAATTCGTGAGTAGTCGTTCGGTACTCGGGCGTGATCCCCTGTCGTGCTCTGTAGAGAAGCGTGATGTGTCCGGCCCCCTGAGTGACAAGGAAATCAGCAGTTTTTATACCCTCGTCAGCAGTTTTTATACCCTCGTGGAAGATTCGAGACCTTTAATGAATAATTAAGACCCACCCACAGACGTTTACTGGTCGTCTAAAAGTTACAGATCAAAAATTGAGGAAGAAGGACCCGATTGCTCCAAAATTAATTAAAGAAATTCGGGATTGGCTAAGTTCAGAACTGTTGGAGAAAAAATAATTAATATTGCCAACCCGCAGATGAAAGAACTAAATTTAGTAAAGACAACTACTTATGAATACAAAATATCTTCAAGAAAAGTTCCTTCACTTCGCACCAGGGTGCATGATCATCGTTTTTGGTAGAGACATCTGTAAGAGAATGTCCAGACTTCTTGATCAAAGAAAAACAAAACAAATCGAAATACACACAGTGACATCTTCTGAGAAACAGTTGAGTTGATTCGGTTTATAAAGTTCAGAGTTTCTCCAGTAGAGGAGTAATTTTAAGGCGGAAAATTCAAATGTGCGGCGTATAGGTGTACCAACCGGTACTAATACCATAATTACATTCGAACCCTTTGCACAGTCGTCTCAAATGAGCTTCGGTAGGGAGAGGAAGTAACTCATGCTTCAAACAATGTCTGTAACTCTTAGAGCATTTGGTTTTCAAAACCAAAGTATATAATATAAATTCATTAGAATAGCGCATATTTTCGGGCTGGTGCTACATTATTTCAGCATTGTGTCCACAATTACTTTTTGTTTCTTGCTAATGAACGTAAGACTGTCTTCAGCTTCACTTAACACAATGACTCTATTTGTAATCTGCTTTAATTTAGCTCTGCACGCAACTAATTTCTTTTTTGTTCTAATTAAATTCCTACCAAGGTTTTAACTTGTCTCCTCAAATTTAGAATAGTTCTACAAGCATCAACGTCACTACCAGCTTCTTTACAGGGCAAACCGTGACCAGGTTCTTTTATTTTTACATTATCGTCACTATTAAGTATTTTAGATGTCCAGGAAATATTTAGTTCATTACATCCTAAGCTACTGCTGTTAATATTGTCATTGCCAACATGTTCTTTGAGTAACTCTCGATTTTATGGGGGTTTTCGAATTTTCAGGGACTTGCTTAAATAGGACGGTAAGTTAGGAAAAATGTGAGGGACAGCTCCTGGCTTTAAGCTCCACCTTATCCTCCGAATTTCAACTTTTAGTTCATGATTCGTGTGCCATAGATATATATGTACTACTTCAGTAGGTGATCGGGATCATTATTAAGAAAGTATACGTTTTGTGCCTAAACTGTGGTTGATACGGTATTTTCAGTGTCATTTTTTAATTCAGGGGGCAGGAATACGTAAAGTACACCTACTTTTGTGAAAAAAAGTTTTTTCCCTGTTGCATAGTGTTATAAAGGTGAATATTATTTTTCTCACTTCTAATGTCCCGAATCATCTGAGAAAATACTTATATCAACTATAGTATTTCCATACTGGCCGCCCGCGACCAAAGAGTGACCGTTACGATTATCATATGTTCGTGCTACCTGTGACAGAATCACCGATAAAAGTCACAGATATTTTTGTGTCACTGATATTCTGAAATATCGGTTAAGCTCATCTGTTGTCACTGATACATCAAAGTCACGACTTTTCCCATCTCTAACGTCAACCGCTCGAGTAGGCTGAAGCACATCTCTAATCTCTATAGTAGTGATGTGCGCGAGTGTCGCTTGGACTCGCGAGGATCGAGTCTGGCGAGTCCGAGCCTCTCCGAGTAAACCGTGCGAAGTTCTCGAGTCTCCACGGTGACGTCACGGTCCGTAACTGCGACCTGTTGCCGAGCAACGGAATAAATACCCCAATCCGTAAGTACTGTTACAACAGCTAAGTACATTTACTTGACCACAACGTGAAACACGCGAGTGTAAGACCGTAACTTATTTGTTTAGTTCGTCACACAATGACCTTCTTCTTTTTCTCCTCCGTGTACATTTAGTTGGGCTCTTCCATTACAGCGCCTCTGTATCGTAACGGTTAGTGTTATTAGCTGCCGTCCATGGGGGTTCGATTCCCGGTACCGCCAGAAATTTCATAATGTCGGGGGGACTGGTATGTGGTTGAAATTATACATGAGTTATGTATCCCGAAGCCGGAAGCCAAGCCCATATTCTCCACAGTCCAGGAATTGGGGTTTTAAGAGTATATTCTAAGTTAGTTTAAAAGCCAGTATTTTAAACCCACTTGGTCATTTCACAAGGAAATGCACTTCCCCAAGAACACGGGTTTCACTCTGAAGAAACATGAAATAAAACATGTTGCACTTATAGATCTCAAGGAACAAGGGTTGCACTTTCTGAGAAACATGAGTTTCTCGACAAACAAACCCACTCCCTCTTTTGAGACACTGTGTGTGGTATGAAATTCATGGCTTACTATAAGTGTGTTGTAATGTCACCTGCCAATACACAAGGGAGGAAAACATTACTTCTTAGGTGTGACCACCCACGTCACCCCACTTTAGCAAACATGTAAGATCGCTCTCACTGGACTGATACGTGACTCTAACCTGATAATCTATGGTATAAAACTAACTGACCAAGAAGGCCGCTCTCATTCGTTCAACAGCCAACTACCGAGTGGTTTGGTTCTCAGGCTTCGCACGTCTCAGATCAGGAGTTCAATCTCTGAATATAGTAGAGATGTAATTTAACTCAAACTTAATTCTTGTATATAGGAATAGCCAGTTATATTAATAAACAGAATTAACGCCAAGTGTCTTCTCATTTCGACTGAATTAGATAACGCTCAGCGCGATATTGAACTATCGGAACCTGATAGCTCAGTACCAAGAAAAATATAAATATTGTTGAGCTACAAAACTTAACTCATGCAGCTCACTTGCAATGGGGGTTTTCCTGACAGGAGCTGCACCACCTCGGGATGAGGACATGAGTTTGCATTTTTGCATTATATCGCCCATTAGGATAGGCTTTGGTCACTTGAGGTACGGAGTGAAGATTAGGAACATAATTTAACTATTGATTGTAGGTATTACATACTTCCCCCAGGGTGGTGGTGGTGGAGGTGATGATTGTTTTAAGAGGAAGTACAACTAGGCAATCTTCCTCTATATAACACTAATCAAGGAGAAAAATGGAAGGGATCCGAAACGTCGAAAAATAAAGGTATTGTCCAAAGGAAGACAAGAGAGTAAAATAATGCCCTTTATAATAGAAATAGATTAGTCGAAAACGGACTTTTGTCCTGCCTGATCTAAAAATTTCACACTGTGCGCCGGTAAAATGGACATGTTCGGCTCGCCAGATGCAGGTCTTTCGATTTGACCCCCGTAGGCGACCTGCGCGTCGTAATGAGGATGAAATTATGATGAAGACGACGCACATACACAGCCCCAGTGCCAGCAAAATTAACCAATGACGGTTGAAATTTGCGACCCTGTCGCGTATCGAATCCGGGACCCCTGTGACCTAAGGCCATCACGCTAACGATTTAGCCATGAAGCCGGACTATGCGCCGGTGATATTGTGGTACATAAGTACCTGTGTGCACATGTTCCTTAGTTTACGTTGCAGTAAGGTTTTGTTGTGTAGGCCTATATATTCATGTAAATATGGCAGAATGTAAATGTTCGGCTGTAGCCTATATCTTGTTGTGCAGTAGAACAACGCATGCCCTGGTTCAACGTCCACAACGTTCAATTAATTGAAGGAATGTTCTGAGCATTTGGTGAGGTATCCAAGAATAACATAATTATATTGTTTCCACCACCGGGATTTTGTCCTGCCGCATAATATCGTACTTACCTTTTCGGTAAAGTACTGTATGTATGCTTCGGGATTAACGACCGCTTCAAAGGGTGACTGTGTACACACTTCTTTAAAGTGATGTTCATTATCGCATCGCAACATTAGTTTGTACATTATTGGGAAACGGAACAAATACTTGTCATTGGCATACCTACTATCTGCGCACTTTTTAGCGATAGATTTACACCCTAGTGCTGAAGCGGTCGACCTCGGCAATCTTCGAGATTCGTACTGGCTTGAAACACAAACTATGAATCGCTCTGCGACATCTGGCGTACACTTTGCGAACTAGTACTGTTGTTATTTACACAGCAAAGCCAAACTATAGAATTCACTCTAGGAATAAGATTCGCATCGAGAAATGTTATATAATGTGTGTATGACACAGTTGTTGGCTTAAAACAACAAAGGTTCAGAAAATTCATATCGATAGATTATATTATCGATGCAATTCAGATTTCATTTCCATGCAGTTGGCAGTGTTTTCAGAACCGGACGTCCTCCCTTCTTACTCCTCAAACCCGTACACAAATCTATCGCTAAAAAGTGCGCAGCTAGTACAATATTATGCATCGTGTTGTTTGCATTCACACTTCACAGACGAACCCGCTACCGTCCTCGGCTTCGAGTGCGGACTCGGGTACCTGGAGCTTTACGGTCCCAGACCCGATACTTCGCAGTAGTGATGGGCGAATGATACGGAAGTTCGAGCAGGCTCGAGTCGGCCCGATACGCTACGTAGGCTCGATGCCGTATCGAACCTGTTCGAACTGTCAGGCGACACCACACATCGACTAAGCGGAGCGCGGACGGAAAATTCGTCCTATTAGATTACTACTAGGTACACTCAGTATATTTATGTGTGACGGGTGGTGAACACAACGTTCTCAGTGAACGGAAAGAGCATTTGTTAAAGTTTTTCTGGCAGTACGAACAACAGATTGGTAATATTTATTTCGTTAATATGTACATTTGCATTTTACATTTTGTCCGCTCTTCAGAAATACGTTTCTGTATAACTTTGTCGTGTTTTGCAGGCTTAATGTTGTTAATCATTAGACTACTTTCAAGTACCGATAGTTAACATGTTTTTCGTATGCTACGAGCTATTATTTTCTCATTAATAATTAGTAATACATTATTATTTTATTTGCTATTGGCTTTACGTCGCACCGACACAGATAGGTCTTATGGCGACGATGGGACAGGAAAGGGCTAGGACTGGGAAGGAAGCGGCCGTAGCATTAATTAAGGTACAGCCCCAGCATTTGCCTGGTATGAAAATGGGAAACCACGGAAAACCATCTTCAGGGCTGCCGACGGTGGGGCTCGAACCCACTATCTCCCAATAATACATTATTATGTCCGCCTCTGTGGTGTAGTGGTTAGTGTGATTAGCTGCCACCCCCGGAGGCCCGCGTTCGATTCGCGGCTCTGCCACGAAATTTGAAAAGTGGCACGAGGGCTGGAACAGGGTCCACTCAGTCTCGGGAGGTCAACTGAGTAGAGGTGGGTTCCATTCCCACCTCAGCCACCCTGGAAGTGGTTTTCCGTGGTTTCCCACTTCTTCTCCAGGCAAATGCCGGGATGGTACCTAACTTAAGGCTACGCAGGTGAGGCCGCCTGGGCGAGGTACTGCTCATCCTCCCCAGTTGTACCCCCGACCCAGAGTCTGAAGCTCCCGGACACTGCCCTTGAGGCGGTAGAGTTGGGATCCCTAGCTGAGTTCGAGGGAAAAACCGACCCTGGAGGGTATGCAGTTTAAGAAAGAAAGAAAGAAAGAAAATACATTATTATAATAGACGAATTTGTTATTACTTCAGACAGAGCAGACAATGGCCTGTAGAAAAAGGTCATGGACTTGGGACTACTTTGAAGAGCTTCCAGACAAACGAGTAAAATGCACTCGATGTGATAAAATATTAAAACGATAGTAAAAATACATCGACGATGATAAGATACTTAAAAATTCATAATATTCGTCCTTCGTCGCATGACACCATTCCAAATGAGGGGGAGACACCTCCACGTAAACGACGTCGACATATGCAGGTAAAATATTCTTAATAGGTTCCGTTTTGTTTTTCATGAATAGCACAGTGGACGGCCGCTCGCATTTGACTGGCGAAAGGCTCAGAATGTCCGCCTAGACAGGGTCTACATAGTTTACTGTTGAGGTATACAGTTTATACCGATTTTACGTGCGTAAGCATTACGTTATGAAACCATAAATATATTAATTGATTGGCAATTAGTCCGCCTCTGTTGTGGAGTGGTTAGTGTGATTAGCTGCCACCCCCGGAGGTCCGGGTTTGATTCCCGGCTCTGCCATGAAATTTGAAAAGTGGTGCGAGGGCTGGAACGGGGTCCACGCAGCCTCTGGATGTCAACTGAGTAGAGGTGGGTTGGATTCCCACTTCAGTCATCCTCGAAGTGGTTTTCCGTGGTTGCCCACTTCTCCTCCAGGCTTATTGCCGTGATGGTATCTAACTTACGGGCTCGGCCGCTTTCTTCCCTCTTCCTTGTCTATCCCTTCCAATCTTCCCATCCTCCCGCAGGGCCCCTGTTCAGCATAACAGGAAAGGCCGCGTGGGCAAGGTACTGGTCATCCTCCCCAGTTGTATCCCCGACCCAAAGCCTGAAGTTCCCGGATACTGCCCTTGAGGCGGTGGAGGTAGGATCCCTCGCTGAGTCCGAGGGAAAAAGCGACCCTGGAGGGTAAGCAGATTAAGACGAAGAAGAAGATGGGCAATTAAAGAAAACGATGCCGAAAACCGAAAAAGTAGCTAGTGGGTCGTAAAGCCAATAACGAACAATGGGGTTCTTTACTTCTATGGTTATGGCCCCAAACAGGAAATAAAAACCCCTTACATCCTCGTTTTAAAGCGCTGGGGAAATCGGGCTAGAAAAATATAAGGGCCAAGAAAGAATAATAATTTTATTGGCTTTACGTCCCACTAACAACTTTTACCGTTTTCGGACACGCCAAGGTGCTGGAAGTTAGTTCCGCAGGAGTTCTTTGCGTGCCATTAAATCTACCGACAAGAGGTTGACGTATTTGAGAGCTCGAACCTCGGCGCGTATCGGGTCGGCTCGATCCCGCTCGAACACGGGTATCGTTTGCCCATCACTAGCTGTAGCCCGAGTTAGACTCCGCCTTCGGTCACGTGACTGCTCGAACTTGCTTCGAACAGGCTTGAACCTCGCCGCGTATCGGGTCGGCTCGATCCTGCTCGAACACGGGTATCGTTCGCCCATGACTAGCTGTAGCCCGAGTAAACTGCGCCTTCGGTCACGTGATGACTGCTCGAGCTTACTTCGAAGAGATTCGAACCTTGGCCCGTATCGGATCGGCTCGATCCCCCTAGAACACAGGTATCGTTTGCCTATCACTAGCTGTAGCCCGAGTCAGACTCACCCTTCGGTCATGTGACAGCTCGAGCTTGCTTCGAACAGGCTCGAACCTCGGCTCGTATCGGGTCGGCTCGATCCCGCTACAACACGGGTATCGTTTGCCTATCACTAGCCGTAGCCCGAGTCAGACTCACCCTTCGGTCATGTGACAGCTCGAGCTTGCTTCGAACAGGCTCGAACCTCGGCGCGTATCGGGTCGGCTCGATCCTGTTCGAACACGGGTATCGTTCGCCCATCACTAGCTGTAGCCCGAGTCAACTGCGCCTTCGGTCACGTGATGACTGCTCGAGCTTACTTCGAACAGACTCGAACCTCGGCCCGTATCGGGTCGGCTCGATCCCCCTAGAACACAGGTATCGTTTGCCTATCACTAGCTGTAGCCCGAGTCAGACTCACCCTTCGGTCATGTGACAGCTCGAGCTTGCTTCGAACAGGCTCGAACCTCGGCTCGTATCGGGTCGGCTCGATCCCGCTACAACACGGGTATCGTTTGCCTATCACTAGCTGTAGCTGGAGTCAGACTCACCCTTCGGTCATGTGACAGCTCGAGCTTGCTTCCAACAGGCTCGAACCTCGGCGCGTATCGGGTCGGCTCGATCCCGCTAGAACACAGGTATCGTTTGCTTATCACTAGCTGTAGCTCGAGTCAGAATCCGCCTTCGGTCATGTGACAGCTCGAGCTAGCTTCGAACAGGCTCGAACCTCGGCTCGTATCGGGTCGGCTCGATCCCGCTAGAACACAGGTATCGTTTGTCCATCACTAGCTGTACCCTGAGTCAGAATCCGCCTTCGGTCATGTGACTGCTCGAGCTTGCTTCGAACAGGCACGAACCTCGGCGGGTATCGGGTCGGCTCGATCCCGCTAGAACACAGGTATCGTTTGTCCATTGCTAGCTGTACCCCGAGTCAGAATCCACCTTTGGTCATGTGACTGCTCGAGCTTGCTTTCGAACAGGCTCGAATCTCGGCGCGTATCGGGTCGGCTCGATCCCGCTAGAACACAGGTATCGTTTGTCCATCACTAGCTGTACCCCGAGTCAGAATCCACCTTTGGTCATGTGACTGCTCGAGCTTGCTTCGAACAGGCTCGAATCTCGGCGCGTATCGGGTTGGCTCGATCCCCCTAGAACACAGGTATCGTTTGCCTATCACTAGCTGTAGCCCGAGTCAGATTCACCCTTCGGTCATGTGACAGCTCGAGCTTGCTTCGAACAGGCTCGAACCTCGGCGCGTATCGAGTCGGCTCGATCCTGCTCGAACACGGGTATCGTTCGCCCATCACTAGCTGTAGCCCGAGTCAACTGCACCTTCGGTCACGTGATGACTGCTCGAGCTTACTTCGAACAGACTCGAACCTTGGCCGGTATCGGGTCGGCTCGATCCCCCTAGAACACAGGTATCGTTTGCCTATCACTAGCTGTAGCCCGAGTCAGACTCACCCTTCGGTCACGTGACTGCTCGAGCTTGGTTCGAACAGGCTCGAACCTCGGCTCGTATCGGGTCGGCTCGATCCCGCTACAACACGGGTATCGTTTGCTTATCACTAGCTGTAGCCCGAGTCAGAACCCGCCTTCGATCACGTGACTGCTCGAACTTGCTTCGAACCTCGACCCGTAACGGGTCGGCTCGATCCCGCTTGAACACGGGTATCGTTTGCCCATCACACGCGTAGAGAGCGGGATCGAGCCGACCCGATACGCGCCGAGGTTCGAAGCAAGCTCGAGCAGTCACGTGATCGAAGGCGGAGTCTGTCTCGGGCTACAGATAGAACGTGCAGATTAGCAAACAGCATATGAAGTGAAGCACCTTTCACACACGTGTGTGTGTATGATATTTATAACGAAGGTGCGTGCTTTCACATATTACTACATTCAGCCATTGACGTATATCTTATGAGGAATAAAGGTTGGCCAGAACATTAGAAGGCTTAGATTATGATAATATGCAATGTAAATGACGAAGGATGTACTCGTAATATTCCCTGCGTATTAACAGAAGTATTTCCTCCCAAGGCAGTACTTGTGTGCCGTGTAACAACTCCACGTTGGACGCAACACTATGAATAAAAAACCAAATCAGACCCCATGGCGCAACAGCCCCGACGGGCCATGGCCTACCAAGCGACCGCTGCTCAGCCCGAAGGTCTGCAGATTACGAAGTGTCGTGTGGTCAGCACGACAGATCCTCTCGTGTGTTAATCTTGGCTTTCTAGACCATGCAAAATTATGAATACGGTAATATTATTCTTACAATGCGATGCTTTGGGCGGCTAAGACAGCTGGCAGCGCCTCAGGCGAGGTTCTCCTTCTGTCCTCAATGTTGGGGGTTTGAATCCACTCCTTGGGAGAGTATTACCCTTGTTGCTCGTATAGAAGACTTTGAGCAAGAAAGGATTGACATCTCATCAATCGTATACACAAATACATGTATAAATATTATGATGCAGCAATGTTACTGTTTGATTGCGTGAAATATAGGCTATATGAAACTCAAACGTGACTCGCGATTTCAAGCTGTATCATTTACAATAATTCAGGTCAATCGGTTCAGTAGTTTTCGAGCCCATCTGGAACAAATAAAACAAGACATCATCTTATGGTTTTAAAAATCCTGATCCTACCGGGTGTCGAACCCGGGACCCCTGTAACCAAAGGCCAACGCGCTTACCATTGTGCCATGCACCCAAGCGAGAAACGTGTCAACAACAACTGCAGGTAAAATATACATTTTTAGTCTTGTAACCATTTAAATGAGCCAGCCCCGTGGTGTAGAGGTAGCGTACCTGCTTCTTACACGGAGGCCCCGGGTTCGATTCCCGGCCAGGTCCGGGATTTTTACCTGGACCTGAGGGCTGGTTCGAGGTCCACTCAGCCTCCGTGATTAGAATTGAGGAGCTATCTGACGGTGAGGTAGCGGCCCCGGTCTAGAAAGCCAAGAATAACGGCCGAGAGGATTCGTCGTGCTGACCACACGACACCTCGTAATCTGCAGGCCTTCGGGCTGAGCAGCGGTCGCTTGGTAGGCCAAGGCCCCTCAAGGGCTGTAGTGCCATGGGGGGGGGGGGGGTTAACATTTAAATATGTAACTATTACAACACGTGAATGGTTTCCTTTTTCTGTCTTTATACGGCCCAAACAACACATTTTAGTAGAGAATTGGTTTATACAGATGGAGGTATGTGTAACGAATCATCGCACAAACACAAATTTTGACTGTCTCCAATATATAGGTATGGGTCGAAATTAAAATATGTACAAAATACACGGAAGTAACAGTAGAGAGGACGAACCGGTACTGTCCAGCATAAATACTCTTACATAGTGATGGGCTAGCGACGGAATCGAGTAGAATCGAGTAATGTGCTCTTAGAATCGGTATTACTCGACTCCAGACTCGAGTCCAAGCATACTGGTGTCGCTATCTGTGGACATGCCTTAGAACTAAAATCTACTGTACTGGAGTGCACGGCATTCAGGGTCACCCACAGAATATTTTTGTGGTGTGGAGTGCAATATGTTTGCTGCTGATGATTGATGTTGTTCAGTCATCGGTCGTCAATAATTCGATTGTTATGATTATTACTATCATCATCATAGGCACTAAAGGTTGTGACTTACTAACAAACTGTCAGCTGTTTAGCTAGAACAGAATGACGTTCTGTCCGCTGATTTGCTGCGTGAACGTACGTCACACCCCTTCCGCTCACTTTTTACCGTACTATGACTTTCCTCATATTCTCACTCATCTTCATTTTCTCCGCCTTAAATATCTTCAAACTGGTCATCATTTCCGTCACCCTATTATTACTGAAGCACTTTCCCTCTCTCCTCTCGCTACCTCTATTCTGAATAATACTCGAACCCCGCACACTGCTCACCTTTTTCCACCTGCTCCTCTTTAATATCCACTCCCTTCGAACGTCGCGACCTACTTTCGACTAAGCTATCTCCTTTAAGTTTAGGAAGAGTTCATTGCTCCTGGCTCAGGTTGCGCATACTTTTGCCACACTTCGACAATAGCGCCATATGCGCTCGACAAAGTTTGTGTTGTGCAATATAGTGTTTGTGTTCCTTTTCTCGAATTTCTCTCTTCACTAGTGCTTCTCGTTTTTCGTTATTCTCGTAACTAATTGGTGTTGTTCGTCGTATCTCATGTATTTCCTTGTTTGTATTCTCTTTTCTTGTTCATCGGCACAGACTTTATAATGACTCTTCACCCTTGTGCAGATATCTTTTGATATACTGTACCCTCTTGTATTTTTCTCTTTTCATGTTACTGATCATATTAATTTATTTTGCTGTGTTTGGTGTACCAATGTTTTCTTTATCCAGCAAGATGGACACTCTTACTCTTTGTAAATAGTACTCTACGGACACTTTCTCTGCATTCTTTCATTGCCCTTTCTTGGATACTGTTCGCTTTATGTATATTGTATGTATTGTATTTTCTGACATTTTCAATAAACGGGGTCTAGTGGGGGTTTTGCCCTCTCGGGGTGGGATGCGGGTCTCTCGCTGGGGTGCCTCTTGTGGTCGCGTTCTCCCCTGCGCCAATCATTCTCATTATGTACCTTCCTCTTCCTGGCGTGTACGAAACATGCCTTCCCATGTTGCTTTTTCACGTGTATTCTTTTTATTCTCCGGCTGAAGAGCTCCTTTGTTGAGCTGGTGGCCCGCTTTCCCCCTTCTGGGGAAAGAGTGAACATAACTGATATACGATACGATACGTACGTCACATTCTGGACGCCTCATCTTAATACCCGACATTATATCTGCCGAAAGTATGATGTACATATAAACTGCTGTAATTCACCTGTTCCCCTGGACGATTGTAGGCTTTGGCGCGGTTAGCAATAGGCTATGGTTACAAGAAATCTGTCATACTACCGATCATATTAGCACATCTACGCCCGTGTATATGCATAATGACTACATGAGATATAATTTACCAGTAGCGAAGCAATACAATGTGTGCAGAAATACCGTCTATAGTCTACAAATAGCACATGTTTAAAATACACTAATTACAACATACATACCGTGACAGGGATTTGAAATAATAATAATAATAATAATAATAATAATAATAATAATAATAATAATAATAATAATAATAATAATATAACTTTTACGTCCAAGTACGTACATTTGTATGGTTTTCGGGGATGCCGAGGTACCGCATTTAGTCCCCCGGGAGATTTTTTACGTCCCAATAATTCTACCGACACTAGGTTGACGTATTTGAGCACCTTCAAATACTACCGGAATAAACCAGTATCGAACCGGCCAAGTTGGGCTATGAAGGCCAGATAAGCTATATTATCAATATTAGAATAGATGGCATATTCAGTGAAGTGTGTGCGAGACGCCGTAAACGGATATTTTCATATCTTATTATGCGTATTAAGTGGCATTATTATCGTTCTCAAGTAATTATCAAATTTAGGTTATTCCTTTTGCGCATTCATTCAGTTTTTTCATATCGTACCTAGGGATGGCAACGATTTATCGGTTTTTATGAAATACCGATATTTTCCTTTCGATTTATCGATATATCGATATCGAAATTTTGATTCGATTTATCGAATAATATATCGTTTTTTCCATTAATATATCGTTTTTCTTTGAATTATTATTTTCATTAACAACATCCGCACTAGAGAGCGCCGATAATTCTGCAAGAGATGGTGCTAGTGAAGGTGGAATTGCAACCTGGAAATATCCAATCTAATCAATACCTTGCTCTGAGCCTCTGGTAGGCCGGACTATAATTCGAATACAAACGGTGGAATATGTAACACAGTTGCCTCCGCATGGCAGTTTACACAGCGCGAAATACGTTCTAGTTCCAGAGTCACCGCTAGACTTCGTGTTAGCCCTCCACTGTTTAACAACACAGACGTATATGGAAACTGTGAAGGAAAAAGGTAAGTTAGTGAGTTTTTAGGTGAGATAAGCCTTAAAATTCATTATAAAAGGCGTTGATTTGTGTATTCAGCTTGTGATGAGTATATGGTTCATATTTAAACGTAAAGTTATGAAAATAGAAGCCTCCGCGAGTCAGGTGGCAGCGCGCCAACTTCTCACCGCTGGGTTTCGTGGTTCAAAACCCGGTCACTCCATATGATATTTGTGCTGGACCGGTTTTTCTCCGGGTACTCCGGTTTTCCCTGCCATCTTTCATTCCAGCAACACTCTCAAATATCATTTCATTTGTCAGTCATTAATCATTGCCCCAGAGGAATGCGACAGGCTTCGGCAGCCGGGAAATTTCCTATTCTCGCCGCTAGATGGGGCTTAATTCGTTCCATTGCTGACCCGGTCAAATGACTCTAAACAGGCTATGGATTTACATTAAGAAAATGTTTTGTGCATATTGATAAATATACAAGAGCCGAGAGAGCATTTATTGTAAACATTCTATTCACAAGATGTTTATTGCGCGTGATAAACAATGGTTTATTGCTGTGCACCATTCTGCAAAAGTAAACTTCAGAAAGGTAGTGGCATTTATTTCCACGAGCAAATGTGGAACTACGAGAAAAATGGGTCTTAATTATGTCATGTCGCGGTGACGAGAAAAATAGCATGTGGCAACCTTCCTCGAAGTCTGTAGTATGTAGTGAACATTTTAAAAGCACGTGTTTTAGCATTTCTACTAAAACTAGTCGCAATCAATGCCAACACTTTTTTTCAGGGTATTTGCATGGCAAGACTAGGTTACGTACTAATACTAAAATGTTTTAATTCCTCCCCTGAAGGAGGAGGCGAGCCTCTTAGATGGTGACGCCGTCTGTGAGGCCGGGAGATTTGTTACGGCGAAGGAGATGCTCGGACATGGTGAGGGGGTTGGCGGCCGTGGCCTATACTAGGAACCCTCCCAGCATTTGCCTTATTGCAGGAGAATGGAAAACCACGTAAAGCCATTCTCAGGAAAACCGACAGTGGAGACCAGCCGTGAGGTCCAGTCCTGTCCAGTCTCCCGAATACAGAGACGAAGAGCCACCCTTCCTCTGCTCGGTTGGCCGGTCGGAGTGCAGAGCTGTTGGACCACGGACCAGCCGTGGCCACTTGTGGGCCGAGACCCACTCTGCATTCATCGACGAAGGCTCTGTGAATACTGCAGTGTTTTTGTTGTATGTCCGGCGCTCCCTTCTCGCTCCGCCAGCCAGCTGCACGCGCGCCTGTGTATCATTCTGCTAGCTTCGACGCGCAGCCCTCAGTGCGCGTGCCTGACCATCGAGTGTACTATAAATAGGAGCTCCCTGCCTTCTCACTTGCCCACTTGCCCCGGTGTCCAGCTCCAGAATACACCCTACGTCGAGCACGGAGGCTACTCCTCTTGAAAATGTGCTTCGACCAGGTGGACTGAATTTCTGGCAGTACGAGGTTTCACCTCTGGTCACCGCTCCCTTACCGGTTTCCGCTGCCTATGTCCCGTAATCCTTTTACAAGCCATTTTCATTCCCTAACTTATGCAAGCTCCCTTAGTTTCGCTAGGTGGAATTTCTTCAATCAATTGAACTTGCTTTTTAGGAATTCAGGCACTTCAACAAACAAGGACTCTCATGAACATTTATGTTAGTGTGCCAGATAGTTCTCGACTATCAACGTGTCAATTCACAAAGACTATCTTTTCAAGATAGAAGTGTATATAAAGACTGCAAACCTGTACATATTGTATAAAGACAGACTTTTCTCAAGATTCAATATTCCTTTTTGCTTCAAAATAAATTTCAGTTATTTGTGTAAATATTTAAAGTGAAGCAAATAAAGTTGTGTTCTGTAAACTTCAACCTTGGTTACAACACAACTCTATGGCGACGAGGTAAAAAAGCAACAAACTACAATTCTTCAGCCCCAGTTGCCAACTCTATAGCGACGAGGTACACACGAAACCAACACTACAATTCAACGGGCCCAGTTGTCAACTCTACGGCGACTTGCTAAACAACAACGACACTCCAACCAGTTCTGACACACAGCTTACCTTACTCTTTCTTGCACGCATCTCGCAATGGCTACTGCGGAACAACTCGCTACGGTCTTCCAAGCCTTACAGCAGCAACAACAACAGTTTATGCAACAACAACAGGCAGCATTAATTCAGGCTATTCAAGCTATTTCTGTCTCTACACAGCCATCAGCTATTCCTCCGTTCTCTGCTTTTGATCAAGCTAAGGAAGAATGGTCAGTTTATTTAGCCCGCTTGCAACAGCATTTCATCTGCCATTCTGTCACAGATGATCAACGCCGCCGCGCACTATTTCTTAGTTCGGTTGGCAATGCTACGTGTGAATTACTACGTAAATTAAGTCCAGAAGAACACTTATCTGAGGTACCCTTCACGCAGCTCTTGGCCCGTCTCACGGAACACTATGCCAAAGCTCCTCACATAGTGGCTGCTCGCTATAAATTTTTTCAGAGCAGAAAGCAACCCCATCAGACACATACTGAATGGATAACTGAATTGCGTGGTCTAGCTAAACCCTGCCAGTTCATCTGCTCCAAGGACGGTTGTGGTTCATCCTACACTGATTCTCTCATTCGGGACATGATAATTTTACATACTCCTGAAGACAAAATACGTTTTGACGCTGTCAAGCAGAGTAACCCTTCTTTAGAAGACGTCCAGCGTATTGCTACGGTTTATGAGCTTACTACCAAGACTGCCGCAGCCATAGCTTCTCCACACGAAGTTGCACAAGTCTCGCCTCAGGCCCGCAAGTCCTCTGCTACAGTGAACCGTACGGATAAGGCGCTCTCCACCAAGCATTCTCGCCAGGTTCCCTCTCGTAATGCTACACGGAAGCCCAATTCTAAAAACACCTCGAAACTCCTGCCTTCCTGCCGAGGTTGTTTCAAGCATCATGAACGTCGTGACTGTCGTTTTTTCAAAGCTACTTGTGAACGATGTAATAAACTTGGACACATTCAGACTGTCTGTCAAAGTTCGCCCCGCCCTGCTAAGACTACTGCAGCGCGCCGGAAGCATATACAGCCCCGCCAAGACATGGAAGTTGATCAGATCAATCTTATTCTTCCCACAAAGGATTCTCACAAAATCATCATTCCTCTCTCATTCTCTGATCGATCTGTCGATTTTCAATTAGACACTGGATCACCTGTCTCTATTATTAACCTGACTACCTACCACGACTTAGGTTCACCTTCATGCTCTCCAGCTGACATCCAGCTCGTGACATTTAACAAGAAGAAAATTGACATCAAAGGTCAAATTAAGCTTCAGGCTAGTTATAAAGGAATTCAGAAGGCCATTCCTCTTCTCGTAGTTAACAACTACACTGCATCAAACATTATGGGCATGGATCTATTTAACTTATTTGGTTTCCAGATACATGACAACATTAACGTCGTATCTACATTGCATCCTACTTCTGACGTTACCGCTCTCCTAGCGCAGTTTCCTGAAGTCTTCGACTCTCAGCTCGGAACAGCAAAAGACTATACAGCTCACATACAGCTGAAATCCGGAGCTAAGCCTCGCTTCCTCAAAGCACGTCCAGTACCCCTAGCACTTCAAGACCAGGTCACAAAAGAATTAGAAAGATGGATACAAACTGGAATTGCAGTACCAGTTACTTCTAGTCAATGGGCTACTCCACTCGTGGTAATCAAGAAACCTGATGGTAATGTTCGACTTTGTGGCGATTTTCGATCTACAGTCAACGCACAACTCGAAACCGATATCTTTCCTATTCCACGTCCAGAAGACTTATTCCGTCGTCTCTCTGGTGGACAATTCTTCTCTCGAGTTGATCTTAAAGAAGCATATCTCCAGCTACTTTTAGACGAAGAATCTAAGAAATTTCTCACACTCAACACTCCTCTCGGACTGCTCCAGCTCCAGCGGCTCCCATTTGGTGTTTCATCCTCAGCGGCTATTTTTCAGCGCTATTTCGCTCAACTCACCGCCTCAATTCCCGGTTGTGCTAACTACCTGGATGATATTATTGTTACTGGAAAAGATCATCAGGAACATCTAACCAATCTCCGCCTTCTTCTCCAGAAATTGAAAGACAATGGCCTACGAGCGAATCTCGCTAAATGTACCTTCTTTCAGCCTCAAGTTCACTACCTCGGACATATACTTGATAAGAATGGAATTCGTCCTAGTATACAGAATGTCTCCGCGATAGTAAACATGCCAGCACCTCAGAACCTCAAGCAGCTTCAGTCCTTCATAGGCAAAGCGAACTATTATAATAAGTTCATTCCACGCTTCGCTACAGTAGCAGCTCCATTAAACGCTCTACGTAAAAAAGGTGTTAAGTTTCAGTGGACTCCGCAATGCCAACAGGCATGGAAAACAATCAACAACGCCTTAATTCAAGCTATACAACTCACTCATTTTCAGCCCGACAAGATCATCACGCTAGCTACTGACGCTTCAGACTATGGTGTCGGTGCCGTTCTCTCCCAGAAGGATCGTCATGGACAAGAACGCCCCATCGCCTTCGCTTCGAAAACGCTTAATGACCATCAACGTCGATACTCACAGATAGAGAAAGAAGCTTTAGCCATCATCTTTGGTATTCGCCGTTTCAATGAATATCTTTATGGCAACCATTTCCTGATCATTACCGATCATAAGCCTCTCGTACACTTATTCCATCCTGGTAATAAGATCCCAGAGAATTCCCTCAGAAAGCTTCAAAGATGGTCCATGTTCCTTTCTGATTATTCCTATCAGATTGTATATCGAGCCACATCCCAGCATTGTAATGCTGATGCCCTCTCCCGCTTACCCGTTGGTCCTGATACTGCCTTCGATTCTCAAGAATCTGAATGTCTTCAGTTGGACATAGAACTTGAAGATACTGTATCCAGTTTTCCTATTGATGCTACCTGCATAGCTAAAGCTACGGATAAGGACAGTACACTTGCTACTGTACGTACTTACATCCGCAACGGTTGGCCTCTTCAGAGCAAACTTCCTGCCCACCTGGCACCTTATCATCGTATGCAGCATCGTCTCACGACTCGTGCCGGAGTTGTACTACTAGAAGCAGGCACCATCTTCCGAGTGGTTATCCCACTTAGCCTACAGAAACAAGTTCTCGAATTATTACACCAAAGCCATTGGGGTATCTCCAGAACAAAGCAACTCGCCCGTCAACACTGCTACTGGCCCGGTATTGATGCCGCCATCGAAAAGCTAATACGTCATTGTGAGCAATGTCAAACGAATCAGAACGCCCCGTCTTCTGATCTTGCTTCATGGCCTCCTGCTACTACTCCATGGGAACGAGTTCACATCGATTTCGCAGGTCCTTTCCTCAATTCCATGTGGTTAATAGTCATCGATTCACTGTCAAACTTTCCATATGTCGTGGATATGCATTCGACTACTACCACCGAAGCTACCATTCGTGCTCTCCAGAAAATCTTTACTACAGAAGGTTTACCGCAAGTACTCATTTCGGACAACGGACCTCAATTTACAGCTACTGCTTTTCAGAACTTTTGTACACATCATGGCATTCGTCATATCCTAGCACCACCTTTTCACCCTCAATCTAATGGTGAAGCTGAACGCTTCGTACAAACATTTAAAAGAAGTATGAAGAAAGCTGTCTCTTCAGGCTTAACTAAAGACCAAGCCTTGCTCCAACTCTTAAACAACTACAGAACTCTACCCGGCGCTGATAATATCACTCCTGCACAGAAGCTCCATGGACGACCTCACAGAACTTTACTTTCTCTGTTACAGCCTCTTCCGGCCCAGCATAAGACCTCACCAACGAAGTTCTCCCTCAACGACAAGGTCTACACCAGGACATTCAAATCCAACCCACTCTGGATACCTGGAGTCATCTGCAGATCTTTGGGTCATCGTCTCTACGAGATACAGACTACGGAGAAACGTATCTGCCGCCATCACGATCAGATACGTCTACGCTACCGCCCCTGTCCAGCTATTGATGCTATTGCTAAACCAGATAAATCTATTGCTGAACGCGCTTTAGATCATTTAATAACAATGGGTTCCTTTCAGGACGAGCCAGCGCCACTCCGTCCAGTTCCAGCTCCGGACAATACAACAGAGACATCAGCAGCTCCGCCCCAGCATCGCAGTCGCCGCCAGCGCCGCCGCCGTTTCACGCCGTACCGGCGCATTTAGGAGGGGAGGGTGTTGTATGTCCGGCGCTCCCTTCTCGCTCCGCCAGCCAGCTGCACGCGCGCCTGTGTATCATTCTGCTAGCTTCGACGCGCAGCCCTCAGTGCGCGTGCCTGACCATCGAGTGTACTATAAATAGGAGCTCCCTGCCTTCTCACTTGCCCACTTGCCCCGGTGTCCGAAAGGATCTCCAAGAGGCTTTTAACATTCAAGAGCTCTGGTTGGGGACACGACGACTGCTCTCCTCTGCTTCAACGCAACGCATATTTTTTCTTCGGCCGGGTGACTGCTCAACTTTACTTATCACCCTGCCGAGACAACAAAGCATATAGGCTGGCACCACGTAGGAGGTCGGCCTTCCCACAATGCTCTACACCTGCCTTGCCCGCAACGTTCCTCTCGTCTTCTCAGACCAGGATGTCCTCGCTGCTCTTCGTCCGGCGGGTGCCTATGGTGCCTGCCGGGTAGTCGACGACGAAGCTCAACCACTATCCGATGTACTTCTCTATTTATCCACTCCAGCCGACGTCTCTACCATCATCAAGAATGGCGCACGCATCCACAACCATCTCTATACAGTTGAACCTACTCCAGAGGATCTTTTGGCTGAGCTACCGGACACCGACGACCCTCCGCCTGGAACCATCGATCCGCCCGCTACGACCACACCACCTCCCTACTGCTCACCCCCGCCCCCTTTGTCCTTCCCTCCTGTTACCTCTGCCACTACTCTAACCACTGCTACCTCCACCATTACCACCTCAGTTCACACCTCCTCTTCCCTTCCTATCACTACTACTGTTACCACTCATCCTTCCCCTCTCATGACATTTCCTTTCCCCTTACCTCCCTCCACTGACCCCACACACCCCCAGCGCTCATCACTTCCGTCATCTGAAGAGGGATATTCCCATCAAGATACTCCTGGCAACTTGGCACAGCCACCATTGGTCCCACCGCCTTCCACCAGCACTACCACCTTTAGCTGTGTCGTCTGCGGTGTGGAGCCCAGTCTTCCATCAGCATCTATCATCCAAACACTCCGCCAGACAGGGATACCAGTGCGCCGAGCCTTTCGGATCTATAACTCCGCTGGACCCACCTATCTCGTCCGCCTTCATCTGCCGACTGCTGAAGACGTTGAACGCCTCATCGCCACCGGGATCCACCTCAACGGCCGTCATCATCGCATAGAACCATCTCGCTCACCTCCACCACCTTCATCTCATCCCTCCACACCTCGAAGTAGTCCCCGGCCGGCCCCACCTCCCCAACCACCTCCTCCATCATTTCATCCTTATCTCTTCCCGCCCCCACCTCCTTACTTTCCCCCACCTCCCTCTTTTGATATCCTTCGCCTTCTTCTAACTTCCCTTGTTAGCTTCTCCTCCTTTTATAACACCCTTGCCCTTCATTTATTTTCCTCTCACCTTGTATAACCCCTCTCCTCTTTGTTCACAGCTCATTTTGACATAATCACAACTGTATTCTCACTTCAATACAGAATAAATACTTAGGAATAGACGCAATTCCCCTCCCATCTCCTAACTTTCCACATCCTTTACCCACCTCCTTCTTCCATCACATCTCCCCAACCCGCCCGCATCTCTTGGCCAGAGAGAGGGCGACACCCTCTAGGTGGCCCGCCCCACCCCTTCAGGGTGGGGAATGAAAGCATTTAAGCAGCAGCAGCCCGGTGTCCAGCTCCAGAATACACCCTACGTCGAGCACGGAGGCTACTCCTCTTGAAAATGTGCTTCGACCAGGTGGACTGAATTTCTGGCAGTACGAGGTTTCACCTCTGGTCACCGCTCCCTTACCGGTTTCCGCTGCCTATGTCCCGTAATCCTTTTACAAGCCATTTTCATTCCCTAACTTATGCAAGCTCCCTTAGTTTCGCTAGGTGGAATTTCTTCAATCAATTGAACTTGCTTTTTAGGAATTCAGGCACTTCAACAAACAAGGACTCTCATGAACATTTATGTTAGTGTGCCAGATAGTTCTCGACTATCAACGTGTCAATTCACAAAGACTATCTTTTCAAGATAGAAGTGTATATAAAGACTGCAAACCTGTACATATTGTATAAAGACAGACTTTTCTCAAGATTCAATATTCCTTTTTGCTTCAAAATAAATTTCAGTTATTTGTGTAAATATTATAAAGTGAAGCAAATAAAGTTGTGTTCTGTAAACTTCAACCTTGGTTACAACAGTTTTAAAATATACTATGAAGTATTTTCATTTTTATTAGGATGTGTACTTTCCGGTTGCAATTATACTACCTGATTCGTATGAGCTCATCTTGAATTACTCGGTGATACATTTATTTTTCTTCATTAAACGTCATAGAAATATCACTTTCCTACTCAAAACGCAATGTTTTATATTTGTAATGTGCTTTTATGTGCAAGTTATTATCGTAATGCCAATTGGAATCGTGGTGAGGAATGGAGGGAAAACCTCACATCCAGCGGCGATATTTGAACTGCTGCTACTTTGTCAATTTAGTACTTGAAGAGACCGGGCATGCTGAGGCCTTTAGTTATCTCGTAGGCATCGATAACACCTAGGGACGTTCCGATATAATAAATATCGATATTTGATTCGATATCGACATGCCGATATTATCCTACTTTCAAAACAAAATAGCGATATATCTCGATATAAAATTATTTCTTTTCCAAAATACAAGGATTTGAAATTATATTGAAGTTCTATAAATCGGGGATCTATTAACAATATGCAACTTGTTTGAAGCCATCAAGAAATATTTAATTTGTTTGTATCTATCTGTACATAATACTGAATGATTAAAAATTTTAAATTGTTTGTATATAATTCCGAATTTGATTGATTCCTTACTTTATAAGGTAAGGCGGCAGCTAAGAATTTAAGTCCGTTAAAATGTGCAGCATGCTTGAAGCCATCAACAATGTTTTGATTTGTTCGAATCTGCTTCTATGTATTACTAAATGATTGGAAAATTTCATTTGATTTTATGTCATTCTGAATCTGTTTTGCACGTAAATTTGAATGTTTCAACAAAACAGTTAACCAAGAGACGTAAGCGTGGTAAGACCTCTGTAGTGTAGTGGTTAGTGTGGTTAGCTGCCACCTCCGGAGGCCCGGGTTCGATTCCCGGCTCTGCCACGAAATTTCAAAAGTGGTACGAGGGCTGGAACGGAGTCCACTCAGCCTCGGGAGGTCAAATGAGTAGATGTGGGTTCGATTCCCACCTCAGCCATCCTCGAAGTGGTTTTCCGTGGTTTCCCACTTCTCTCCAGTCGAATGCCGGAATGGTACCTAACTTAAGGCCACGGCCGCTTCCTTTCCTCTTCCTTGTTTATCCTATCAATGCAATGATAAAACCATAAATACTTGCACGGTAGATGCTGCATCATATTCTTAACTATTTTCAGCCATTTTTACTAATTTACGAAGTTTATATGAACATCAAGCATTACTGACACTACTTCTTTCACTCTAAAAAAGCTATTTATTCAGGATCTATGCCTCGACTGCTGTCTTGTGGCTGCGGGTGAATGAAAATTTGTGTTATGGAAGTATAACCCTAGCAACCGTGCAGGCTAGTGGTCATCTGAAATTAGCAGCCGTTGATGGATAATATCCATGGATAATTAAACCGCGAATTCTAGTAGCAAGATAAACTCAACCAACCAGTCGCGTGCACAGGCAGAATAAACCAATATTGATATACCGGTATATATGCATTGAGGTCTGGTGATGATATTGTAGTTACTCTTGGGTTACGATATATCGATATCGCTTGAATATACCGATATATTATGTGCAATAAATATCGATTATCGAAAATAAGTTTTCAATATATCGAAATATCGATATATCGGTATTTTTTTTAAAACTGCCATCCCTAATCGTACCGCACTGTCGCAATCCCATAAACCCTCAGCGACCGCTTGTACGCATGCTTCATCCATCTACGAGCCGGCGAGTGAGCGAACGTGTGACGTCATGCTATCATCGAGCCTTCGCAAGCGAAGCGAGTCCGAGCCTGGACTCGAAAGAATCGAGTACCGCGATTCCAGGCATCACTCGCGCCCATCACTACTCTTACATATCCTTCTCAAGTTTGCTGGGTGTTAGTAACAGCAAGGTGCTAGGTTGCGGCGCGCGCAAAAGCTCGAACAGGCTCGAGCTCTGATGTCATCTGTTCGAGCAGGGCTCAAGCACATCACTACTTCGCAGGCCGTCAATACCATCCCGCTTCATTACCTCATGCCCTCAGCTACAAGAACTGCGGCACACAAAAATTTAACATAGAAAGACCTACATAATAGTCATACCGCATTATATTAAGTTTGGATATAAATTGAGAATGGAATGTATACAATCTACGAGTGCTTTCAAAAAAATTAAATAAAATCAGTCTTCGTGCGAAACGCCTTATAACGATATGTATAACACGGCAATGGAAAGATTAATGTTCACGAAAGGAACTGAATGATTTGAACAGCAATCAATAAATTATCCAGCATTGAAGAATATAATTTGCAAGCTATACGAGTCCATTCTCACTGTAACCGATTCAAAGTGTAAGTTTCTCCTGTTACATTGTTTTCTTTGAGAATTTGTCGCAAGTTTGGAAGAGATGGTACTGTTGAGATACGTCTTAATGGTTGAGGTATTTTTGCTTCTATAAAATCAGCGTTATTTTTAATGCAGGGAACTTCATCGAGGTGGATCACGCCTGACGTTTGATTGTGCTGGTATCTAGCGGTGAATGTTAGAATTGGCTGCAACGGTGCGCTGCGTGGTGACTGCAAGGCGAAGCGAAACGCAAACTTTTGCCGCTAGATGGCGCAAGTGCACTGCTAGGGCTAGAATGGATTTTTTAAATAATCCAAGTGAGGTAGCCAGGACATCAGCTGATCGAATAGCTCTTGTGCTAGCTCTTAATCTAATGATTTTATATCAAAGACTCGCCTATGTTCAACATTCGTTTATTCGAGAGTTATTTTGATGTCCTGACGAAGGGATTATGCAACCACAAGGGGACCGGCATACCACCCCCGCAATGGTAGAAGGTCGGTAGATGCAGAGTAAGTCTCGGGCATCAAGTGGTCACGGCTGGTCCGTGGTCCAACAGCTCTGCACTCTAATGGGCCCACCGAACAGGGGAGGGGTGGCCACAGCTTTACCGTGGCTCTACGCCTCTGCATTCGGGAGATGGGACAGGGCTGGCCTCACCCGTTGGTTGTCCTAAGAATGTTTTTCTGTGGTTTTCCATTCTCCTGCACTAAGGCGAATGCCGGGACAATTGTTAGTATAGGCCACGGCCGCCAACCCCCTCAACTACCCCGAGCATCTCTTTCACCGCAACATTTCTCCTGGCCTGAGAGCGGCGTTATCGTCTAAGTCTAAGAGGCCCACCTCCCCCTTCAGGGGAGGAATGAAAACGTTTTAGTAGTGCGTAGTAGGAATGGTGGAACCACGGTACTTCCAGTTTCTTCTTCTTCGTAATCTGTTATCCCTGTTACGGAGTTATCCGTGGTAGTTAGAGGTGAAAGAAGGTGCGGGCGGGAATAGGTCTCAACTACTGAATTAAAGTTAATTTAAAACTTTAACAAAGGTTATATTTTCTTTTCCAAAATCAACAAATGACAACAAATAACAAAGATGTAACAGGTACCAAGTAGCAGGAAAACAAGTTAAGAGATTACAATAGTTACAAGATTTGGGCTTCGAGCCCCAAGATTAATTTCTGAGCTCTCAGCTCACCTCCACAATAGTTAAAGGGCAGAAAACTCCTAATTACAATGTTAAGAGGAAAAGAGCAGACCCGCTCTCAATTTTACAAGCCTATCAAAGGCTACAACAAACTTCATTCCTAATTGCCCTTAAGGCACACATACAGTGAAACAGGGGTATCTTGTACCCAACCTACAGGGCCTTCATGTGAAGAAAACAACCTCTGGGTTAATTAAATGGCCCAAAAAACCAAATTGACTGGAGGCGTAGCTTGCACTCCTACATGAAACTTCTTAAAACATAGGTGGCACTCGGCCAGTTATACAGGGGCTAATCCCATACTAGGGAGGTGACTAGTCGGCAAATAAGTTTAAGACTTTAAGAAGGAAGAGAAAAACGGTTACGAAAACATAGTCACCTCATATTCAAAATGAAGTTCGAGAGGGTGAAGCACTCTCTATCCCCGCTTTACAGATTTGTAGTTTATAGATAGACAGAAAAGAATTTACATTTTAAAAGGGTAGTTTACACACAGAAGGTTTCGAACCTTCCCCGAGAGTTAAACTGCTGAGCTAGCAAGAAATTACCTTGTAGATGAACTGCTGCTTGGAGAAAGAGGCGCTTCCACCCCCTGCTATATATATTCACACACTGCGAAAGATGTTACTGAAGTGGCCCCGCGACAAGAAAATCAGCAGTTTTTATACCCTCGTGGAAAATTCGAGACCTTTCAAGAATGAAAAGACACACCTCTTCAACTTTATTGATAGACTAGGAATAACACATGGAAACCTGAGGAAGAAAGCAATGATTGGAGGAAAATTACTTACAAAAATTACTGATTGGTTAAATTCAAAACTGGCGGAAAGAGAAGGGTTATACTGCCAACCCAAAAAATGAATGAAAGAAATTTAACAAAGAACAAACTCATGAATACCAAATTTCTTCAAAAAAAAACAGTTCCTTCACTTCGCACTAGGGTGCACAATTATAGTTCTTAAGTAGTGCCATCTAGAAGAGAATGTCCACACTTCTTGTTTCAGAGCAAACAAATAAAAATCGAAATAGACATAGTTCAGAACACTTCAGAATTTACAGTGGAGACATCTTCCGAGAAACCTTTGATTTAATACAGATTTTAAAGTTCAGAGTTTCTCCTGTAGAGAGGTTTCAACTGGCGCAATATTTGAATTCGCGGCGTGGAGGTGTACCACCCGGTACAATCCCCAAGGGTCGGTTTATCCCTCCACCGCTTCAAGGTTTGTGTCCTGGAGCCTGAGACTTGGGATCTGGGGAGACAACTGGGGAGGAGGACCAGTGTCTTGCCCAGGTGGCCTCAGCTGATATGCTGAAGAGGGACCTTGTGGTGGGATGGGACTATTGGAAGGGGCAGGCAAGGAAGAGGGAAGGAAGTGACCGTGGCCCTAAGGTACCTTAAAGGTAGGTACCATTCCGGCATTTGCCTGGAGGAGAAGTGGGAAACCACGTGTTACCGTGGTTTCGTGGATCACAGAGGTGAAAGAAGGTGCGGGCTGGAATGGGTCTATCTACGAGAGTCAAAGATTAATTTAAAAAGTTATTGTATGTATGTTGGGTATTCAGCCCGAAGGCTGGTTTGATCCTCTACAACTCCGCCAACAGCTGTCATAAATAGCCTAGGCGTCACTGAAGAGGCGTACTAGGGAAATGAGGAGTGAGGTAGTTTCCCGTTGATTTCCTCACCGAGCCAGCCGTTGCTATTACATATCAGTCCGCCAAGCCCACTGAAATGCATGCACCAACCGACCCTATGAGCGATATTTTCACACCATTCATAACAGGGACTGGCTGCATAAGGAATGGTATTACTAGCATCACTCATACCTCAGTCACTTTCATATTGTCAAAGCCAAGGATGAGACTGAGGCAAGTCAGTGAAAGTAACAAATTTGATATAGCCCATACCAGAAGACATAGTGCACTGTAAACACTACGTGTCGCCAGCAAAGGCATACAACTTTATTATAAAGGTTATATTTCTTTTCACATATTAAATAACAAACAACATGATTTCAGATACAGGTAGTTAAGGAAACATGTTCGCTAATTTTTAGAAAAAAACTAATTTTTCTCTTATAATATCCCCCTGTCTTTCCTGAATCCAACCATATACAATCTATATAATTATAAAAGGAAGTGTTTGTGTGTCTGTGCGCGATGCCCAGCAAATTCTACAGCACGCAGAGATCTGAAATTTTGAACATAGGTAGATGGAAAGGGGTCCGAATGCACCTCGAGGCCGAAATTATCATTTTCGCTTTCGTTGGTGAGTTATGAACGAAAAACCATCGAAAAACGTGCATTGCGATATGATAATCCAACGTGCTGTCACCAAGATTAAATGCATATAGTCGCTGTCGCTAGGCAACGTACATAAGATAGGTAGAGAACATAGTATTCAAGGAGCCATTTTACGTCCAGGGCGTAGGAAACCGTTTTTGGTCTTATCATGGTGTGAGGGCATATGACGCTGTTGATGGTGATTCGTCCGTCGGATCGGGACGTAAAGTCTTGAGCTATTTGAGAGGAGTGGGCTATGTGCCGGCGCCGGGTTTCATCCTCTTCATTCTTACCATCATATATAATGTCATTCATTTCATCTCATTGACTCATCTGATTAGGGTGACGTCATGAAAGTCATCTGGTCGTAAAAATTCGCTACGAAGATTCATCTCACTTCATATCCAAACCCCATAGAGAAAGGGGACAAGGGTTGGACACTTATACATTTCGAGGAAACATTTATGACACAAGATAGACGATAATAATGAACAAGGAATAATACAGATATCAGTCAGGATGCTATTGTAAGTCCGTGGAATAGGAAGCCATTTTCGTTCAGTCCACGATGTCTGTCTGTCTGTGTTCATGTGCGCGACTCCCAGCCATATCCACGGCAAACAAAGATCTAAAATGTTTGTCATAGGTGGTCACGGTTTTCACCTAAGATGCATGGCTGTGTCTGAGAGCAATTCTTGCACCAAGACATGAAGCTGTCAACGGTTCGGAAACAGTGCTTTTGCCATTGTCAACTGTACGTGAATTGTTCAAGAGTTCGAAAGGCAAACACAATACAGTATACATCTTACCTCGAAATGGAAGGACATTAATATAGTTTATTCCGAAGCTCTAAGGAAACAATATATTTTGTATTATATAACATGGTCTTTAACATGGTTTTAACATTATTTGTACCATCCATCAACCGGGTATCTTAAGCATTGAAAGTAATAACATGATAAAAATAAAATAATGTATTTCATGCAATTTACGTCAAAAAGATGTGACTTAATAAATAAAATGCTTTAATGTGCTTTTAAATAGAGAGTTTAGAAACATCTAACGGTTGAATTACTAAACGCGGGCAAAGCCGCGGGCACATACTAGTAAGTACATATTATTAATGTTTCAGGACCTTTTACAGCCCTAATCTTAAATATCTGCAGAATGCTGCCACGCCCCTTTACATGTCAAATGTATTTAAACTTCATAATATTTCCTGAACAAGTCACTTTGGGGCAGCAAATGTAATTTCTATGCAAAAACAGTAAATTTAACTTTCAAAAATTTGGCTAACCTGCACAATGTTCATCTTTCTCCACATCAGTAATATATAAACTACAATGTTGATCATATTAGTTTTTCTTAAAAGATAAGTAGTAAATGTTTCCATAGATATGCCGAGGACTAGGAAATTTGGTGCTGCCAGGCGCAAGTTTTACGGAAATAGATTTACATCTAAAGAGCAAGAAAGATAAATCAATACCAGTAATGGTTCTGGTGAGAGTGAGGTTAGGGTGCAATCAAGTGCTTCAAAAAAGAAACTGAAATATTTGGACTATTCATGCAGAGGTAGATTTAGTGAAGAAAAGAGGCAAGAAAAAAGGCAAGAACCAGGAAAAGGAATATAAATAGGAAGAAAGAGGATGAATAACTTTGAACCAAGATGATTGGGGCTGGAATGCATTAAACACATCAGATTAGGCCACAACTTTCATTAAAAGCAAAGTTAAACTTTAAGTCTAATTCCCGAAAGTTTTGTTTTCTGACATACTGTATTTAATTTAATAGACCAGAAACTACTTATGCTAGAAGGCTGAAACTTTGTACATAGAATCAGTATGATAATTGAAGGAAAGTAGACTACAATCATGGATCTACCTTAAAAAATAAGGACTTGAGTTCAGTTATGCCCAACAAAAAATTGATGTATTTTTATGTACCAAGTCTTAATTAATGCTGTTAATTCATTTCTTTCTGTATGTTCCCCATAGTAGTCTACTTTGTGCACACACATATTCTCTGTATACAGTAAAAAAAATTGGTGGATTTTATTGATAGCTTTCAAAGATATAGCTACCCAAGAAACTGTCTACACTCCCAAAAAAGTAAATTACTTACGAAGGATAAATTAGGCTAATTACTAAAATAGTTGACTAACTAATTTTTCTTTGTTGATTTATGGTTATAAAAGGTTAATTCCACTTGCAAAGTGAATTTCAGGTGTATATGAAGCATACTACTGGTGATATCTTGTGTGTGATTTGTAGTTAAAATTGTAGTCCTTCACAGACATGTATCCTTAAGCACAAAAAAGAAAAACCTAGAAAATAATAGTTATCATTTGAGCTTCAAGCCCATAATTTACCAAGGTCCCAATATCGCAACTGTCGCGTTAGACAGATAGATAAGGAGACGAATCTCCCAATTGTTTACCAGGAAATTTTAGGTTACAATTATCAAGAACACTATTGCTCCAGAGGTTACAAGGTATGGCCTTCAAAAGGCACCGATCAATATCACACAAATATATTTACATTTGAAGGAAAGAGCCTCAAATCACTACAATTTCTGCCAAGGAGACCGCGCTCCCAAACCCTTACAGCCTACTCAAGGCAACCATGCTGTTACTGTAGCGTCTTTGCTCAATAAAATTACACTTTCAGGCCTCTCTAGGCACAACCTACAATTTACAACACCATATCGATTAGTTTACACGGGGGCATCTCATACCCATTCTACTGGGCCGTTATGGAAAAGAACAGGTTTAATTACTGGCCCCAAAAACAAAATGTATGGATGCGGACACTAGTGCTTCTTGAAATTAAGAGGTTAAAAACCCTACTTGGACTTGTGGCCCGACGATGCAGAGGCTAATCCCACACTACTGAGGTGACTAGATGGACAAGTTAATTTACAAGTTACAGGCGGAAACGGTTACAAAATTATAGTCACCTCAAAATTAATTGAAAGGGGGAAATCAAGAGGGTGACGCACTCTTTATCCCCTGATTACAGTTTAAGTACTCGACTTACTTGAACTTTAACATTAGAAGGCAGAAAGTTTATATTTTGGGAAATTGACAGTGACATAGTTAAAGATTGGAAACTTCCCCTTGGGTCACCTTGCGGAGATAACTTAGATGGAAAACTGTTGGCCATTACCTTAGCTGATGTTCTGCCTGCCGAAGAATGAGGGCCCCGACTTCTGCCTTAAAACACACACTATCAGTAAGACGACGATCAGAAAGACAAATTAACACGAAAAGGCGTCAGCTTTTATACCCGAGAGGAGGGTTCAAGAATGCTCTGGACTAAAACCGGACACACCCTCTCATTTTTATTGGCGGATAAATTAGGTACAAGAAGGGTATGATTGGCTGAAAAATAAATACATGAAATTTACGATTGGTTAGAATCTTAGGATGAATAAGAAGTGTTGCAAACTTTGAAATATCAAAATCTAAGAAAGTCCATTCAGATCAGAAAACCCATAAACACAAAATTTCCTTCAATTACTAGTTGGTCCACTTTGCACCAGAGTGCATGACATCAGTTTTTTAATAGAGACATCTGTGGAGAAACGTCCAAAACTTCTTGAAATAATTGTGGCAAACACCCAAAAACAAAATAAATTCAGTCAGTTTTGGCAACCTTAACATTTCACATTAATCTATCCCTTTAGTAGTGACATCTAGCTGTTTCAAGTTTTGTATGATAGAGGACTTTCTTCAAGGCACTTCTTTTAAATGCGCGGGGCTGAGGTGTACATCCCGGTACACCACGGAAAACCACATCGGGGAAGGCTGAGGTGTGAATCGAACCCACCTCTACTCAGTTGACCTCCCGAGGCTGAGTGGACCCCGTTCCAGGCCTCGTACCACTTTTCAAATTTCGTGGCAGAGCCGGGAATCGAACCTGGTCCTTGTGGGGTGGCAGCTAATCACGCTAACCACTACACCACTAGTAGTAGTTTACTTTCTGTAAACATTACAACGTTACGTAATATATTGGCATTTTTGCGTTGTGTGCAAAACTAAAGTCGTAAATGCAGGGACACGGTGGTCACGGCTGGTCCGTGGCTCTACGCCTCTGTATTCGAGAGACGAAGATGGGCTGGCCTCCACCGTCGGCTGTCCTGGGAATGGATTTCCCTCGTTTTCCATTCTCCTGTATTAAGGCGAATACCAGGAGGGATTCTAGTATAGAGTATGACAGCCAACCCTCTCACCTGCATCACTATCCTTCTCCACTACAAATCTCATGGCCAGAGAGACAACGTCACGTCTAGGAGGCCCACCTTCCACATCAGGAGAGGAATGAAACCATTGCACTAGTAGTAGTAGTAGTAGGGAAAACAAACGTTTGTCTTGTGCTTTCCTCAGCACATTCTGATAACAAAAAGAGTAAAAACATAATATGAACAAATACAGTAAACTATGTAAAGCCTCCTTGGCTCAGAAGCAGCGCGTCGACCTCTCACCGCTGGATACTATGGTTCAAATCCCGGTCACACAATGTGAGATTTGTGCTGGACAAAGCGGAGACGGGACAGGTTTTTCTCTGGGTGCTGCGGTTTTTCCTGTCATCTTTCATTCCAACAACACTCTCCATTAACATTTAATTTCACCTGTCAGTCACTTGTCATTGTCCCTGAGGAGTGCGACAGGCTTGGGCAGCCGGCACACTTCCTATCCTCGTCGCTAGATGGGAGCTTTATTCATTTCAATCCTGACCCGGTCGAATGACTGGAAACAGGCTGTGGATTTCATTTTCACAGTTAATTATGTTATATATGGAGTAGGCTATAGATTACAATAGTACACAGTTCAAAAAATTAGGGGAACGTGCTTTGTAATGTCTGGTATGTGAACGTTGATTTGGTAGCTGGGGTTTCAATGATTGCACAGCATACCTTTTGACCTTAGGTACTCAGCGTATATAAAATTGAAGTTATACTCCATCTATAGGCGTAGTCATGTATTAAACTGTCAGGTGACCCCTCACAACAAAGTGAATAGAGGTGCATCCGTGTGTCTTTGTGAGGTACATAGACTACTGCGGTCATTTGAGCACGTTGTACGTAAACCAGCACATCCCATGAGACATCTTAACGAGGTTCAAGTCGCAAGGGCCGTCACATTGATCCAGCAAGGATGGACTTTTCGTCTTGTTGCTGTGGATCTCAATTTCTCTCCTTCAGTTATTCAACGCTTGTGGAATCGCTACAGTGAGACAGGTTAGTTCGAAAGGAGAGTTGGTTAAGGTCGTGGACGCATGACAACCCCACAGGATGACCGATATCTGACCATCTGTGCGTTGCGGCGTCGTTCAGCAACTCCCAGAGTACTGCAACAAGACCTCAGGACGGTCACTGGAGACATGGTGTCTGACCAGACAGTAAGGGACAGGTTAAGAGAAGTGCCCTTACGACCCAGACGTCCTGTCCGAGTGCCCCGTTTAACGCAGCAACATCGCGCAGCTTGCCTTCTGTTTGCCCGTACCCACGTCAACTGGCAACTTCGCCAATGGAGACCTGTGTTGTCCACAGACGAGTCCAGATTTCCCCTGACACAGCGTGATGGACGTCATTGTGTATTTATTTATTTATTTATTTATTTATTTATTTATTTATTTATTTATTTATTTATTTATTTATTGACTTTAGCAGTGGCGAAGTTAGGGCTCGTGGCCCTCTCTTACACTTAACTACATAATTAATCTACAGATAATATATATATAAAAGAAATGTACTATTCTATTAGAAAATCAAAGATAAGCTAAAAATTACAGATTTGGACAACATATAATGAAGAAAGAAAGAAAGAAAGAAAGCAGAGTTCAACAACAACAAAAAAATAATAAAATTCGGAGCGTATAGATAATGAGACAGAGACAAAGTCATAATGAAAAGGTAAGATACAAACTGAAAAAATAAGCAATACATAAAGAGAACACAATAAGTAATAAAGTAAATGGAAATATAAGTATGGCAATAAAAGTGATATATGTGTGTATGGAGACGCCGTGATGAGCAGTACATGCCAAATGTTGTCCAGGAAGGCGACCGATTCTGACAAGGTTCTGTGATAGTGTGGGGTGGCATCAGTGTTGATGGCCGTACGGATCTTGTCCTCGTCCGTGGTAATCTTACCGCTGCGGGGTACAACGAGCAGATACTGCTATAGCATGTGTTTGTTGCTGCATACGTTGTTGGCCCCGAATTCGTACTCATGCACGACGATGTAGCGCATGTAGCGCGCATCACCAGAGCTGCCTTGCGAGAACTGGACATTCAAGGGATGGAATGGCCAGCAGTGAGTCCCGCCCTTAATCCCATCGAGTATGTGTGGGGTAGGCTTGAAAGAAGTGTTCCTGGGCGTCCTGTTACACCACAGACCCTCAAAGACCTCGAACAGTCTCTCATTGCAGAATGGGACCTGATCCCGCAACGTGACTTCCGTCGAGTTATACGAAGCATGCCACGTAGGTGCCAAGCTGTGATAAATGCTCGTGGAGGACATACACCATACTGAAGCTCTCCAAATGTGATTAAATCCACCCTGTATGACTATTATCACTTTGTTTTCGCCCCTATTTGGACATTTCCGTTTGTGTTCTGAAAATGAACGCGAATCCAACAATGTGTTTTTGTATACTTCACCGGTAAAGAATAAAAGTTTAGTTGGTAATATACCTGGGTGCGAGGTATTGTTTTGTGGAGCATGGCATACGTTCAAAGATATGTTCCTCTAAATTTTTGAACTGTGTAGTAATAAAGTGCGCCCTGGTGGGGGTGTGATAGGCGCCATTCAATTGTAATTAATAATTGAGGAATATACATTTCATATTCCGAAGCAAGAATATCTTACTTTATATATTGTAAGTATAGGCCAGTTCGAGTGGTATTGTGAAACCTGACACAGACTGTTGTCTCCTCTAAGATTAAGAAATACAATGGCCAGCAGAATTAGTTTTCTCAGAAATTGTGACAAGGGGAAAAGGAGAAAGGCAGAGTTATTTCCGAGTCAGTGGAAAGTTTCATAGCCGTGGGTGAAGTTATAGTTGGATCAACGTATGGGCCGAGGGCAGGATTCCTAGAAATGATGTCAGGGGAACTCCAGTGAACCAAACGAGGGCTGGGTGCACGGTTGGTACATAAAGAAAAAAATCGATCCGCACCTTCTTCGGCAACACCCACTTCTACTCCCTTCTTCTGAAAGGCGTCACAAAGAAGAGTTATTAGGCGTCTCTTGTTGTTCTCATTGCCCAACACATGCTCTTGAGCATTTTGAATTACTGTGGATTCATAGAACGTCAATTCGTAGCTGGAATCAGCTGCGTAGCGCCGGAGTCGTTCCGCTGTTTTGGTGAGGTGTTTTTGTAGCATCTTCGGGGTAGCCGTCAGAAACGATGGAGACGTTCTTCCCAAAGTGTTTACGGACGTAGATGTTATAACGCGCCAAAAGTGATCGAAATGTGCTCTTCCGCTGCCACAAGACCTGACCTTGTGCAAGAGGTAGCCACCATTCAAAACGACGTGAGTGCTGGCATCTATCGGCATGTGTCTGGAAAGAGGAGTGAAGGCAGAGTAAAGAGTGGATTTTGTGCCCTTGTGCATCCCCTGTTCATTGAACATATACATCGGGAACAGGGCCAACTCATACTTCAAGTCATCCTTTAAATCCTAAGGGCATGTCAGTAAACCATTACTGATAAAAAGCAAACTGTCAGTTTTGGGAAATGGGGTGTGGAGAGCAAACCAGTTTTTGAGTTTTCCACATTACTGTTACCTCGGACGATTCTATAAGGTCTCATGTCTGCATGCTGCTCTCCAGTAGGATATGATATGCTGCAAAAACTTTCAAATTCTTCACATACGTTCATCATAAACACCATTCCTGTTGTCCACCTTGCCAGCACACTGTCGGAGATTCCACTTCCTTGGGTCAACCCACCGTAGGTCTTCATGGATCGCATCAGCTTATGTTCAATTGTTAGGTCTGACCACAACCCAGACAAAAACTTGTCAGACTGGCGAATGGTGAATGATACTTTTGTGAACATGTCGTATTCACTTTTATCCACCAGATCTTGTAGAGCCATCATATCCTAAAGGTAGAGGTGCGCGCCCTTAGCGTACAAAAAATGTCCAGCTGAGTGGACAAAAGAGAGCATCTTGTGGACAGTGTACAAATGAAGGTTCCAATTAAAAAATAAAACCATTAAAAACGTGAGAGCAGTTTATTTGCATTTCCTCCCCACCCCAAAACCCACTTATGACTGTTTTTGATTATCTGCCGTTTTTGAGAGAAACGCTAGGCCTACAGGTACCACTCTGGTCTCAAATTAAAGCTAATTACATTTACTACAACCTCATTTCATATAATAGTTGACGTGGGATGCATATTTTAGAAGATATTTCGCAAAATAACTGACCATTTCGAAAACAAAATTAACATTTGGAAAAAAATTGCCTATTTTCGAAGAACTGTATTTTGGGAACCAATTGCTATATAGAGCTAGCCCTGGTCTGAAATTGTAGCAAATTTAGTCTACTTTAAAAGTGTGTAGAGTGACTATACCGATCAGACCCTTCCTTCACTGAGATATTGAGCAAAACCTGAAGAAAAGTCTGAAAATTTCATGTTTTTTGGGTACACCACCACTCGCACAGCACTTCGGAAATTGCAAATCTGGTTTTCTAATATTAGTTTAGGTCCTAACAACATATACAAAATTCAGAACGACCCGACCTTTTGCCAGCACGACCCCCTTTTCATGTTTAACTTGACTGGACTATATTGTTCACGGTGAGAGAAACTGATATTTAATGCAACTGTAATATAGCGTCAGAGCATCGAAGTCGCAATTGGCGGGATGCCAAGCTGAGTATATTTGGGTAGATGGAGATAAGGCGTGGCACAGGGAGTGAACGAGAAAGAATAGCGGAGAAAGGATGGTGATATTCGGATTCTGTCTGGGGAATTACATTTACCACCTTACTAAAAATTAAAGCGGCAACAGTCAGGCTTGACATTTTTTAATATCAGGCCATATCTACTCTCCTGAAAGGATATTAGAGAAATTAAAACCATAGTCATATTCCTCACAATTTGCTGAATGACATGATGGGTCTTGAGATGATAATAAGCAGTGTTTTTCGTAATACAACATTCGCGCGGAAACCGTGGGAAACTAGCGACTCACTTTACATTGATCTGAAGTGTGTATCTTGGTAAAGCCCTGGGCTTGGCGTCACCTACCGTTCCTTATAAATAGTGAGAGATGTGAAGAGGCACGACATTCCATTCTAACATTTTCTTCAGTGCGGTCGTGAGTGTGTCGTCCGGCTGATGAATGCGTCGTGAACTTAACATTGAACAAAGACTTCGTCATAGAAGCTGTATTGGCGAACTGTGTGCAATTCGAGTTAGGAGTGTAGCTAGAGCATGAACTAGAACGTGAAGATTTACAGACTTCTAACGAAAATTCGTACACGGTTGAGCACAGGGCATTAATTATCTACATTTCGGCTAGCTAGGGCATAATCTTTGAGTAAAACATAAAGTTAGATTTATAACATGAGTTCGCGTGCCGTTGAGCTTTAGGAATTCAACAAGTACATTTGGCTTGATACAACTTAAATTTCTGCCATAAAGTAAATAGGAAGGAGTAACAGAATCTTAAGTGCATCGCAGACGACTGACTGGGTGTTTGATTGCAGTTAATCCCGTGGAAACTACGACAAGAGATGTCAATAGCACGAGACCTTCCAACATTCAATTTCAAAAAGACGGCATCACAATGAAGCTCTCCCAGGAGCTGAGACCAGGACTGTCAACCCAGGATGACGACAGCCTGATGATGGGCTAAATACAACTACCGAGTTCGCAATGGAGGGGTCATGAGGTCTACAGTAATAAGATACGTTGAACAGGTTTATTTTGGCATGAGTTAGGGACAGCAATTTTCGCAGATACCGAGCTTGATAGCTGCAGTCGCTTAATTCCGCGCAGTATCCAGTATTCGGGAGATAGTCGGTTTGAACCCCACTGTCGGTAGCCCTGAAGATGGTTTTCTGTGGTTTCCCATTTTCACACCAGGCAAATGCTGGGGCTGTACCTTAATTGAGGTCGCGCTCGCTTCCTTCCCACCCCTAGCCCTTTCCTGCTCCATCGTCGCCATAAGACCTACCTGTGTTGGTGCGACGTAAAGCAACTTGCAAAAAAAAAAAAAAAAAAAAAAATTGCAGATATTTCTTTCTATTTAATTTAAATCTTTATTTAAGCCCTTTTGGCAACCAAATGTAAATATCAGGACTGATGCATGTGTAGCCAGTGTTTTAGCTTTGTTTATTATGGGTAACGAGGGAGATAGGTCTAAGCTAAGTTTGTTTTGACGTACAAATTTTATTTTATTCCTTTTTGTGCGATAACGTAGCTAGTTGTAAAGCCAGGGTCCTTAAGACATAAGGATCTGCTGCCTTATAGTGGTGAGTGGGAACCCATTTTGATGTATTGGGCTAGTAAAAGTCAGGATTTGCAAGTCTATCTGTGTGCATGAATTTTACAGGAAGGGGTGAAGCAGACGAGCACATCAACGTTGAAACAATCAGGATTATGGAATTTTGCAGGCGGGGCTTTCCCACAACTGTGCACTCGATTTGAACCGGGGACTCAGGGACATAGAGATATAATGGACGGATGATACTCCGTAGATTTGGATAGAGATATGATATACGGAAGAGTTTCCAGTGGATGAAATTGACCTGATATGAGGTCAGGCACGTATGCCTTGATGTGAATCAGAATAGAATAATCGACATGTGTATTAGGAAGAGGCCCAGAGAGCCGATAAAGAATACCCGCTGTTAGAGAAGCGGAATGTTAAAGTCCTATTACCCCGAGACTGTTGCCATCCGATCTTCTGCGTTCCTACGTTTCTCTTGTCGATCCCACAATGTTAGTCTATGTGTCCACCTCTTGTGCTCTATTCTTACTATGTGGCCTCCCCATTTCCACTTCAATCTGTCCGCTATGTTGAGTGCGTCTCCTATACCGGTCCTTCTGCGTATCTCCTCGTTCCTCATGCTGTCTTTCAGCGTGATGTTGAGGATTTTCCTTTCCATCCTGCGTTGGCCTTTTTGCAGTGTTTTTCTTTGCTTCGAAGTTAATGAACAGGTTTGGCATCCAAAAAGCATTACTAGTAGTACATACTTCTCCGGGACTGCATTCTTCATACTTAGCTTTAGGGATTTTTACCCTAAAATGAATTTCAGGGAACAGAATTTTTTCCACGCTTGACCAACCCTTCTTTTAATTTATTTCTCCATATTGTTGTGGAATGATATGTTCTGGCCCAGGTACGTGTAGTCCCGTACGTACTCCAATGGTTCACCGTCTCTGTGTATGGGTTCTGCTGTTGCTTCGTTTTCCTTGGATTCATGGATAGGCCAGTTTTCTTGCTGACCTTGTCTAGTTCCTTTAACATCTGTTCCAAGCCCGATGCTGATGTCGTCTGCCAACCGCAGGTGTGTCAGTCTTAGTCCGTCTATGTTGATGCCGTATTTCCCATTTCAGTTTTCTGAAGTGGTTTTCTAGCAGGCATGTGAAGAGTTTCGGTGATAATAGGTCTCCCTGTTTCACACCTCTCCCTAGCTGAAAGCTCCTACCCTCCTACTCCGTCCTTATTTTTGCCCGGCTGTTTTCTTAGATTTTTGCTAAAAGTCTGATATATCCTTTCTGATTTTTTGGTTCTCTAGAGCTTGTAGGACATATTTGTGTTCCACGCAGTCAAAGGCTTTGTTATAGTCTACAAACGCTATAAACGCATTGAGGTTGAATTCTTGCAGTTTTTCAACGAGTTGGTTTACTGTTTGTAGGTGGTCCACCGTGATGAATCCTGATCTAAAACCTGCTTGTTCCATAGGTTGGTTCTCTTCAAGTGTCCTTGACATTCTCTTAGGATTTCTGTGAACAGTTTATATAGATTTGGCAGTAGACTTATCGGTCTATAGTTGTTGATGTCGTCTTTTGCTCCTTTTTTATGGAGTAGGATTATTGTGCTTTGTTTCCATTCCTTCGGTATAGACTTCAAATCGCGATATGAAAGGTTGTGACAAATACACCGTGCTTCGCAATTTAACAATTTATCAGTTACTTTACATTGGGAGGTTTTATCACTGATTTCCATTGTAACATATAATAATACGAACATCATACATGGTACAAAATTGGGAACAAAGGATTGGCGTAAAAAGCGAACATTTATTGTCACTATCTAATAAACAGTATGTTGAAGAAAATTTATAAAATGTTAAATATAGATTGGTATGTACCTTAATGGAATTAAAGCTAACAGAGAAAAATGAAGAGAGGAACTTTTACCTTGCTCACAGATGAAAGCATTACTTCTATTCAAGGCTTTAAGTCCCCATCCGACGGACGAATCATCATCAACAGCGTCATATGCCCTCACTTCATATGAGCACTGTGGAGAGGTTTGGAATTTAATACAGGCTTTTGGCACGCAATCTAGTGATTAGAAATTGTATACCACCACCTCCCTTACCCTGATGGCCAGCAATTTTATGGTGAAAACTTTTTCGACCAACGGGACTCGAATCGGCTAAACACGGTGTCAGACCATATAGACTTCGAGCTTTAACGATCATGGCCACCACGTGGTCTAGGTTGGAAGTTTATACAGGGTGTTAGGTGTATACCTGCAGATATTTCTTCTAGCAATAGAGAACGATGTGACGAACCACTATATATCAAACTTTTAGTAATCCTCGGAAGTTATTTTCGAGAGCAAAAAGATACGATGTTTTTAGAATAGGTAGTATGACTTGTTCTTGTGAATGAATAGCTTCGCATTGAGAACAGGCGAGTCACGCGCCATTCGTGCCAAACTGGTTTCTGTTTATGTTTACAAGCAAGTGTGCTACTGTAACAGCTGAACGCTGCCAATGTATTGCACGAGATGTTACGTAACATACTTGTCAAACTGGTTTTATGTTTAAGAGCCACTGAGCTATGATAACAGCTGAAGGTGACTACTACAGTAGTGTATGCCATATTACGTTACATTCTCGCCAGACTGGGTTCGTTGTTGTCAGTATTTAGTTTCCGTCTTAGGGGCTTCAGACAACCCTGGTCATCGGTTTCGGACCCTGAAGATGTACCGAATTCTCAGCGTTAATACTGGTTCATTTGCTGTTTTGTCATTTAGGGGGTTGGGATATCTGTGGTCATCAGCCCCGTGGTCTAGTGAGTATGGAAATGACCTGAAAACCTGTATCGGTGCGGGACCAGTACGACTGATATAATTATTGGTTGGGATAAGCGCGCCAGGACGTGAAATACGGTACGATCCCCGTTGTGCATTGCGTAAAGGTAGAAGAAAGATGGTAGTGCCTTACGCCAACGAAAACAGTCATGGGATGCCCAAATGAGTAGCATCGGAATTGAATTATCGAAACACATCGAACGTTTAGTTTCAAATGAATAATGGACATGTTATACAACTAAATAAATTAAACGTACCTATATTTCGTACCTCCTTCCGGGCTGAGTGGCTCAGACGGTTGAGGTGCAGGCCTTTTGACTCCAACTTCTGGCCCAGTCCGGTGGTATTTGAAGGTGCTCAAATACACGTCAGCCTCGTGTCGGCAGATTTTCTGGTACATAAAAAGAATTCGTGCGGGACTAAATTCGGGCACCTCAGCGTCTCAGAAAACCGTAGAAGTAGTTTTTTGCTATTTTGCTTTACGTCGCACCGACACAGATAGGTCTTTTTGCTAGGGGCTTTACGTCGCACCGACACAGATAGGTCTTATGGCGACGATGGGATGGGAAAGGCCTAGGAGTTGGAAGGAAGCGGCCGTGGCCTTAATTAAAGTACCGCCCCAGCATTTGCCTGGTATGAAAATGGGAAACCACGGAAAACCATCTTCAGGGCTGCCGACAGTGGGGCTCGAACCCACTATCTCCCGATTACTGGATACTGGCAACACTTAAGCGACTGCAGCTATCGAGCTCGGTGTAGTTAGTGGGACGTAAAGCAATTATTATTATTATTATTATTATTATTATTATTATTATTATTATTATTATCAGGTACCGTAATTAAAAGCTGAAATACGTGGAAGAAAATAGTAAAATACGCGTGGTTTAAGAGGAAACAAGATGAAATATATGTCACGTGAGTTAGCATCGGACGCAGTAGTTACCTACAGATTACTATGCTTAAGACGAGAACCAGGTCAAGCTCGTGGGGATGAGTCAGCTGTAATCTCGTACTGGGTATAAACATCAAACATACACATCAACAAATCTAAGAAACATAATCAAGGTTACGCGTTAGAGAGATGTAGCTATTAACCTGAACGCCAGGCCGACGGTCGCTTTCATGAGTACAGATGAGTTATCAAATTATACACAATCCACAGATATCGAAGGTATCTAAGAAGATTCCGCCACAACTATATTACATTTTACTATGATGGTGCTAATAACAAATCGCAGCAGCTATTGGCTTTACGTCGCACCTACACAGATAGGCCTGGCGACGATGGGACTGGAAAGGCTAGGACAGGGAAGGAAGCGGCCGTGGCCTTAATTAAGGTATAGCCCCAGCATTTTCCTGGTGTAAAAATGGGAAACCACGGAAAACCGTCTTCTGGGCTGCCGAGAGAGGGGTTCGAGCCCACTATCTCACGAATAATGGACACTGGCCACGCTGAAATGAAATGTCGTATGGCTTTTAGTGCCGGGAGTGTCCGAGGACAAGTTCGGCTCGCCAGAAGCAGGTCTTTCGATTTGACACTCGTAGGCGACCTGCGTGTCGTAATGAGAATGAATTGATGATGAGACAACACACACACCCAGCCCCCGTGCCGGCAAAATTAACCAATTAAGGTTAAACTCCCGACCCTGCCGGGAATCGAACCCGGGACCCCTGTGACCAAAGGCCAGCACGCTAACCATTTAGCCATGGAGCCGGACTTAAGCGATTGCAGCTATCGAGCTCGGTAAATCGCAACAGATTACGCTACTGCGTGTTAAGATGATGTCGGTAGAATAAGACATAAGGCTGCAGTAGAAGAAGTGGCAGAAGAAGGTAACGAGAGCCACATGGTCAAGCAGTACAGAGCCGAACAAAGCGCACATTAGTGACACAGACATAAGAGTGGCGTGGTCGTAGGAACTACAGTCGCATGAGTAACACTCTGTTGTAGAAAAATAACTACCATACAGTACGGGCTCCGTAATTCCAGGTGGACGGTAACAAGACTGTCTCGAATAGAAAAGTACGGATTTACGAACGTACACGAAAACGCCTGTGAACAACAAAATGTACCTATGTTAAACATTACAGTACAACAGTTTAGAAAACAAAAACATACAGATTGTCTTACACTAAAAGAAATTTTAATTTTTCTTTTGTAAATTAACAAAACACTCTAGGCAACCTTCTTAAGTTAAATGTTAACTTATACTTCCTATTTCAGTAATGATGAATATAAAACAATTATTTTATTGAATATTTATACGTGATGATGATGATGATGACGACGACGACGATGATGATGATGATGATTGCTGTCTTAATGTCATCGGCCCTTAAAATCAAAGTGTCCTCTGTTTTAACTCGTAGTGAATAAAAAACAAAATATAAATTGCTCGAAGCCTTTCCCGATAGATTCATGAAGGGCGACCCGTGTCCTGTTCTGCCACACGATACACTAGCAGCATATCATGGTATTCGTGGTATTCATACACTGGCATTATTCAAGTAATACTACTGATTCTACTACTACGAAGTAACTCGCGTACTAGTACAGACGATAATTCGCATCTCTGACAGCTGTTATTCAGGTCAAGGTCAGACAGACCGGTTTCATGTAGGGGCGGGGAACCCGTCCAGCCACATCCCCTTCCCTAGGTACAGCAGACAACGGAATCGGCACGAGACACGTTTAGTGCTTTTGTCGAACTGCTTACGTGGAATATTTTCCCACAGTGCGATTTCAATATCATGGTCTTTTGGGAGTGCAACTCGCCGTATGCAGAAACATCCCGCGTTGACGTCTATGTAAATAAAGTTTATTACGTCAACGAAAGAATGCATGGGATATGATTTCCAAGTGAGTAGTATCGGAACTGAAATGTCAAAACACATCGAACGTTTTACTTCATACAAGTAAGGGACATGGTATGAACATAAATGAATTAGACGTACCTTCCTTTCGTGCTTCCAACCGAAGAGAACTTTAAATGTAAATGAAAGCCTTCTAGCTTACTGCTGATTTTGCAGTGCCTATTAAACGTATAAAAATAAACGTTGCCAGGCTGAGTGGCTCAGACTGTTCCAGCACTGGTTTCATGAACTTAGCAGGCTCGATCCTGGCTCAGTCCGCTGGTATTTCAAGGTGTTCAAATACGACCGCTTCTGATCGGTAGATTACAGGCACGTTAAAGAATACCTGTGGGCAAAATTCCGACACCGCGCGTCTCCATTGGCACGTAAAGATGTATTATTATTATTATTATTATTATTATTATTATTATTATTATTATTATTATTATTATTATTATTACTGGGCGAGTTGGCCGTGCGATTAGGAGCGCGCAGCTGTCAGCTTGCATCCGTCGAAAAGCCAGTAACAATATTATTATAAAAACTGTGTTAGTCTATTATTACTAACTATTATGAAAATAAAAGTTAATCGCCCCACTCAAACATCGTAGCTCGTAATCTGTCAGAAAACACTAAAGAAAATAGTGAACTTTTAACAGGTCCGAATTATTATTAATATTATAATTGCAGACATGTCTCCGAAATTACCGAAACATGTACTTACAAATTGTTTTACGTCGCACCGACACAAATAGGTCTTACGGCAACGATGGGAGAGAAAAGGGATACAAGTGGGAAGGAAGCGTTCGAAGTCTAATAAAGGTACAGTCCCAGCATTTCCCTGATGTGAAAATGGGAAACTACGAAAAACCATCTTCCTGGCTGCCGACAGTGGAGTTCGAACCCACTATCACTAGAATACAAGCTCACAGCTGCGCGCCCCTAACCGCACGATCAACTTACTCTAAGCTCCAATGGCGGTCTGAGTAGCTCGGACGATAGAGCGCTGGTCTTCTGATCCCACCTTGGCAGGTTCGATGGCGGCTCAGTTCGGTGGTATTTGAAGGTGCTGAAATACGCCTGTCTCGTGTCTGTGGATTTACTTGCATTTAAAAAAGTACTGCGGTACAAAATTCTGGCACTTCAGCGTCTCCGAAAACCGTGAAAATTAGTGAGTGAAACGTTAAGATATTAGTAGTAGTAGTAGTAGTAGTAGTAGTAACATTATTATTACGGAAGTTTTAATTAAACGGGTCCGTTACATTACCTATCGGCACTTACTGTCCAGTAATTAGCCTTCTGTCCACCTCTGTGGTATAGTGGTTAGTGTGATTAGTTGCCACCCCCCAGAGGCCCGTGTTCCATTCCCAGCTCCGCCACGAAATTTGAAAAGTGATACGAGGGCTGGAACGGGGTCCATTAAGCCTCGGGAGGTCAAATGAGTAGAGGTGGTTCGATTCCCACCTCAGCCATCCTGAAAGTGGTTTCCCGTAGTTTTCCACTTCTCCAGGCAAATGCCGGGATGGTACCTAACTTAAGGCCACGGCCGCTTCCTTCCCTCTTCCTTGTCTATCCCTTCCAATCTCCCCATTCCCCCGCAAGGCCCCTGATCAGCATAGAAGGTGAGGCCGCCTGGACGGGGTACTGGTCATTCTCCCCAGTTGTATCCCCCGACCCAATGTCTCACGCTCCAGGACACTGCCCTTGAGGCGGTAGAGGTGAGTCCGGAAACCAACCCTGGAGGGTAAACAGATTAGGAAAATGTCTCACGCTCCAGGACACTGCCCTTGAGGCGGTAGTGGTGAGTCCGGAAACCAACCCTGGAGGGTAAACAGATTAGGAAAAAGAAGAATAAGCCTTCTATTAGAAATGCCCGGCGGCAATTCCACAGTAGACCGAGCTCGATAGCTGCAGTCGCTTACGTGCGGCCAGTATCCAGTATTCGGTAGATAGCAGGTTCGAACACCACTGTCGGCGGCCCTGAAGATGGTTTTCCGTGGTTTTCCATTTTCACACCAGGCAAATGCTGGGGTTGTACCTTAATTAAGGCCACGGCCGCTTCCTTCCCACTCCTAGCCCTTTCCTGTCCCATCGTCGCCATAAGACCTATCTGTCTCGGTGCGACGTAAAGTAACTAGCAAAGCAAATCCACAGTAGCTATTTTTCCTTCGAGCAATGTTCACGCATATTTGCAGCTACGGTTTTTGAAATCTGTCTCATTAATAACAGTATGACTGAATACTTACAACCTTTTCTTTCAGTGTCCACCGTCCTTTCACTGACCTGAAAAGTTTATGAATAAGCATAGAAAACTCGCATTGTCTATTGTCAGAAATTCATCGTGGACTGTCGCAATAAGAGCACAGAAATGTTGCGCTCATTTTTAATTTACTTATTAACTATTTCCTTTCATTTTGTCAGCTGGGATCACTGAGTAATGCCATTGACGTCTTAAAAATCATACACAACTACACAATACTTGATTCGCATGTATGTGCTGGTACGTATCTTCGAGGTCACTGTAAGAATTCTGTGTACATTTCACACAGAGTACCCTAGACCGCTTTTCGAGTACAGCAAGTGGCTTGGCACGTGAGTCATCCTCTCCTACTTGCCAAGGCTTTAGGGGAAGTGCACAACAACATGCGTTGGCCTGCGATAAGAAACAGGTTCAACAAGCCCTATACTCTGCTACTGTGCTTCCACTACGCGTGGACAGAATGACGTAACCGGCATATCCTGCTACGGCCGTTCAAAACACATTAGGTCCTGAAATATTTGGCTCAGTTATGGGCAAACTAATAGGACAAGGTAAAAAGTACATAGCATATATTGTGAGATGTATTTTTCTTTGCCGTCTAGCTTAATATCTGCACGTATACCCCTAACACCCTGTATATCGCTAAGAGCTACAAGAACAGGAATTATTTACAGGCAAGAAAAGTGCACCACAAGGTTCTTTCATACTCCTTAGGACGAGTCACTTAACGAGTATAACCGATGAAAGTCCCTGCCTAGTAGCAGGAAGCCGTTGTCCTTAAGAAATTTTCAATGCTATATTTAGATTTAGGTTTAGATTATTCCCAACTGTCATCGTTCTCGAAATGCGAATTTTTGCATTATTCTGGTTTAGGATTACCGCATGTCCCGAATTATACGGAATTTCCCATATTTGAAGGTCTGAAGTACTGTCCCGTTTTAACGGTATATGGGACGAAGTTATGGCACTTGCGCGGAGATGGAATGTGTGGACATTTGTATTGAAGGCCTAACATTTCTGGAAATTACTAAGCATGGGTATGTCAAATAGTGGCATTCGCACGGATGCCCCGGAGAGGTGGAAAGCAGAAGCAAGGGACGGGAACACTCATGCGGTAGACAGATATGTAGATAGATAGAAGCCTTTAGATTTACAATGGACATCAGCATATTGCGCACTATACCAATAAAGATCAACTGACTTATTACCGCGTAGATTTCAAGAAAAGTAAATAATCAATCAATAAATAAATACTGATCTGCATTTAGGGCAGACGCCCAGGTGGCAGATTCCCTATCTGTTGTTTTCCTAGCCTTCTCTTAAATGATTGCAAAGAAATTGGAAATTTATTGAACACCTCCCTTGGTAAGTTATTTCAATCCGTAACTCCCCGTCCTATAAATGAATATTTGCCCCAATTTGTCCTCTTCAGTTCCAACTTTATCTTCATATTGTGATCTTTCCTACTGTTAAAGACACCACTCAAACTTATTCGCCTACTGATGTTAATTCCACGCCATCTCTCCACTGACAGCACAGATCATACCTCTTAGTCGAGCAGCTTGTCTCCTTTCTCCCAAGTCTTCCCAGCCCAAAATTTGCAACATTTTTGTAACGCTAATCTTTTGTCTGAAATCACCAAGAACGAAACGAGCAGCTTGCTTTTGGATTTTTTTTCCAGTTCATGAATCAAGTAATCCTGGTGAGTGTCCCATTTCTAACTATGATCGGTGGAAAACGGCAAATAAAAATGTAAACAGACTCTGGGATGGGTTTAAAGCAATGTGAAAATAGGTGCGTCTGCGCTACACTTCCCCGGTCTGTACACTCCAAAGACATCAAATTGCCTATTATCTTTAGAGATGAGCCTTACACCTAGAATTTCATGTTTGTCATCTTTACTTCACTGTTATAATATAGTGGATCTTTACCATTCCTTACCACCTTTAAAGGTACAAACCTATTTTCACATTCCTTACCAATTGCCTTAACCCATCCCAGAGTCTGTTTAGATACACACTCCCCTTGTTCATTAAAGATTCCTGGAATGTTCTTCTTGGAACCTCTTTCTCCCTTAAAGTACCTATACATACACTTGCATTTTTCACAAAAATGCAAAGAAATAATATTAAACCCAAAATAATATACGTGAGTGAAAAACTGGACTTTCACGGAAAAAACAGTACTCGAAGACATCCTGAAAGAGGAACGTAAAATCATCAGAAAAATTCTCGGCCCAAAACTGACTGACGAAGAATACCGAATGCAGTCTCGTATAAAAACCGAGGAGCTCTCAAACCTTGCGGCCGACATTAGAAAAAGACGTCTGAAATTTTACGGACACATCAAACGCCTTCCAGAGAACAGACTGACAAGAATCTCACTAGAGGCTACAGAAAACATCAAAACAATTAGGTGGACAACGGAAATCCGCCAAGACCTGGAAAAATCAGGAATAAAAGTGGCCGACATCGAGAACCGAGCCTGCTACAGAACGAAAATCAGCAAGTGGGAAGTAGAGTCAGAGAGAAACCACAAGAAGAAGACAAGAGCTAAGTGGACAGAAGAACGAAGAACCACAATGAGAGAAACATTGAAGGCTGCCTGGCAAAGAAGGAAATTCACAACTTCTAAGTGAGCTTTGCGTGATCAGTTTTCTGGTCTTTTTCGCATCTAATAATAATAATAATAATAATAATAATAATAATAATAATAATATATATATATATTCGTTTACGGCCATTAGAGACCACGTTAGATAACAATTACATGTTTCTGGAAGCCTTCCTCACAGCCCAGAACTTCAGCATCCTCTCTCTGGCAGCCTGTCTTCTTTCGTCCGTCCACCCACGGTTAAGTTTTGGTTCGTCATGGAATCCCTGAAATCTGTCGATCACTGACCTAAACTTTGTTCGGTTTGAGATGTCTTCCGAATTTAGTCCCACCTGTCTGAGATCCTTTCTCACCTCCCTGAACCATTTGTCCGACAATTTAGGTCTGCTGTCTAGTATAATAATAATAATAATAATAATAATAATAATAATAATAATAATAATAATAATAATAATAATAATAATAATAATAATAATAATAATAATAATAATATTGTGTTTCGTCTCATAAACTACTTTTACGATTTTCGGGGACGCCGAGGTGCCGAAATTTAGTCCCGCAGAAGTTTTTTATGCGTCGGTAAATCTACCGACACGAGGCTGACGTATTTGAGCACCTTCAAATAACACCGGACTGAACCAGGGTCGAACCTGCCATGTTGGGCTCAGAAAGCCAGCGCTTCAACCGTCTGAGCCACTCATCCTGGCTTTAAGGGAAGAATAACAAGAAAAATTTTAGACGAGGCAAGCCAAGTTTACAATCCGGATGAAGTGACGAATGAAGTGAGAAAAAAGTGTAACCAAAAAGAAAAAAAATGCCAGGAAAACAGAGAGTGAGTGTGATTTCAACAATTTACACCGAGGAGATATGACAGCTCTTCAGTCGGGTCTATGAGAAGTACTGTACGTGTCTATTAATGTTGTTGTTGTTGTTGTTGTTTGAGTAATCAGTCCATAGACTGGTTTGATGCAGATCTCCATGATACTCTCTCCTGTGCTAACTTTTTCATATCTACATAACTGCTGCATCCTACATCTGCTATAATCTGCCGGACATATTCATACCTTGGTCTACCGCTACCTTTCTTACCCCATACACTTCCCTCAAATACCAACTTTACAAGTTCTGAGCATCTTCTTCTCGTCAAATTTAGCCACAGCGATCTCCTCTCACGATTCCGATTCACTATCTCTTCATTCGTGATTTGATCTGTGCATTTCACATTCAGCGTTCTTCTGTAACACCACATTTCAAATGTTTCCATTTGATTTCTTTCTGAGCGAGTTATCGTCCATGTTTCACTTCCATACAATGCAACGCTCCAAGCGGATGTCTTCAAAATTATTTGTCTAATTCTTATATCAATGTTCGTAGTGAGCAAATTTTTTCTTAAGACTTTCTTTGCTTATGCTAGCCTGCATTTTATGTCCTCCTTACTTCTGCCATCGTTTTTCATTTTACTACGCAAGTAACAATATTCATCCACTTCCTTTAAGACTTCATTTCCTAATCTAACATTTCCTGCATCACTTGACTTCGTACGACTGCACTCCATTACATTTGTTTTGAACTTATTTATTTTCGTCTTGTATTCCTCACACAAGACTCCGTCCATACCATTCAGCAACTTCTCCAGATCTTCTGCAGTCTATTAATAGCGGAGTATATAAAAATGGAGGCTCCGTGCAAGTGTCACTCCGTGCAAATATCACTCCGTGCAAATATCACTCTGTGCAAGTGTCACTCCGTGCAAATATCACTCCGTGCAAGTGTAACCCCGTGCAAGCGTCACTGCGTGCAAATATCACTCTGTGCAAGTGTCACTCCGTGCAAATATCACTCCGTGCAAATGTCACTCCGTGCAAGTGTCACTCCGTGCGAATATCACTCTGTGCAAGTGTCACTCCGTGCAAATATCACTCCGTGCAAGTGTCACCCCGTGCAAGCATCACTGCGTGCAAATATCACTCCGTGCAAGTGTCACTCCGTGCAAGTGTCACCCCGTGCAAGCGTCACTGCGTGCAAATATCACTCTGTGCAAGTGTCGCTCCGTGAAAGTGTCACTCCATGCAAGCGTCACTGCGTGCAAATATCACTCCGTGCAAGTGTCACTCCGTGAAAATATCACTCCGTGCAAGTGTCACTCCGTGCAAATATCACTCTGTGCAAGTGTCACTCCGTGCAAATATCACCCTGTGCAAGCGTCACTGCGTGCAAATATCACTCCGTGCAAGTGTCACCCCGTGCAAGCGTCACTGCGTGCAAATATCACTCCGTGCAAATATCACTCCGTGCAAATATCACTCCGTGCAAGCGTCACTGCGTGCAAATATCACTCCGTGCAAATATCACTCCGTGCAAATATCACTCCGTGCAAGTGTCACTCCGTACAAATATCACTCCGTGCAAGTGTCACCCCGTGCAAGCGTCACTGCGTGCAAATATCACTCCGTGCAAATATCACTCCGTGCAAGTGTAACCCCGTGCAAGCGTCACTGCGTGCAAATATCACTCCGTGCAAGTGTCACTCCGCGCAAATATCACTCCGTGCAAGTGTCACCCCGTGCAAGTGTCACTCCGTGCAAATGTCACTCCGTGCAAATATCACTCTGTGCAAGTGTCACTCCGTGCAAATATCACTCCGTGCAAGTGTAACCCCGTGCAAGCGTCACTGCGTGCAAATATCACTCTGTGCAAGTGTCACTCCGTGCAAATATCACTCCGTGCAAATGTCACTCCGTGCAAGTGTCACTCCGTGCAAATATCACTCCGTGCAAGTGTCACCCCGTGCAAGTGTCACTCCGTGCAAATGTCACTCCGTGCAAATATCACTCTGTGCAAGTGTCACTCCGTGCAAATATCACTCCGTGCAAGTGTAACCCCGTGCAAGCGTCACTGCGTGCAAATATCACTCTGTGCAAATATCACTCCGTGCAAGTGTCACTCCGTGCAAGTGTCACTCCGTGCAAATATCACTCCGTGCAAGTGTCGCTCCGTGCAAGTGTCACTCCGTGCAAGCGTCACTGCGTGCAAATATCACTCCGTGCAAGCGTCACTCCGTGCAAATATCACTCCGTGCAAGCGTCACTCCGTGCAAATATCACTCTGTGCAAGTGTCACTCCGTGCAAGTGTCACTCCGTGCAAATATCACTCTGTGCAAGCGTCACTGCGTGCAAATATCACTCCGTGCAAGTGTCACTCCGTGCAAGTGTCACTCCGTGCAAATATCACTCCGTGCAAATATCTCTCCGTGCAAGCGTCACTGCGTGCAAATATCACTCCGTGCAAGTGTCACTCCGTGCAAGTGTCACTCCGTGCAAATATCACTCCGTGCAAATATCTCTCCGTGCAAGTGTCACTCCGTGCAAATATCACTCTGTGCAAGTGTCGCTCCGTGCAAGTGTCACTCCGTGCAAGTGTCACCCCGTGCAAGCGTTACTCCGTGCAAGTGTCACTCCGTGCAAGTGTCACTCCGTGCAAATATCTCTCCGTGCAAGTGTCACTCCGTGCAAATATCACTCCGTGAAAGTGTCACCCCGTGCAAGCGTCACTGCGTGCAAATATCACTCCGTGCAAGTGTCACTCCGTGCAAATATCACTCTGTGCAAGTGTCGCTCCGTGCAAGTGTCACTCCGTGCAAGTGTCACCCCGTGCAAGCGTTACTCCGTGCAAGTGTCACTCCGTGCAAGTGTCACTCCGTGCAAATATCTCTCCGTGCAAGTGTCACTCCGTGCAAATATCACTCCGTGCAAGTGTCACCCCGTGCAAGCGTCACTGCGTGCAAATATCACTCCTTGCAAGTGTCACTCCGTGCAAGTGTCACTCCGTGCAAATATCACTCTATGCAAGCGTCACTGCGTGCAAATATCACTCCGTGCAAGCGTCACTCCGTGCAAATATCACTCCGTGCAAGTGTCACTCCGTGCAAGTGTCACTCCGTGCAAATACCACTCCGTGCAAGTGTCACTCCGTGCAAGCGTCACTCCGTGCAAATATCACTCCGTGCAAGCGTCACTCCGTGCAAATATCACTCCGTGCAAGTGTCACTCCGTGCAAGTGTCACTCCGTGCAAATATCACTCCGTGCAAGTGTCACTCCGTGCAAATATCACACCGTGCAAGTGTCACTCCGTGCAAGTGTCACTGCGTGCAAGTGGCACTCCGTGCAAATATCACTCCGTGCAAGCGTCACTCCGTGCAAGTGTCACTCCGTGCAAGTGTCACTCCGTGCAAGTGTCACTCCGTGCAAATATCTCTCCGTGCAAGTGTCACTCCGTGCAAATATCACTCCGTGCAAGTGTCACCCCGTGCAAGCGTCACTGCGTGCAAATATCACTCCGTGCAAGTGTCACTCCGTGCAAATATCACTCCGTGCAAGTGTCACTCCGTGCAAATATCAGTCTGTGCAAGTGTCGCTCCGTGCAAGTGTCACTCCGTGCAAGTGTCACCCCGTGCAAGCGTTACTCCGTGCAAGTGTCACTCCGTGCAAGTGTCACTCCGTGCAAATATCTCTCCGTGCAAGTGTCACTCCGTGCAAATATCACTCCGTGCAAGTGTCACCCCGTGCAAGCGTCACTGCGTGCAAATATCACTCCGTGCAAGTGTCACTCCGTGCAAGTGTCACTCCGTGCAAATATCACTCTATGCAAGCGTCACTGCGTGCAAATATCACTCCGTGCAAGCGTCACTCCGTGCAAATATCACTCCGTGCAAGTGTCACTCCGTGCAAGTGTCACTCCGTGCAAATATCACTCCGTGCAAGTGTCACTCCGTGCAAGTGGCACTCCGTGCAAATATCACTCCGTGCAAGTGTCACTCCGTGCAAGCGTCACTCCGTGCAAATATCACTCCGTGCAAGCGTCACTCCGTGCAAATATCACTCTGTGCAAGCGTCACTGCGTGCAAATATCACTCCGTGCAAGTGTCACTCCGTGCAAGTGTCACTCCGTGCAAATATCACTCCGTGCAAGTGTCACTCCGTGCAAGTGTCACTCCGTGCAAATATCACTCTGTGCAAGTGTCACTCCGTGCAAATATCACTCCGTGCAAACGTCACTCCGTGCAAATATCACTCTGTGCAAATATCACTCCGTGCAAGTGTCACTCCGTGCAAGTGTCACTCCGTGCAAATATCACTCTGTGCAAGTGTCACTCCGTGCAAATATCACTCCGTGCAAGTGTCACTCCGTGCAAGTGTCACTCCGTGCAAGCGTCACTCCGTGCAAATATCACTCCGTGCAAGTGTCACTCCGTGCAAGTGTCACTCCGTGCAAATATCACTCCGTGCAAGTGTTCCGACACCATATGCGACACCCTTTTACCCATATTTCAACAACTCACTTCATTCACGGTTAAAATTATCTGTTTACAGTAGGTTTTACCGATCCTGCATCTCAGTTCGTTATTCTTCATCCAGCAATTCTGCTCTATGATCGAAATGTGTATTATCCGCGAAACTTTTAGTGATACTTTGTTTTACGGGAGTGGGGAGTAAGGAGGAAGCTACCCCGGTTCCTGTAATACTGCCAACTGAATGGAAATTAAATCTGAATTGAATCGATAGTACGATCGATCGATATGAATTTTCTAAACCTTTATTATCTTAAGCCAACAACTGTGTCACACCATATTACATAACATTTCTCGATGCGAATCGTATTCATGGACGAATTCTCAGAAATATCACTTTCACAATCGCCACTGATATCTGCAGTACTATGAATTACAATCCCGTCCATGACTACCTCCATCTTCAAGTTCTCTCATCTTTCTGCAATACCACTCTCAATCTTCGGCAGATACTGAATGGAATACCGCGATTGTCAGTCGTTGTAAGTTAGCTGATGTCATGTCTCCCATAATATTTTCCTCACTCATGTTCAATCCTACCTATATATTGACTTTGCTGTGTAAACAACAACTGTACGTAAAGTGTTGCAATTATACCGCTAGATGTCTCACGGTGATGCATAATCGATTCATAGTTTTTGTGTCAAAAGTTGCCAATACGAATCTCGAAGATAACCGAGGTCTACCGATTCAACACTAGAAGCCGAAGTATCACTGAAAGTTTCGCGGATAATAGTCGGCGAGCGAGTGAAGTGCGGAAGCGAGACACAGGGACATCTGGTTTATGTCACCGCAACAATTAAGAAAACCCTGCATTCTTTTTTCAAATTATTTTAGCAGAAATTGTTAGAGCTAGCAGTTTGTGTTGTGCTGTGGTGAGGTGAGAGTAACAGACTTCGTACCAGTGTTGTTATAACGTGCGATTAGGGGAAATTCAGCATTATGGAAGAAAGGTTAAAAGTAAAGAAAATACGGGTTTAAACATTTTTTAAAGTAGAAAATTGGCATGACCTGTCCGTTGTTGGCATTTCAAAAACCTGGAAAATCCCTATTCAGGTTGCACCTCTTTCTAAACTGCAAGATACTGTATTAGATTGCAGGCTTTCAGCACAGTCTGACATGAAGACCAAGTCGTCGGCTACTTTTATTTTCTTTCTTTTTTAATCCGTCACCCTCCAGGGTTGGTTTTCCCCTCAGACTCAGCGAAGGATCCCACCTCTACCGCCTCAAGGGCAGTGTCCTGGAGCGTGAGACTTTGGGTCGGGGGAATGAACTGGAGAGGAGGACCAGTAGCTCGCCCAGGCGGCCTCACCTGCTATGCTGAACAGGGACATTGTGGAGGGATCGGAAGATGGAAGGGATAGACAAGGAAGAGGGAAGGAAGTGACCGTGGCATTAAGTTAGGTGCCCTCCCGGCATTTACCTAGAGGAGATGTGCGAAACCACGTATAACCACTGCGAGGACGGCTGAGGTGGGAATCGAACCCCTGTACTCCGTTGACCTCCCGAGGCTGAGTGGACCCTGTTTCAGTTCTTCTATCACTTTTCAAATTTCATGGCAGAGCTAGGAATCGACCCGGGCCTCCGGGGAATACAGCTAATAACACTAACCACTACACCACAGAGGCTTTACTACATTTTTACCCAATCAAATTCCTACCAAGCAGTTTATACCTTTCAGTAAATGAAAGGTGAAAGATTACAGCCTTGCCTAACCCTCTAACTACTTTGAATCAAGAAATTCTAGAATCTATGTCCGGTTCGATGGCTAAATCGTTAGTGTGCTGGCCTTTGATCACAGGGGTCCTGGGCACGATTCCCGACAGGGTCGGGAATTTTGACGATAATTGGTTATTTTAGCTGATACAGGGGCTAGGTGTATGTGTCGTCTTCATCATAATTCCATCCTCATCACGACGAGTGGTTCGCTTACGGGCGTCAGATCAAGAGACCTGTATCTTACGACACTCCCAGCACTAAAAGCCATACGTCATTTCATTTTTTCTACCATCAATTCTCACTGTAGGCCGACTATCAGCATACACTATTTTATTCCTTGTAACAACCTGCCGCTAATCCCATATAAATATATATGAAAACCTACAACCTGTTTTCCAGTCAATGGCCGGGTGAAGGATGGGATGAATGAAGCCCCCAACTTGCGGCGAGGATAGGAATTGTGGCGGCTGCCGAGGCCTGTCGCACTCCTCTGGGGCAATGATAAATGACTGACAGATGAACTGACATGATAGAGGAGAGTGTTGCTGGAATGAAAGATGACAGAGAAAACGGGAGTACCCGGAGAAAATCCTGTCCCGCCTCCCCTTTGTCCAGCACAAATCTCACATGGAATGACCGGGATTTGAACCACGGTTTCCAGCGGTGAGAGGCCGGCGCGCAGCCGCCTGAGCCACGGAGGCTTCCCATATAAATATATAAGGAAGGATAATTATATCCCGAAATGCAGCCAGGAATTTGAACTTTGATTCCATGCGATTTATTTTAATGTATTGTACTATGTTCAATTTTCATGCTCGGCGAGCTGGAGCAGGGGTAAATGGAATGACGTCCACACGGTTGGGAGAAGCGAAATGATATTATATTTTTAATAAAACAAACAAAAAATTAAATTTTAATTATCAGATGGGCAGCGAGCACTGTTTAGTTGCCTTGAAGGTTGGTTGACACCAACTAGATCGTATTAATGTGGAACCGAATACAACATTTTAGTCTCCATAATGAAATATCTTTTTTTTTTTTTTTTTGGCGCGAACGCAGCAGCAAGCTTGTTGTAGATGAGGTCGTATACAGGTGTTTGTTTCCATGGACTTGTGTATACACAACGAGCACCCCATTATTTTGTTTTGCCGATGGATGGATGGGTGGGCTGGCCAGTAGGCGATTTTGTGATTCGTCCAATGCAGCATTCTACCGCTGCTTATTTCATTCTCCCCTCCCCATGGTGGCCCCGCTCGTCACCCCTTTCCCACTATCACATACACACACCCCTCAACACTTGAAAACAAAACACAACAAGGTTTCGTGTTGACTTTGAGTTGAATCGCTGTTTGGTATTTACTGGATATATTGTGATAACCGCGTCCAGTATTTCCATTTTAACTCGTTTTGAGTTTTCAATCAGAATACGCGAGTGTGCGAAACAACGAGGCCCTCGGGGCAAGCACACTCGCTCTATGTTAATCCGCGTTCGGGAATAAAGATAAATACGGGATTACCACTGTTTATTAGGCGGGAAATCTACAAATACCAAACCTTTAATCCAGAACTGTTCAACAAAATCATTTGCTATTCAAGCGTTACTCCGCGCTAATAGTTTGCATGTAGGTTTGGCAAGTTATCCCGAAAACACATTGGCTCTGCTGGCGGTTACAAATGTTCATTTCAGCACTTGCATGCGATCTCAATAATAATAATAATAATAATAATAATAATAATAATAATAATAATAATAATAATAATAATAATATGGAGCCAAATTAAGACATCTGGACACAGTCATCAGACCTGAATGCTTATACGCAGCAGAAACATTGGACATGATTGGAAAGGGAGATCTAGAGAATATAAGAAAGAAAGAGAGGAAAATGCTCCGGAAGATCTTGGGCCCGAAAATGAAAGGTGGGGAGAGGAGACTTAGACCCAACAAAGAACTATACAAGAAGAAAGAGGAAGTCGTCGTATTGATGAAAAAGCGAAGGCTTCAATTTTATGGACATCTACAGAGAATGGACACCAACCGACTGACAAAAAGGATTTTCAGCTTCTTCAGCCTAAGGAAGACGGAACCAAGATGGTTTCGGGAAGTAAGGACCGACCTGGCCAGGATAGGAGTAGAAAAAGAGAACGTACTGGACAGAAACAAATTTAGACAAAAAGTGAAGGAGTTCAAGGGTTTCCAGGAGACTGGGGAAGAACTTGTGAAGAAGAAGAAGAAGAACAAGAAGAGAACCTACACAGAAGAAGAGAAGAAAGAAGTCAGTGCAAGGATGAGGAAGTACTGGCAGAATGTGAAGTCAGGACTGGTGAAAAATAACGTAAAGACTGTAAAACGTGGTCCATAGATGGTCGGAACGATAATAATAATAATAATAATAATAATAATAATAATAATAATAATAATAATAATTCCATCATGCTATCAAGTTAAAAGTATTGGGGACATCGATCTATGTCGGTGTCATGGTTACAACTGAAGTAGTGAGCTTCAGAGGTTGCTGAAGATGTTGGCGAGCTGTGCCTGTTTTTGGTCCGCGAGAGGTAGCCTATTTTATTTTCCTCAAACCCTCCGGACAAGTCCGGCGAGCCTCCCGATCCGCCACCTGGGACGCGCTCGATAGGGGAACGGGCTGAAACCCCCATTGAAAAACTACATGAAATTGCCATCAAAGCGGGACTTCAAATTTCGTATGAGAAAACTCAGTACATGGAAGGAACCTCACGATACTTAGATGGACAACCTGATAACTAAATTCGGCAAAATTATTCATGTTAACCAATTTAAATATTTGGGAGAAATTATCCAGCCCTCTGGTTTAAACCGCGAAGCAAATAAAGAAAGAATTTCCAAATTACAGAAAGCATACAGGATTACTTGGAACAAGTATAATAAAAAATCAATATCTCAGAATGCAAAACTTAGACACTAATAATACAGTGATCAAACCTGAAGCGTTATATGCCTCAGAAACCTTAATCTTTGGTGGCGGATCTTTAACCAAAGACACTGAGAAACAAGAAAGGAAAATTTTAAGAAACATTTTTGGCCCAGTTTGTATAGGTGGAATATGGAGAAAAAATCATCCCAGGAGATATATTGTCATTCTGAAAATAATTCTCACACTTTTCGGAAAAGACGATTGAAATTTTATGGACACATTATCAGAATGAACACTAACAGGCAAACTAAAAGAATTCTCAACCTGGCCCTTTCATTAAAAACCAAGAACAGCTGGCTTCGTGAAATTGAAACAGATCTCCAGGAAATCAACATCTCAGAAGACATTGTACAGGACAGATGTAAATTCAGAACCAAAATCGACAATCACCACTTTGAAGACAAACCCAACAGCAGAGCTACTATAATTTGGACAGAAGAACGAAGGAAGAAGCTCAGCGAGAGGATGAAGAGATTTTGGGAGGAAAAGAAGGCCAACACATCAGCTAAGCAAGTTTAACCGTGCTCCTGAGTAGGGCATAACGATGTAAATAATAATAATAATAATAATAATAATAATAATAATAATAATAATAATAATAATAATAATAATAATAATTGTATCACGTACTTGTGTTGTGACAAACTTTCAACGGCTTTTCCGTACACTGTGATAGCAACGTTATCGGTAATTATCATTAATTTAATTTTCTGAATGTTAATTTTAAGGGCAAACTCCTTATTTATTTCGTTGGTGTTGTTCGGAAGTATTTAATGTCTTCTAAACTGAAACAGGTCTCTTCTCTGGTACTAATGCAGAACTCGGATATGTCAAACAATAGAATTTTAGGTTTTTATGCCAGTGTGATAGATTTTGCGACGAAGAGTATGATGACAAAACCCGGTATAATCTGAATACGCTGTTCCCAAAATAAGGATTCCGACATATTCAGTACATATATATTGAGGCAACCGAGGGATTTAAATAATAATAATAATAATAATAATAATAATAATGTTATTTGCTCTACGTCTCACTAACTACTATTACGGTCAAAAGGTCATAGAAGGAAACCATAATTGAATTTCATCAATTGCAAAGCCTAAAGAGCTTAAACAGTTTTACTTATTACGGTATTCGGACACGCCGATGTGGCGGAATTTAGTCCGGCAGGAGTTCTTCTACGTACCAGTCAATCTACAGAAACGAGGCTGACGTATTTGAGCACCTTCAACTACCACCGGACTGAGCCACGATCGAACCTACCAAGTTGGGGTCAGAAGGCCAGCGCCGCAACCGTCTGAGCCACTCAGCCCGGAACAGAGTGATTTGTTCTTTAGCTGCTGAGTAAATAAAACTAAAACGTTTTCCTTCTTTTGGCATAAATATGTCTTAAGGTTGAGGGTCATTCGAAAAGTTGTGTAACGCAACGCGACAAAATAATGTTATGTAATAGTAGTGTAACCTAGCAACCGTGCAGGCTGTGTCTTGTGGCTGGTTGTCATCTGACATTAGCAGGCCATGACCGGGAGACATGTTATGATCATTTGATTTTCGCAAAGAGAAAATTGGTTTCTTTTTATTACATTCACAAATGTATGCCATCTCAATTTAGAGGCACAATATGAATTTCAGCGAGCTCACCAACTTTTAAAACCCCGAAACCAAACCAAACCCCACGGCACTTAATGCCCTTGAAAGGGCTCTGGCCTTCCCAGCGACCGCTGCTCAGCCCGAAGGCCTGCAGATTACTAGGGACTGTGTGGTCAGTACGACACATCCTCTCGGCCTTTATTCTGGGCTTTCGAGACCGGGGCCGCTATCTCACCGTCAATTCTAATCACGTAGGTTGAGTGGACCTCGAACCAGCCCTCAGGTCGAGAGAGAAATCCCTGTCCTGGCCGGGAATCGAACCCGGGGCCTACGGGCGAGAGGCAGGCACGCTACCCCTACACCACGGGGCCGACAACTTTTAAAAGCGCCTCCTGAAAAATCAAGTTCTTTGACATATTGGGATCTGCCTCAGTAACTTACCACAGATCTATAGAGCTAACAGTTGCATATGACAAGGTTTGGAGAGAAGGTGTTTAATATAAAGTCAGACTACAACACAGTGACACAGTTACTAAACAACATGCTGTCGAACAAAATGGTCTAGGTTGTAATGCGAAGTAAGAGAAGTAAAGTAAGCATTTTAAGCAATAGTCTCCCTCAAGGCACTGTGCTTTCTCCACTTCTGTTCAATTTGTACCTCGCTAGAACGGCACCAGAGTTGTTCGACCGGATATGCCGGAACTTACTTGCGACGTTATTATGCCGGCAGCAAAGCTGGGGGACGCTATTTTGAACAACTTTTTGTGTGTGCGTGTAGTGTAGGCAAAAAAAATACTAAAGATACGTAAGGTACGTTTATTCTTCGTTCATTGGTATATTAAAAATACTGGCTTATACCCTGTGACTGAGGCACTTCCAGACGGGTGTTCCCTACCTTAAACTGATCCATCCGGAATCCCTGTATCATTATACGGAAACGTCCAATATGTATAGACGCAATATATCTGAAAGCTAAGGGATATAGAGGATCGTAGTTTCGAGTCCTCGTCTAGGCGAGATAATAACACTGTAATCCTAGTTTCATAGCGCCCCAACACGAAACGCAGTCTTTTATAAACATGGTGAGCGTTGTTAATCCTCTTCTAAAGCACACTTGGTTATATTTTCTAGTTTTAAGGTAATCATAACGATTAATTAAAAATAAAACATCTCCCCTTGTTTACAAGTTGATTGTTATAACACCAGCTGGTTGTGATGTCAAAATAATGTCATCTGTGTCTCTGTCGTGCATCTCAACCAATCAATGATCTGAATGTAAGTCTGTCGCCCAGGTGGCAGATTACCTATTAGTTGTTTACCTAATCTTCCTTTAAATAATTTAAAGCAACTTGAAAATTTGTCGAACATTTCCCTCGATAAATTATTCCATTCTTCGCCTTATAAATAAATATTTGCCCAGTTTGTCATCAAACTTCTTGTCATAGACTCTGCCGTATTGTTGGTACGTAGTATGCAATAGAATATATGACATCCATCTCCCAGTTTCGGATCACGTCAAGCTGGTCAGGGAGTAATCATATTATATTGTATTCCAAAATGTGTTTTGATACATTCATTCTTTTCCATATTACTACATTAAAAATTACAATTAAACTTATTCACCATTTCAATATAATTTCTAAATTGCAGTTTTTTCTTTGGTTGGGACGTTGTAGTTTAGTGATATCCTCACTAGCCATTGTTTGAAAACCGGTCAATTCACGTGCAATTTCTGGACTGAGACGTTATTTCCGCACGTTTCGCTTTCTAACCAAAGATCATGGCCCTACAATCCTGACCGGATGTCGCTTACCAAGCAACCACTGCTCAGCCTTCAGATTATGAGGAGAAATGTGGCCCGCGTGGCGAATTCTCTCAGCCTTTTTTTCCTGCAGTTCTTATTCAGGGACGCTATCTCAACGGCACACACATCTAATTTATTCTCCCGTCGGCTGAGTAGACCTCTAACCAGCCCTAGGACCAAAGTAAAACTTCCTGACCTCATGGGAATCGAACTCGGGAACTCCAGGAAAGAGACAGGATCTTGATATTTAGACCACGGAGCCGAATTTCTCTTTTTAAAGTGCGTGTCAGAACAAACAGTACTGCAAATGAAGATGGCTACAAGTTGCGAAAAAGCGTTGAGATATTTTCTTGCAATTCCACAATCGTTGTCGATGGGTTCTCTTGAAAGATGGACTCATTCAACATGCGCCAAACGTATCAGGTGGTGTAAGATCAGTTGAATCAGATGGATACGACACATCCATACCAGTAAAATTTTCGCGGAGTAATTTGAGTGAGTGTCTGGCAGTGTGGCACTTTGTTGGAACCGTCCAGTATGATCTGCGATATTTCATACACGACAAAATCCTCACAGACTCTATAGAAATGATTTGATAATGAAGTATTTACACCACTTTGTCCTCTTTAATTCCATTTTATCTTCATGTTATGATCCTTCCTACGTCTAAACGCTACACTCAATCTTATTTGTCTAGTTGTGTCATTTCCCGTGTACGTATTCGATGACAATTTACACACTTATTAGTCATATATACGGTCACTTTGTCAATGTACGCTAAAATTTGTCAATTATCATTGAACAATTTTTCAATATTATGTTATATTTACAGTTAGTTTTTAATTTTTCTGGTGTTTTCTGATAGATCCACTCGAATGAAATTATATTACAACCAGAGCGTCTTTGTGCGACATCTAGACGCGAAGATACACGGTGTGGTGAAACATTATCTGGTACTGGAATTATTACGAACGGGTCCCGCAAGGGAGGTTTCTTGGACCTTTATATTTTATAGCATATATAAAGGATATGAATAAAGAACTAGAATCACAGATAAGGCCTTTTACAGATGATGTTATATTGTATAGACTAATGATTACAGGATTTTAACTCCAAAATGAAGTAGATAATGTTATGAGATGGACAGCAGACAATGGTATGAGGGCAAACGAGGCGAAAAATCAGGTTGTAGATTTTACCAAGGGAAGTGCTCTCAGTTTAAAATTATGTTTGATAGGGTGAAAGTGCCTCTTGGGGAATACTGTAAGTAACTAGGTGCTAATATAAGGAATGATTTTCATTGGAACAAGCACATTAACAAGGTTGTCAAGATAACATACACATCTCTTCGCATGGTTGTGAGAGTATTTAGGGGTTGTGGTAAGAATGTAAATGAGAGGGCATATAAGTCTCTGGTAAGACCCCAATTGGAGTATGGTTCCAGTGTATAGGATCCTCACCAGGACTACTTGACGCGAGAAATGGAAAAGATCCTAAGGAAGGCAGCAAGATTTGTTCTCAAGTGATTTCCCCCCAAAAAGTAGAGATTCGAAAATGTTGCTAACTTTGGGCCTGGAAGACTTGGTAGTAAGGAGGCGAGCTGCTTAACTAAATGCTATATTCCGATATGTTAATAGAGAGATGGTGTGGTATGACGTGATTGGTTGAATCCATTTGAATGGAGCTAATAAAGGCAGGAAAATTCATAATATTATTCAAGATTACAAATTTGGGAAAATGTTCCTGCTTAGGAAAATGAATTAGGTATTTGAATAATTTATCCAAATTAAAGTCAGTAAAATTCTACGGTCTTTAAAATCGTTTAAGAAAAGACTAGGTGATCAATTGACATAGAATCTGCCACCTGGGCGGCAGTCCTAAACGCAGATCAATGTTGAATAATTGATTTGATATTCGACCACCTTAATCGGACCTTAACTGGGCAGCCATCTCGTCAGTGGTGGTGGTGGTGGTGGTGGTGGTGGTGGTGGTGGTGGTGATTATTGTTTTAAGAGGAAGTACAATTGGGCAAACATCCTCCATATAACACCAATCAGAGAGGAAAAAAATGGAAGGAATCCGACACTTCGAAAAATGAAGGTATCGGCCAAAGAAAGACAAGGGCCACAAAGGGTGTGAAAATGAAAGACTCCCTAGCCCTCGCAAACCTCGGAAACGAACAAGAGTTGACCAAGGAAGGTTGGATAGGATATGTGAAAGTGAGAAGCCTGACACAAATAAGTGGAAGCAATGCCAGGACTCAGCTCAGGGCCCCGTGGTCGTCAAACCACGCTACAAAGTTCAGAGCCCCTGGGGCCCCTATTAGTCGCCTCTTACAACAGGCAGGAGATACCGTAGGTGTTATTCTACTGCCTCCATCCAAAGCGGGACGTGATGACGTCATGCGCTTTTTGTCACCTACCGCAGTCACACCTTGTGGACTCATCGTTCTACATTAAGGTAATGTAGAAACCATTGGAGTATATGTAAAACCTTTTCGCGTTACATCGATTTTTTTCTTGAAAACCTCCGCCTCCCAATTTGAATAATGTTTCACGTCAAAATTGAAATTTGATTGTAAAATGTATTCCAACCTAACGCAAATCAATTCTGTTACTATGTTATATCTTGCTTCCAGATGTTTGACTGATTAATCTGGCGTTCGAACCCGAGATCTTGAGCACAGGAGATTCTAAAGAAACCGTGCTGCTTGCTTATTCCTCCCTCGCAAGTCTGACATTCTCTCCCATGAACAAGGGGCGTATAGTCTACCATTTCTACACTGGTGTGATGTGTAATCCTCGCTCCTCAAGGCGGAGCCGCGGAACGTGCGATACGGCCACTGTCCTGCTGTGTACACAACACTCCGTCCTGCCGGTCACACACGGACTCTAAGCCCTCGCCTGCCCGCCGACATGTTTTTGTTTTTGCTACGTGACACTGGATAATAAAAACGTAAACCCGTGACACGCGCAAGAGTGAACACGGTGCACCACCTCGTCATCTCCGAAAGCCAATGGCAGCCAAGGCTTCACACGGTCGGGTCGGTTCACTTCAACTCCAGAATTGTAGTCTCCAGTCGTAAATGATACTTAAGTCTGATGAAAAATTATTGATTGACTGATTGATAAATGCACGCATTATGTACAGGGAAATCAGATAATGAGCTACAGAAAATCAAGATTAAATGAACTTTTAATGTGATATAGCTGTAAGATATCATTTCTGAGTCCGTAATGTGTCTTTCCTCGCCTCTGAGGGACACAGGATGTGTACGAGTGTATGCTTCTATAAAATTAAATTTTCTTGTAACCACTAAGGTTTAGATTATGAAAAAACCATTATTTGTCTTTGTAAAGTTACAACTCCCGGCCCCCACCTAAATTTTATCACACGCATATTCATTTAAAAACGATGAAATCTTCAAATACTGTACTGAGATCTACAAAATGACAATAACGTTCAAGACAAAAAGAAGCAAAGTGGTGAAAGATAATACTATCTTCATTTTACTGATTTAAGAATGTCTGTCTGTTAGGTCAGCCTAGAGGCTAGTTGGACCCTCAAATAGCACCACCAAAGGTTATGCGGTTATGAGGAAACCCCAAAAACCAATGGCAGCACCAAAATGAGGCGTACTAGGCAAGATGAGGAGTGAGGTAGTTTGCCATTCCTTTCATCACTGGGTCAGAAAGTACTATTGCAGCACAACTGACCCTATGAGCCGCACCTTTCATAACACTCAGATACACTAGTCATGCTCTGAATGTCATTACTCAGCACTACCCAGCAACTTCCATATTGTCACAGCCATGGATGTTGACTGGGACTTCGGTGGAAGCTACAGTTTACTCTGGCCTGTGCCAAGAGATGGATGCAAAAGTACTGTATCCATCAAGAAATGACAGCAGGCAGGATTTAAGAATATCAACTACATTACAACAGCTTATATAAATGCAAATGAAGTGAAATATTAAACATACTGTAAATTAATTTAAATATTTTTAACCTTAATTTATAATCTTGTAACTATATCTTGATTTATCCTTTACAGTGTGCACCCTCATCGAAACTCAGACGGGCTTTTCTAGATTATGTAGATAAATTAATCAGAAGTACAGTAAAGTAAATAGTTGATTTACAAACGGCTTGTTTTAAACTGTATTCTGTATATCTCAAAAATATTCGTGGCTTGAGCATTATGAGAACGTCTTAGGAAGCTTCCCTTCAACACATTAACATCTGTAAAGAATGGACTCCCTTGTTGACCCACTTCTGGTAAAAACAAGAAATTTTCAGCAAAAATCAAAGGGTAGCCCAGAAAAAATTGGTTTCTCTCCTGAAGAACAACCTAAGGTACATATTCTTTGGAAGAAAATGAGAACATTTCAGTCTGAAATATGGAAAAAATCTACGGCACCGCGGAACATGTGTCTTGCATTTTTGGACACAAACACCAAGAAAGGACTTCAACTTCCCAATGGACTAATGCCATCAGAATGAACTGTAAAGTGATAGCAGTCCGAATAGTAACCGGGTGAACCCCATCGGATAGACAGATCACCATCAACAGCCGTCACTCCATGTTAACACTGCGGAGATGTTTGTTTTCTTTTGTGAATGATGGAGATGAGATTTCGTCCATTGGATAATGCCAAAAGAATATGGTTCTTGTCTGTGAGCTTAGAATGTGGAGTCTCAGGAACCCGTTGTGAGACTTTGTTTGCTTTCCTTGGTGGTAGCCTAGGTACTTCTACGTCTCGTTGCGGCCAAGAGGAGGAATGGTTTCTCTGTTTGTGATCTGAATTCCTTGAGCTGAACGAGATCCTTTCCGGAAGAACTGGGTGGCATACTTGTCAAGTCCGAGCTGCAGAGAAACTGTGGTTGAATGCCAGTAGATCTTCCAGTTATTTCTTGACCAAACTATGTCTCATGGGTCGGGTCATCCGAAAACTTGCGTCACGAAATAGGGATACAAAATGTGCGACGCGATGTGAACTAGTAACCGTGCAGGCTGTGATGTGAAGTATTGCTGGATGGCCATGACTGAGAGACATATAGAAAATTCTTCTATCAAAGAGGCCTCATACAATCACACTCTAGAGAACTGATTATTTTCATTCGTGGTAGCTTCTGAGGCCCTGAGTCAGTTTCCAAATTCCATACAGATGACTCTCCAAAACGATTCTTAGTTAAATGTAAGGTAAGGGTGTATTCTGCCCGAAGGTAGGTCCGAATCTCCGCAGAGGTGTGCCTGAGCCGGAGTTTACGTACAGTAAGGTGGCCATTTCCTTTCCGCTCCTCCATTTCCTTACCCGCACCAACAGCGCGTGGCAATCCACCCACTTCTTGACCAGGCCCAATGTTGCTTAACTTCAGAGATCCCACGGGATCCGGTGTGTCAACATGGCTACGGCTGTTGGCTATTATTAGTTAAATGCAAGTGAATACATCGTTATAAATTTGAGTTTAATCTACTGAAAATCATATTTATGGCCATTTGATTTAGCCAAAGGAATATTTGACACTGCGTTTTTGGCAGAGTGTTTCATGTCATCCATGTACAAGAGAATTATTATTACTACCATTATTATTATTATTATTATTATTATTATTATTATTATTATTATTATTATTGCTAAACGGGAGATGTAAAATAGATGTTAACTGACAAGGTATTACAATACCACTTCTAGCAAATCCCTTTGCTACACAAGATTTAAAGATAAATAAACTGGGGGATTATTATAATGTAAAAAGGTGGATAAAATGTGTTGCAAATGAGGCTCCAGAACTGTTGAAAGAGCAGGAAGTGAGAGAGATCCGCTTAGTGTCTGGAGCTTTGTGATAATCTCGCCTCAAGAGGCGACCACATCGAGGAGGGAACAGCTAGGATTTGTTTCCTAATTGGAAACACTACACAGGGTTTACGAGTCTGCGAGCAAGACTGGCGTTAAGGACACTGCTCTAGAAAAAAACTGTATACCATCACAACTCTCCAAGACAGATGAATTCAATGAACCCTGATTCTATCTCCTCTTCGAGGAAAATTATTTCCATTAACCCTTTAAACGTTTTTTTCGGAGCTGCTGTTACACTGTATCTTATAAGCAATGGCTCAGGGTTGTACGATGTAAACAGTCTGCCAATATGAATGCACTTTTACCCTAGAGAACACCAACACATACCACAAAAGCTTAAGAATATGATGCAAAGGAATTAAATATTCTCCAAGAATTGCTTTATTTTAGTTTTAGTCGTACTATAGTCCTAATATTAAAAGAAGAGTTTTGACAGCTAGTACAGGAAGGAGTGGCCACTGTAGAGCCACTGCTGAGAAGTGGAATGGCTGGCAACTACCAACAACTCCAAGTGGACAGCAGGCACGTCTCCATAGAAACTTCCTTCTGTCCAGCCAAACAGGCAATAAACGGTCCACCCTGCTATAGTTGTCAGAACGCCCCTTTCAATGTTACGACTATAGTATGCTTCTCTAATGCGGTGCGTCTTTGATGTAACTTGCTTTGTGCCGCACCAATGACAGCTTCAGTAGGCTAGGGGGGAAGGAGTTTTTTACTCAAGCCGCAGCAGTCAGAGCCGTGCGGTATTCAATGAAAACCTAAGAACGCCGAGTGACAGGTTCTTGTCAACTCCACGTGGAGTGACGCGCTGGGTTGCCATATCTTACCGTATCGTTATTACATAATTCACAGTTTCGATATAAGTGATTTCGGTACTAAGGAACTCACAACGTTCAACCCAATTGATCAAAATTGTTGAAGTTAGCAGCAATGTGAAACAAATAAACACTGCACTGCAGGAAGAAAAATTGCAACTGCGCTTCCCATCCCACTCACTTCGAGACAGCTCTTTGAGGTGTCACTTGTTAATCTATAGAGTAGTACAAAAAATAGCTGTTTTCGACAGGTTCGTCATGTGGGTTGTTCATGTAAATGGAGGAAGGCAATCCGATTCATGGCTGCAAACTCATAATATCGCCTTATATCGCCGCTGAGCCAGAAAAGCCGCAATGTGATACACGGGGACTCAGAAGTTGAAGACTGATAAATTGCCTAATACATCCAAAACGGGCTTAAAATGGCTAAGAGAACTTAAAAATGCCATGCAAATTCATTCACAATTTTAGTTTTAATTAGATATTTAATGAAGGAATATCAAGCTTTGAAAATTTCTCGAGGTATGCAACATGCAGTGCAAAATACTTACTCATACATTATGTATTTTTAGATTAATACAATTTAAAAAAAGATATTCCGTGTTTGTTAAAAACAAGTACTTTCAGAATTTAGAATGAAATTTTTTAAGCTAGAATGAATTAAGCAAACCCGCAATGGACATCCTGGAGAAAGATATAACTGGAATCATGTTTGGCTTAAACACACTAGGTTTTCAGAAATCGGAATTCGGAAAGCTTACCTCAGTTTTCTTTGCAGTGTATAACAATAGTCATCCTCAGATTCTTAGGTGTCGTCGTTTTCCAGACAGCATGTTGGGAACCATCGAGACACTTCTCTCCACATCAACGGATGTTAAGGGTTCATACTTGAAGCAAGTGAGATCTTTCTCTTCAAAAACGCTCACATCAACATTTTCTCCTTTCAATATTTCACATATCTTTCACATAATTTGATACCCCTGGTTTCTTCAAGCTATAGTTTCATTTCATTTAATTTTAATTTAATTTTCTTTATTTTCAAACGTGGTTCAAATATATGTATTTGCTGCAGAAATGATATTTAAAAAGTGGTGGATGAAGTAATGAGGATTCGAATTGAGAATGGCTAGTAAAAATGTAGTCAAAAGAATATGACATCGCAGAAATAAGCATTTAAGACCTAAAAGGGCTACAAAAACCAAAAAGCCAAAATCGCCGAAAAAAGACAAAAGACAAAAAATGACAAATGAAACCCACCTTTTCCTGGCCTACAATGGCCTAGAATCAACATATGTTATGTTGGGCCTCGTCTTGGAGAAAACATATTTTTCCTCAATTTCCAAGCCCTAGCCGGTAATATTTCAGCTTACAACTCTGATGGTAAAGGCAGTTTTCGTTGTATGTGATACTTGTGTTGCGGGTCAGCATTTCTCCCCTTAACATTGTCACAGCGGTATTTCGAGGCACAACGGCGATATACAGGTTTACTATTTTAAAAAACAATTTCTTGTATTAAGAGGCTGCCATGAATGACAGTGTAATACAGATCACATATGATGGAGGCGTTGTGAATGAGTGAACAGAGAAATTACATAATTTCGAAAGTTCTTGTCACTAACGACATTATGTACTGAATATATGGTACCGCAGGAGCCTAATGGATCCTCAGAGAGCTATCGTAACTATTTCGTGAATATCCTCCATATGTATCAGGGAACACTTCCACGTTTCGGTGAAGTGCTCCGATCATTACTCCTATTACTTGAAGATGGTATTTGGATTTGTAATATGGGATTGTGGGTCTGTAATTCTCTTTTTTATCCAGTTTTACTTCATCTGGTTGGCCTTTGTTGAACAGTACACTTGGGTCTATGGTGAAGTCGTAAGGGCTGTGTTCTCTGAAGGCTTTCAATCCAATACGACGAGAACTGCCGTTCATGGCTAATCCCTGAACTTCTTCGTGAACAAGCCTTTTCCCTTAGTTCTTTGGCTATGATTTGATGTCGAGTGCTTCGCTGAAGCTCTCCGTGTTTGAAATATCCTGGGACAAGAGCTCGAATACTACGACGGATCAGTATGTCAAGTAGCAGTAGTTATTCAAGATGTACGATCCAGAGGAATGGAAAGATAATGTTACGAATAAAACTCCATCTGTTTCATTACCCTAATTTATTTCAGGATAGCCTAATAGTAAATGCACACACACACGTATATACATGCATACATATATTTGAACACAAACAATTCTAAGCATTTATGAATGGTCACACTAATTACAAGTCTATTTACAAAATTAGTCTCTCTATCTTATGGCGCAGCAAGGGTCCAGCCCATTCCTTTACCTGATACACTAATCCTTACTTTCACTTTCCCCTAAATCCAGTCATCTCCTACAGCCATTGTGTGTAGACAGCTGGATTTGAACACAGTGCCCGTAGCTATACAACACACGACGACTGTTCGTGGGTTCACTCCAATGATAGTCCAGTACTTTGCACAGTCCCAGGCAGTGAACAATTGAACAGCTCAACAGTATTCAACAGCAGGACGATACTCACAACGGCGAACATTTATCCTCGCACTCACGACAGCGCGTTTCCTCAATGAATCACGGCAATCCTCAGTCCACAGAATTACACGAACACAAGTACAATCTTTCGTTCTGGCGTCTTCACGTACACACTGGTCTCTCCGACACCACAACAACAGCTCCTCGTTGAGACCTCGGCGGGACACTAGCGACAGCGAACACCGCTGCCACCCTCAGCCCAGCCACCGAACCCCAGCTCACTGAGTCTCACACTGCCTCTCCCATACGGAGTCCAACTCTGACTGACTGTTCGCGGCTAGCCTCCGTTTTTATAACTCGCGTGATTTGACCAAGACATTTCACGATGTCACTACAGACATAACTTTCCCGTTGAAACTCCAAGGAACACACATGTAAGCCGGCCTCCGAGAACAATACACGGAAAGGCCGGCCCCACCCCACAGGCCAGCTGAAGGATTCCAGGTCGTCTCAGTCACCAGCCTCCTGGAAGTACCGAAAGAGATCCCACGGGGCTGGCACGTAACAATAAATAAGAACGTTTGGTAAATTTATACCTCCTCTATAGACAGCGCGTCATGCTCACGGTCCGCCCACAGATTCAAGTATCGGGACCCGTAAACTTCGAACTACGATAAAAATGTATGAGCTTTGGGAGATCAGAATTTACTCTTCCTCCTTTCTTCATTATAAAGGATTCTCCGGTCAGATAATATTAACAAAGGTCGCATACAGAAAATTTTAAAAAATGTTGTCAACCTTCACTTTTGGAAAAATAACTATCATAAATATGGCTTTCAACAAACGAAATTCAAATTGGTAACGATTAGTTTAGCTGTATTATTTCACAAATTTAGGTACAGAGCCTTCTATATGTCTCTTAGTCATGACCATCAATCATTACTTCACATGACAGCCTGCACGGTTGCTAGGTACATCGTGTCACGCATTTTGTATCGCTGATTTCCTGAGGAAAATTTTCAGAAGACGCCCAGCCGCAAGACATATTTATGTCAAATAAAAAAATGCTCATGAGTAATTCCCTTACTATTCAGCGTGAGATAAATGTCTAGTGTGCACAAGATAGGAAAGAGGATGGTTGCCCAGTTGTACTTCCTCTTAAAACAATAATCACCACCACCACCACAAGATAGGAAATGTTATTTTCTACAACTTGTGTTACTTGTCGCACTTATCTCCAGAACCGGTATTGACAGAGATATTCGAAAATTCATTTTTAGACCTTCCTCTAAGCTACTACTTCATCTGAAATGAATACATTTATTTATGGCTTACGTTGTAGTACCTTTTTTGTTGAATCTGAAAACCGATTCTCATGAAATTTGTTTCATTCGTTTCCTCGTGATGCAGATACAGACGGATAGATATAAGAGAAATTTAAAAATTACCTTTCCTCTTTATCCTTTGCGTTTAAGGCACGACAATGCCGATTTTTTAAACTCTAACAAAAGTAAAGACGGAAGTACTCTTATTTTATTTACATAAATTCTACACACAAAAAGTAATTGGTGAAAATTAATTCACATTGGCCCGGTCTAGAAAGCCAAGAATAACGGCCGAGAGGAATCGTCGTACTGACCACACGACACCTCGTAATATGCAGGCCTTCGGGCTGAGCAGCGGTCGCTTGGTAGGCTAAGGCCCTTCAAGGGCTGTCGTTCCATGGGGTATGGTATGGTATGGTAATTCATATTGGCCAAAGCAGTCGGTTCGCCTCATAAAAATAGTTTTGGCAGACAATGAAGTATATTTTTCCCCGAGAAACGGAAAAAATATTTAACCGAAGAGAAGACGAGAGAATTGTAAGAAAAGCGGATCTTCACCAAACAATGATATTATTACCGGGCTATAACGAATATTACAGTGTATTATATGTATGTTATGATTTATTCCAATAGGAATTCAGAAATAGAATTGCTATGATTCCAAAAATCACACGGCAGAACATATCATCGTTGCCGGAACGAAACCTCCTATGTGTTAATATTTTTGGAGATATAGTGACCCGCAGCACATACATTATGAAGAGCGAGAATGCCTTGACAACTGTCACACAATATTGCACCTTAGATGACAGAACCTTACCGGCCAAAGTTCTAAGCTAAAATATTTCACATAGGAGGTTTTGTCCCGGCAACGACGATATAATACATTTTAATTTATTTAGCTTATGCTCCTAAGTTTCATCTGCCTCCAGTCTGGATAGTTCCCATATTTTTTCTGAGATTTATTATTATACTGTGGTATAAATCACTTTTTCATTGCTGTGCAACAATAGGATCTTTATTAATGTTTTGTGTTTATATGACCTTACTGTACTTTATTTACCTATTGGAGGAGTTAATGCAATGAGAGAGAAAATATATATTGTCCTTGATGTGCATCGTTTTCTTCTTAAAACTACCTCGTTCACACCCGTAGTCTTCCAATTTTTTAATCCTGCTCCTTCACAATTATTATTATTATTATTATTATTATTATTATTATTATTATTATTATTATTATTATTATTATTATTATTATCATCATCATTATTTTCAATTGAAGAATTTGGCCATTTATATACCGCTTAGAGCCTAAGATTATGGTATAGTATTTTTATTTTTCATTTCCTTCCCAGAACTTCCTCATACGTCGGCTGATCAGCTGTCTCTGTTCCTCCGATAACACTCTCCGAGCTTGACGTCGAATTTGCAAAAGCGAAAAATTCGCTGAAGTGATCTTTCGCCTGGGGGCCACCCTGTAATGTATTATGTCTTCAGTCTTTGAAGATCACATCGTATCTCTTCCAGCCAACCAGTGGTGTGTTTTAATTTGGAGATATAATTTCAAAAATCTTCTCACTTAGGCTGTCGTTCATTCTGTGAAGGTGGCCAAAAAATTGTAGTCTTCGTCTTTTAATTGTCTGTCATTTTCTCTATATTGCGGTAGATATTCTCCTATACTTTTTTCATCCAAATATCTTTATTTTTTTGGGTATCCAAAATTATTATTATTATTATTATTATTATTATTATTATTATTATTATTATTATTATTATTATTATTATTATTACGGTGATACCCGTAGAATGCAGAGGTGAAAGAAGGTGCGGGCTGGAATGGGTCTAACTACAAGACCGAGATACGAATTAAAATTGCATTAAAGGTTATGTTTTCGAAAATAGCAAAACTTAACAATTTTCACATAGAATTTGAACATTCAACAAGTAACAACAAGTCCACAAATAATCAGGTACAAGACCAGGAAAGCCAAGATTTAGAAACAAATTAACGATCTGGGCTTCAAGCCCCACTTTTTACCATTTCTGAGCTCTCAGCTCACAATCACATATTTACCAATAACATGGAGCACTTGCTCCCACCTATCCAAATACCAGAAAGAGCTGACCCGCTCTCAATTTTTCAAGCCTATTAAAGGCAATACCAGACTTTTACACATGATTGCCATCAAGGCACAACTTACAATGAAACAGGGGTATCTTGTACCCAACCTACTGGGCCTTAGCCGACATGAAAAGGTTAAGTAAATGGCCCGCAACACCAAGTAGAATGGAGGCGTGTACTTGCACTCCTACGTGAAAGCTTTTTAAAACCTAAGAGGCACTAGGCCGATGAACCAGGGGCTATTCCCAAACTATGGAGGTGACTCGTATAAGAAAATTCAATACATTAAGGAAGAAAAGTTACCAAAACGTAGTCACCTCAAGACAAAATGAAGGGGAGCTCGAGAGGGTAAAGCACTCTCTATCCCCGAATTACAGTACAGATTTAAGTTTTACATAAGCCGGCAGAATTTACATTTTGAAAAGATAGGTTACATTTGTAAAAGGTTTCGGACCTTCTCCGCGGGTTAAACTGCTGAGATAGCAAGAAATAAAGATGTTAAATGGCCATTATCTTATTGAAGAGCTGCTGCCTGATGAAAGGGGCGCTTCCCGCCTCCTGCTACATGTCCATACACTAAGTTAAATGTTGATGAAGTGGCCGAGAGACAAGAAAATCAGCAGTTTTTATACCCTCGTGGAAGATTCGAGACCTTTCATGAATAATCAAGCCACACCCTCTTTCTTTATTGGTCCGTCTTGAAAATACACTCAAAGTAGAAGAACAAATACATGATTGGTCAAAAATTAATTACATAAATTCTGAATTGGCTCAATTGAAAACTGGCGGAAAGAAAAGATTAATATTGCCAACCCACAAATGAAAGAACGAAATTTAGTAAAGATAAAACTTATGAATACAAAATTTCTTCAAAAAGTTCCTTTACTTCGCACCAGGGTGCATGATCATAGTTTTTTTTGTAGAGACATCTATCAGAGAATGGCCACACTTCTTGATCAATAGAAAACAAAACAAATTGAACTCCACACAGTACTGACAACTTCGTAATCACAGAATTTATGGTAGTGACATCTTCTGAGAAAACTTATAAGTTGATACAGTTTTTAAAGTTCAGAGTTTCTCCTGTAGATGAGTTCCAATTGGCACAATATTTAAACTTGCAGCGTAGAGATGTACCTTCCGGTACAATTATTATTATTATTATTATTATTATTATTATTATTATTATTATTATTATTATTATTACTGGTATTATTATTATTATTAAACAGGATGTTGTTAATATGAAATATATTGGTATAAAAGTAGATAGACTACATATTTTTCATGGGAGCAACATATTAGTAAGTTGTGTGAAAGACTGAGGCTAAGAATGTTCAAAATGCATATGGTTAAGTATGTAATACCTCATGATAGGTAAAAAAATGGTTTATCATTCACTTGTTAAGTCACATATTATGTCATAATTATGGTGCAAGTACATGGGGATCAGCTACTTTTACATACATTAATTTGGTACAAATGTTACAAAATCGTATCGTCAAGATATTCTTTTGGCACGAAAACGGAGGTATACTTAGCTTAGGTGAGGATATGTTAACAGGGATGTACCAAAATGAAAGTTTCTTGAGAGTCAAACAGCTTTATAAGTACAAAATAACTACAGAAAATTACTGGAAGCCACAATATAGCAATCTAAATGAACATACTCATGGAACAAGACTGAGGAGTAGAAGATATTTTCAGATCATCAGGTACTACAACAAAAATGGATCCATAACACTACAAGTTTCAGTGCCTAAATTTTTGAACAAGTTGTTTTTGTAATTAACACACTTGAGAACAAAATATCAACTAAAGACATGTGAAACTGAGGATCATAGAAAATAAAATTACAGTTTAAGTATTTGCACATAAATGAGAAATGTACCACAGACTTATCTATTTTTAATCATACTTTCAGGTATTGATAAAAAGAAACACCATAAGACAAATGACTATGCTAATTATGCTAATGTAAATGGGCAAACCTTATTAATGTTGTAAACAGCAAGGATTGGAACAATGAATGAAACTCTGAAACAACTTCGCCGACAGATAAGCACATTAAGCGCTTTGCAGGTGTAAATAATTGCAAAGATAATGTATAATATTCTACTACAAATTTTCAAATGTATTTTAGATAAACTATAAATAAATAACATTATTATTATTATTGAAGTGTTCTCGTTGAGGATGTTAGAGACTTTTTTCGAGGTATTTGGGTTCGATCACGCCCAAGCTCTCCCTTCTATTTCCAACGTCAAGCTGTTTCTGAAGGCTATGCTGTATAATAAAAACAAGAGTTAACGTGAAATGAGATCCTGCCCTGAAGCCACTTCATAAATGAGACGTCCGAACTGTGTAGTGTTTACAATTGAACGTTCCCCTCACTCTTCTCCTCCCTATTTAAAATCCAATATGTTCGGGCGACATGCAGCATGTTATACCTTTCTCACCCCAACCCACCCCTCTCAGTAAAAATGAAGAACATTTGCATATTAAAAAGATGTAGAGTCTGACAAAAGAATAACAAACTTGATATAGCTAAAGCAAACACAGCGACCTCTGTTACCTTCTTTCATAACAATAACAAGTGAACTCTCTCAGTATTTTTTCCCTGAGTAAATCAAAGTCCTGTTTCCCATGTAAGTAAATTTGTGGGATACTGCCTTCAGTATATCTTCCTCCATCGTGTAGAGTACCTGATCAAGAAATTACCCCCTACACACCTGATTTTCCCCGCAGTTATCAAATTTAGGAAGTTGGAATTTGGTGTGCAAGGGCACTGGCTAGCAAATTCGTCGTCTCGTGAAACATCTATTACCGTGTATACGCGAGTAATTCCCTCCCCACCCCCCAAACTTTTACTTTTTTAGACCTCACAAACGGGGAGGGAAAATCATGCGAATCTAAATTAAAAATGGAAATGAAAAATCGAACATAATTACTCTACTTAAATTACGAAATTTATTTAGGCCTAAACTAGCACAAAATAATCAAAACATATTTATAACTCAATTAATGTTAATAGAAAATCGAAGGAAGTAATATGTTCCCTAGCAATAATTATACGGAAAACGTCGTCTTTTAACGTCACGCGAAAATTCGCTGAAGATAGGAGCCAGATACCGTAAATAAATTAGAATACTGTGTTAGGGTAAAATCTGTAAAATTGCCTACGCTAATATTTATTTCACTTCAAAGAAGTAGACCTACGATGCCATTCATCATCACTTTCTTCTGAAGTCGTCTGCGATGAATCACTCCCATTCTCTTCCAACTTCCAGATGCAGTCCTTTTCAGTTTTCTTGATACACTGTAATTATTCTTTCTGCTTCCACCAGTAACGCACGTGTGATTGTGCTACGGAAAATTCACGAGTTGCGGCACGGTTGCTATTATTTTCGGCATGTTTTATTTCAGACAATTTGAATTGTGCGTCGTAACTAGTGCTTTTCTTTCCTATTCCGTCACTAAAAAACACTTCGCACAACAATGCATACATAAGAACACTGTTGAAGGCAGTTACAGTACGCCTGTGAGTCACAGCTGATAACAAGGGCGAGTCATGGCAGTCACATGTGTGTTCTGGTCTCGAGCGCTGGACTGTTGAGTAATCAGTCACGTTTTCCTCTTTTAGTATAGGAAACATGAACGGGAATTACCAAACTAGTTCCCGATTTCCGTACAGAGGCATGAGTCACGAAGACGAGATAAGTCCGTGGTTCGCAACTAGTGGAAACTGTAGATAAAACAAGGGGGTGGAGGAATATGGGATTATATTTCTTCCAAATTTTCGTTCTAAAATGAAGCGAGGGAAAATTACGCGAGTAAGTAAGATCATACAGGATGTAACTCTAGGGCATGGCCGAACTTTCAGACGACCGATGACCTACATGTTAGGCCCCTTTAAACAACAAACAAACAAACAAAACAAACAAACAAACAAACAAACAAACAAACAAACACACAAACAAACAAACAAACAAACAACGAAACTTCAGGATACTTTACTTACATGTAGAAGAAGCTATTTGTTTTACGTCGCACCGAGTGCTTAGGAGTGGGAAGGAGGCGGTCGTGGCCTTCATTAAGGGACAACCGCAGCATTTGTCTGGTGTGAAAATTGGAAACCACGGGAAGCCATCTTCAGGGCTGCCGTCAATGGCGTTCAAACCCACTATCTCAAGGATGCAAGCTCACTGCCGCGCGCCCCTAACCGCACGGCAGGTAGAAGAAGAAAATATGCTATATGGGCATGTGGCCCGCCGGCTTTGTGGTGTTTGCCTCTTACACGAGGGATCTGGGTTCGATTTATCTGTATCTGAGGGTTGGTTTGAGGTCCATTCAGCCTACGTTATTACAATTGAGCAGCTGTCTGACGGTGAGATGGCCGCCCCGGTCTAGAAGGCCAAGAATAACAGCCTAGAGGATTCGCATTTTCGACTACGCGACACCTCAAAATTTTCAGGCCTTCCGGCTGAGCAGCGGTCGCTTGGTAGGCCAAGGCTGTTGCGTCATGGGGTTTGGTGGATATCGATCCAGGCACGCTTCATTTCCACGCCAGAACTCATTTTCTGCAACTCTGCATACTATAGTTCTTACAATTTCCGTACCCTCCATGCGACGAATTATCCACCCAATCCAACACTAGGGAAAATTTTTGGCAAGCTCCTTGTATGATTTATTGAACGCCCAAGGACTCCGTGAAGGGAACGACAAAACATTAGTTCCAGACTTCCACAAATGTTGCTAATACTTTTATTGATTTACAGGTTATATTGTTGTTGATTCATTTGCATTTAGAGCAAGCCATTCAGCAGCCGTAGCCACTGGCACAGAAAGCTGCTTGGTCTTCGATTCACTGAGCGGGTGGCTGCGAGGTTTGGGTTACGCAGCTGTCAGCTTGCATTCAGGAGATGGAACTTGACGTTGCTTTATAAAGCATTCAATCTGTTATTTTTACTATTTGTTTTACGTCGCATCGCATTTTATGGCGATGATAGAATTGGAAAAGCCTGGGAGTGGGAAGGAAGCGGCCGTGTCCTTAATTACGAGTAAGTTACAGCCCCAGAATTTGCCTGGTACGAAAATGGGAAACCACGGAAAACCATCTTCAGGTTCAATCTCTAATTAACATGGATAAGTTTTGGGCTGGGGAAGAGGGTCTATCTAGAATTTGCCTCACCATTGTCCCGATACAATTGTGACCTTGGCAACCAGTGTTTGTCTATGTATACTCGGTCAGCAGTGTCATCTTCTCACTGTGCGCTTTCTTCCTGTAACTAAGATGGTGATGATGATGATTATTGTTTTAAGAGGAAGTACAACTAGGCAACCATCCTCTATCATGTAACTAAGAGCCTGAGAAAATCTCGCATCATGTGAATCCCGTTCTACTCCTGGCCCAAAGTCGAACCCAGGGCCTTGGAATAAGAGACAGCTTACTACGTCTACACCGCAGGGCTAAGAATAATGATAATAATAATAATAATAATAATAATAATAATAATAATAATAATAATAATGTCCGCCTCTGTGGTGTAGTGGTTAGCGTGATTAGCTGCCACCCCCGGAGGTCCGGGTTCGATTCCTGGCTCTGCCACGAAATTTGAAAAGTGGTACGAGGGCTGGAACGGGGTCCACTCAGCCTCGTGAGGTCAACTGAGTAGAGGTGGGTTCGATTCCCACCTCAGCCATTCTCGAAGTGGTTTTCCGTAGTTTCCCACTTCTCCTCCAGGCGAATGCCGGGATGGTACCTAACTTAAGGCCACGGCCGCTTCCTTCCCTCCTCCTTGCCTATCCCTTCCAATCTTCCCATCCCTCCACAAGGCCCCTGTTCAGCTTAGCAGGTGAGGCCGCCTGGGCGAGGTACTGGTCATTCTCCCCTGTTGTATCCCCCGACCAAGAGTCTGAAGCTCCAGGACACTGCCCTTGAGGCGGTAGAGGTGGGATCCCTCGCTGAGTCCGAGGGAAAAACCGAACCTGGAGGGTGAACAGATGATGATGATGATGATGATAATAATAATAATAATAATAATAATAATAATAATAATAATAATAATAATTCACTTCACTTGCACGGAAGAAACGAACGAAATTCTACAATCATTTAGCGCGAATGGACGACTCTCGTTTGACCGAGAAAATCTTCCACGTCATCAATGGAACCGACAATTAAAAATACGCTGGCTGGTAGACACCCAAAGTGATGTCACAGAAATCGATATTGACCCACTACCAAGTACATGGACTACATACAGGAAGAAATTCAGTACACATAACTTCATACCCAAGAACTCAGGAAGGAATTTCAAACTCAAAAACGCATAGACTCAAGAAAGAAGGCAGACCCAAACTGAAAGGATGAGGAAGTTTTGGGAAGATAAGAAGGATAAGGGGTACAAGAAAACTAGTGCTAAGTAATGGTTCCAGGTGATCCTTAGAGGGTGAAACGCAACATATACAGGATAAAGCGAAATTCGCGCACTCGCGCGTCGCAGCACGACTCCTCACATGCCAGCAATAAAAAAATGTCTCTCACAAAAGTTTGTCCGTCCTGCGAGTATATCCGGGAGAGAAAGGGACGTTGAAGAGTGGAAATCTGGCAACACTGTAACCACATGTAGAGTAACTGCCTCTATCAGCACACATTAGTCGTGCTGTGCAGTTGGTGCAGTGGATAGAGTTTTGGGTTAGCATGCAGGAGGTCGAGAGGGTCGATCCTAGATTGAGACTTTTTTTTTTTCGTAAATGTAGTCCAGGTGGTATGGTATCTGGCATCTTAATCGTCAACAGCGATTGCAGCGGGTTCTCTAGAAACCATTTGCACTTAAATACTACGATCCTAGAAATGGACGAACATTCGCTTTCATTGGTCGTGGGCGTGAATTTTTTCGCACCACTTCATCTACTAGATGCGTTACAACGTGATCAGCGTTACTAAGTTTTGTAAATGTAGGATACATGTGACCTAAGAAACGGTGTCTTACTCTATTACAGTATGTAATGTCCGATGGATATTAGCAAATGAAAAAGTGCGCCTTAACCCAGGATCGAACCCCCGACCTCCTGCATGCTAACCCAAAACTCTATCCACCGCACCAGCTGCACAGCACAACTAATACGTGCTGACAGAGGTAGTTACCCCACATGTGGTTACAGTGTTGCCAGATTTCCACTCTTCAACGTCCCTTTTTCCTGCCGGATATACTCGCAGGACGAACTTTAGTGAGAGATATTTTTGTATTGCTGGCATGTGAGGAGTCGCTCTGCGACGCCTGAGTGCGCGAAATTCGCTTCACCCTGTATAGAATAGAATAATAATAAGCACTGGAAATACTTAAGTTGTGTGTGAATTTGTATATGATTTAATATGTTAAACTAATAGCATTTCTTGTAATATTTTCTTTCCATGGAATTTATTGTTGTACTCTTATTGTTGTTGTTTTTGTTGTTGTTGTTGTTGGGTAATTAAGTTTTAGCTTTACGTTATTTCTACACTGTAAGTGATAATTGCCATCGGGATGTTTCCCAATTGCGATGTACATGTTAATAATAATAATAATAAGAATACAATACTTACATCCCCTAATACCGGATCGCCAGGAAGCGGGGACAGATTATTTTTTACATGCATAATTTTGTTAGAATTATTTTTCTATTATTATTCATTCATTCATCATCTGCTTACCCTCCAGGGTCGGTTTTTCCCTCGGACTCAGCGAGGGATCCCACCTCTACCGCCTCAAGGGCAGTGTCCTGGAGCTTCAGACTCTTGGTCGGGGGATACAACTGGGGAGAATTACCAGTACCTCGCCCAGGCGGCCTCACCTGCTATGCTGAACAGGGGCCTTGTGGGGGGATGGGAAGATTGGAAGGAATAGACAAGGAAGTGGGAAGGAAGCGGCCGTGGCCTTAAGTTAGGTACCATCCCGGCATTTGCCGGGAAGAGATGTGGGAAACCACGGAAAACCACTTCCAGGATGGCTAAGGTGGGAATCGAACCCACCTCTACTCAGTTGACCTCCTGAGGCTGAGTGGACCCCGTTCCAGCCCTCGTACCACTTTTCAAATTTCGTGGCAGAGCCGGGAATCGAACCCGGGCCTCCAGGGGTGGCAGCTAATCACACTAACCACTACACCACAGAGGCGGACACTTCCCTAACAAACAACAAATAATTAACAGAATGAAAGGAATGCCAGCCAGCTGAACTGTTGTCAAGGATAGAATAATAAGAATAAGTGAAGAAGTTCCGGAGCAATTGAAAGCTAATTTGGATAACTCCCAGATGCAAGCAGTATGTTTTGATGAAAGCATGGATGTGACCTAGCAAGCAAGGATAGTTGGTTTTTATTTCCTTGCGGAAATGTGATGAGGTAGAAATGATTGTTGAGCATACGAACTACGAGAACATGGGAAGATAATGAAGTTAGTGGAGGAAGTGAACTCCATTACCAATATTAGTACTTTTGATGTTTATATCTAATAATATTTATATTTTTCATCATCATCATCATCTGTTTACCCTCCAGGTTCGGCTTTTCCCTCGGACTCAGCGAGGGATCCCACCTCGACCGCCTCAAGGGCAGTGTCCTGGAGCTTCAGACTCTTGGTCGGGGATACAACTGGGGAGTATGACCAGTACCTCGCCCAGGCGGCCTCACCTGCTATGGTGAACAGGGGCCTTGTAGGGGGATGGGAAGATTGGAAGGGATAGGCAAGGATGAGGGAAGGAAGCGGCCGTGGCCTTAAGTTAGGTACCATCCCGGCATTCGCCTGGAGGTGAAGTGGGAAACCACGGAAAACCACTTCGAGGGTGGCTGAGGTGGGAATCGAACCCACCTCTACTCAGTTGACCTCCCGAGGCTGAGTGGACCCCGTTCCAGCCCTCGTACCACTTTTCAAATTTCGTGGCAGAGCCGGGAATCGAACCCGGACCTCCGGGGGTGGCAGCTAATCACGCTAACCACTACACCACAGAGGCGGCCATATTTATATTTTTACTATTTGTTTTACGTCGCACCGACACAGATATAGGTCTCATGGTGACGATGGGATAAGAAAGGCTTACGAGTGGGAAGGAAACCGCCGTGTCCTTAATTGAGATACATTCCCAGCATTTGCTGGTGTGAAAATGGGAAGCCACGGGAAACCGTCCTCGGTGCTGCCAACAGTAAATATTTAATGACGAAGTGTGTTACAATGCGAGCTTATTATTTATTTATTTATTTACAAATAATAATAGGTATTCTCAAAACTTACATATTCAAAAATTTACTTTTTGCAGTATTTGCAAAACACGACCACGGAGCATGCAATCAAATGTATATATCTAATAAATAAATAAATAAATAAATAAATAAATAAATAATAGCATATTATGAAACATAATTGGGAATTTGGGAAGGAAGTCGTCGGGGGGGGGGGGGGGGAGGCGAGGGGACGGTGTTGTAGGTTGTAGCCATTCCTTAAAGGAAAATAACCATTGGCACAGTCAACAGTTGAGAATAATAAACCAGACTTTAAATGGCTCATTTGTTGGAAAAGGTTCGCCATCCCTGGTCTAGGACATGCATCTCTTAATTCTATTAATTCTTGTTAATGCAGTTATTTATTTGTGTCACTAGCGTGGATAATGTTATCCTTAGCTTATAATATACTTAATGAATTAACTGAATGACTGCACGATTGCATAACTAAATGAATGAATTATGAATGAATGTATGACTGGGTTATGGGACAATGCATGAATGGATAATCGAATGAATGAGTGGGTGGATGATTGAATGAGTAGAATGTTCTTAGCCAATATGACTGAATGCATGATGAATGGATGAATGAATAAGTGATGGATGCATGACTGATGAATGAATGATTAATGAATGACCTCTATTCATGCAGTCACGTACAGAACCAACTGGGGAGAGAGCTTTTTTTATTATCAAATGAATGAATGAGTGATTGAATGAATTGCCTGATTGAGTATTATTATATTAACGAGGTTTGGAATCCATTTCATTTTCCAACAGTTCGTGAGTCTTACCATTCTTTTATTAACACACTCATTTCATTTCGATCTATCAGAATACCTTATCTCCCTGTGGATGCATTTTCCTTACCCCCTAGACGTCGTATCAGACAACTAATAATGGAACAACTACAACTCACTCTCGTCTTATAATCCCAAAAGCATATCTATATTGTTCCTTGCAGCGAAGAAAGCGTACGAGTGTGATTTTTAAGTCCGAAGACATCTTCCTTATGAACTAGTCAGACATCGATATGGCTCTATTAATGTATTTCAACCAGCTTGTTTTTGTTTGGATGCTGGTAACATTAGGAATGGAACCGCGATGTGCATTTTGAATTAAAATGGAACCTTGTAGCGCACTGATGTTGAACATTTAAGCACACTAACGTACGCAGTAGGTAAGACCTCCCATGTTTGCTTACGTCACTCGTTTCCCTCCATCCTCCAGACTTAAAGGTACAGTTTCAAAACACAAATAGTGTATTAAAATTACGTAAGTCTCAGTATATGTGTGTATGTCTTCCAGTCACTGTACAGCAGCCACAGGAATCTATGTCTCAAATCACACATTTAAAAGGTATTGACACCAATACATTTAACTAATCCTGTAATTCAAGCATCAAGCATACCTAACAGAAGTTGGATATCTGTATGTTGAAGACACCTTTGTTAATAGGACTCACGTTTAGTGTAGTATCTTCTAGTATTTGCATCAGTACATCGAGTGTATGGCATTAGGTTTGCATTGCACTGTTTATAGTAAGACTTAACCCCGTAAGTATTTACGTTCGTCACAGAACGTAACAAAATTGTCAAAGTGTTTTCGGTTCATTCTATTCTTCTTCTTCTTTATCTGGTTACCCTCCAGGGTCGGTTTTTCCCTCGGACTCGGCGGGAGATCCCACCTCTATCGCCTCAAGGGCAGTGTCCTGGAGCTTCATACTTTGGGTCGGGGGATACAACTGAAGAGGATGATCAGTATCTCGTCCAGGCGGCCTCACCTGCTGTGATGAACAGGGGCCTTGCAGGGGAATGGGAAGATTGGAAGGGATAGACAAGGAAAAGGGAAGGAAGCGGCCGTGGCCTTAAGTTAGGTACCATCCCGGCATTTGCCTGGAAGAGATGTGGGAAACCACGGAAAACCACTTCCAGGATGGCTGAGGTGGGAATCGAACCCACCTCTACTCAGTTGACCTCTTGAGACTGAGTGGACCCCGTTCCAGCCCTCGTACCACTTTTCAAATTTCGTGGCAGAGGCGGGAATCGAAGCCGGGCCACCGGGGGTGGCAGCTAATCACACTAACCACTACACTACAGACGCGGATTCATCACATTCAGTGTACAAAATGAGGACTGATACTACCAATATTTGTGTATGGTGATAGATAGACAGATACGGTTTATTTTAACTGGCAAAGTTAGGAACTCGTGTCCCTCTCTTACACTTAACCAGTGAAATACACAAATAACATAAAATAAAAATATAAGTACTGAATAAATGAAAAAATGACTGCAACAAATTACTATGCTACTATGCTACCCTACTCTCCATAAAATATCTGGTCCTTGCCGGAACGAAACCTCCTTTGTGATAATATTTTTGGAGATATGTTGACCCGCAGCACATACATTAAGAAGAGCGAAAATGCCTTGACATAATTCACACAATATTGCACCTTAGATGACAGAACCTTACCGGCCAAAGTTCTAAGTTAAAGTATTTCACATAGGAGGTTTTGTTCTGGCAGCGACGATATATTATAATACACAATATAAATTAACATTTTGCTTCCTGTTTGTCCAACCCTTGTCCCGTTTCCCTACGGGGTCGGGTATGAGGTGAGATGAATTTGTCGTGGCGGTTTTTTATGACCGGATGCCCTTCCTGACGTCAACCTCATCAGAGGAGTTAATGGGAGATGAAATGAATGACGTGATATATGATAGTAGGGAGAGGGTGAAACCCGGTGCCGGCACATAGCCTACTCCTGTCGAATAGCACCAAGGGGTCTGCTCAAGGCTTAACGTCTCCATCCGACGGACGAATCACCATCAACAGCGTCATATGCCCTCACTCCATATGAGCACTGCGGAGAGGTTTGGAATTTAATCCAGGCTTTTGGCACGCAATCTAGTGATTAGAAATTGTATACCACCACCTCCCCTACCCTGCCGGCCAACATTCAGATGGTGAAAATTTTTTCGACCAACGGGACTCGAACCGGCTAACCTCGGTGTTAGACCGTTTTAGACTTCAGCGCCTTAACGATCATGGCCACCAGGCGGGCTTCCTAAGTACAATAATACACAGAGGAAAATGGAAATTGCAACACCCAGAAGGAGTGGTGCTACATTACTGCAATTGAACATGCAGGACGAGTGTTCGGTTGTGATTCGATTATTACACTTTCAGGTCCCTCTGACCGCAAGTTTGGACAACAATCAATACAGGATGTGCCCACCACGAGCTGCAATACATTGATGAATTCGTCGAGGCATGGAGTCAATAAGGTCCTGGATCGCTTCCTGAGGTATTGTGGCCAATGCTTGCTGCACTGCACGGGTCAGTTGTCCAGAGTTGTGGATGTCTGAGGACGGTTGGCCAGTTGTCCACCCATCATGCCCCCCACATGCTCAATAGGACTGAGTTCCGGGGATCTGGCGGGCCATTCTAAGGTTGTGATGTCGTGGAGAGCTTCTCTGGAGGTGCGTGCAATGTGAACCCGGGCATTGTCCTGCTGAAACATCCCATTAGCAATGTTCGCCATCATAGGGACAACCACTGGATTGAGTACCCTATCAACGTACTGTCGAGCAGTCATAGTGCCCTCAACAAGCACTAATTATGATTTCACATTAAAGCCAATAGCTCCGCAGACAATAATGTTTGGTGTTGGCCCTGTGTGCCTCTCGACAATACGATCTGGGCGGCCCATCTCCCCGGTACGTCGGCGCACACGATTCCGGCGATCACTGCGGGCAAGACAGAAGCGCGATTCATCACTAAAGACGACCGTATGCCATTCGTCGACTCACGTCGATCTTTCTCGACACCAGGCCAGCCGTACACGTCGCTGTTGTGGGGTCAATCGAACACCTCCTGCAGGGACACGGGCTCATAAGCCAGCTGCACACAGGCGATAACCAACTGTTTGTTGTGTAACGTGGGGTGCCACAGCTGCTCGAATTTTCGCTGCTGTTGCATGGGTTCCATCCAGGACATCCGAATGATGCGGCGATCCTCTCTCACAGTTGTCTGTCGCGCTGGGCCTGTGCCAGGTCTACAAGTGTGGGTACCTTCATTTGACCACTGCTGCCATACACGTTGTACTGTAGATGCCTGTCGGCCAACACGTGCAGCGACAGTCCTTAGCGATAATCCACCCTCACACAGCCCAATTATCCGAGCGCTCTCAAACGGCGACAGTTGTTGATAGCGTGCTCTTCTCTGTCGTCGAGGCATGTTTGGCGGGGAACACTTCACTGCACAGACTGAAAGTCAAATACGATACACCAGAGTCCGTATACTGGAGTTGATTCCTCCGCAATCAATCACGTGGGAAGACCTGTAGCAACAATCCAATGGGTCTGAAACTTTGATCGTTTACATACCTACATGGCATCGTTCCATATCTTGAAAATCAACACAAACGCCCAATGCCCTCATGGTGTTGCAATTTCCATTTTCTTAAGTGTATAGTACCTACGAAGAAATGAACATACAATGAATTAAAACAACAACGACAACCACAACAACAACCACAATAATAATAATAATAATAATAATAATAATAATAATAATAATAATAATACTGTACAATAACATAAGTTGTTCGGTTGGTTCTAAATTTCAACGGGCACATAATGTCTGCATTCGATTCATTCTAGATGTTCCATCCCATTCCCATATCAGCCCATTCCTCCATCAGCTGTTCTGGTTAAGATTATGCCATAGACTTAAGTGCCATTCTGTTTCTCTTCTGCATTAAATACTGCAAAACTGGTAAACCAGATTATCTAAGAATAATTTCAACAACGTCCTCCCCGCCGGTAGAGCACCCATCATGGTCATCAATACGATCCTCGCCGTCCATCCCCTTTCATCATAGTGGTGCGTATAACAGCTCATTTGTACCGGGGACCATAGTTCATGGAATTCTGTACCTGCTGAAATTAGTGATATAAATAATACAAAGCTATTCGGAAGAAAGTGATGAAAGTTGTACCTACACTGAGATTTATGACACTAAGAAGCATCCTCATAGTTAGATTATTAAATAAATATTATTATAAATATAAGGTTAGTAACATTATAGTTAAAACTTCGAAGATTTAATCATAGTAAATACTGTACGTCATCTAATAATTTTAAACATAGTTTTTATGATAAATTAAGTGCGACAGTCTTCGGCATCCGGCACAATTCCTCTTCTCGCCGCTAGATGAGGGTTTAATTCATTCCATTCCTGACTTGGTCGAATGACTGGACACAGACCGTGGATTTCATTCATGATAAACTTAATTTCAATTAAATTACATTTTGAGTTAACTTAACATTTAATTTAATTTTCTTTTACTTTTAAGTAGTTACAATGCTCAATATATTATGTTTATGCAGTTGTACCGTTGTATGGTTTGGCATAATAGTAGGCTTCATAACCTGACCCCGCCATGCACAGAAAGTAATAAATAAAATAAATAAATAAATAAATAAATAAATAAATAAATAAATAAATAAATAAATAAATAAATAAATAAATAAATAAATTTTCCTAGGATGGAAACGTTAGGGCATATGAGCCCATAATGCTAGTGCGAAACTACACTGGGGAGAAGTGTAGGTGTCGTAAGCATTTTACATGCTACATATTTGGAGAAGGACATAGCTTCATTCAGAAGTGGTACATTACATAATTAGAGCTACGTGGGTAGGCTAAACTTCACTAGCTGGAAATAAATTCATACTGAAAATAATTTTAGCCAGTCCCAGGAATATTCACTTAATAGCGCCTTACTTCTTTGAATATGCCAGAACCAACTTTATCCCAAGTGAAACACGCAATACACTGTTGTAGTGACGTTATGCACTGTTTTCTTGAAACTACGAAACAGCTTCTTTGTTTCTGGTCTGAGAGAATCAGCTGAAGGCTCATTTAGATTCTTAGTACTACGTGTCTCTGTTATATGATGTATGGCAGAGTCCACGGCAGATTGTTAACACAGCACACGCATAATATCACACGGACTGAATAAACATTGTACGATGTGTCCGTCCACTGACGTTAACGGATGTCAGACTATCCAGAGTGCGCTTCAAATGCTCTTATTTCAGGTAGGTAAACCATTTTGCAGGTTACACTTCGCGGATTTCCAGGAGATGAGGGAAGCAAGTACTTATATTTGTGTGTATTTCTTATTCTTAAACGATTCTCTGTTCAGTGCACGTACCTATGATTCACCCACATACGTCGAGAAACTTCCGTTTGTAACATTTCTCCAGACGTAGAGGCATTATCCAGGCGCGATCAAGTAATATTGTTCAGAACTTGACTGTAACGCTTCTTTACTGGTGTGCAGCCAGTATCCAGTAATCGGGAGATAGTGGGTTCGAACCCCACTGTCGGCAGCCCTGAAGATGGTTTTCCGTGGCTTCCCATTTTCACACCAGGCAAATGCAGGGGCTGTACCTTAATTAAGGCCACGGCCGCTTCCTTCCCATTCCTATGCCTTCCCTATCACATCGTCGCCATAAGACCTATCTGTGTCGGTGCGACGTAAAGCAAATAGATAGCTTCTTTACTGGTGCCACAACTTCAACCGAAATAATACTTGTTATTTGAGATTGACGTTCATTCTGTGGTTAAGACTACATACCGACGTTGTTATGGTTACGAACAAACAACTTAATATCAGCTTTTGGGTGGTGGAGGGGCGTGCCATTCCAGCTGATGAGTCCAAATGGCACGTCTGGACGAAACTCTGCATAATGCACACGGCCTAACCACCCAAAAGCTGGTTCTATTGCTGTGATTATAAGATCTGCGGCCGTAAAAGCCTTTTTTGAAACAACTTAATAGTTGGCATTCTGATATACATATGGACATTTAAAGTGGCAACACAAGTACAGCGTGAGTGCGTACGTTACCAAAAATATGTATGTGTAACTTGAACTAGCCAAGAATTGTTAAAGATTATTGGAGGTGAAGAACATTCTGTCAAACCACAGTTAATTTTAATGACCGTTTAACATTTAAGTTGTTTCGAATTTGGAATTACCTGGTATTTCGACAATAAGCTATTAGGGTGAACATTTATATAAAGGGCGAGATCTCGTCTCCGAATTTACAAGTTTTGGGTCACAAGTAATGGCAACTACTTTCTTCACGTTTTCATGGTGCTAGCATGTTAAAGAATGTCACTCAAAGTGGCGGTGCGTTGGGCAAATACCACGCACAGGGCGATGAGACTAGAGTAGTGAATCAGGTTCCATGTAGAATGGATGCGAAGAGGCAAGACGAGCGTGGGAAGTACTGGAGCATCCTCCATATTCACCGGATCACTCTCCGTGTGGATTTGACCTCATTCCCAAGTGAGGGAATCATTGCCTGGGAGACGGTTTGGGACACGAGAAGACATTGCCAACGCTGTAAAACATGAGATAGCAAAATTCACATATAGTGAGGCAACTGGTATCCGACGTCTCTCGCATCGTTGGGAATGTGTTGTGGATAGTCTTGGGGACTACTTTGAGGATAAACATTATATACATTATATACTGTAGCATCAGGATTTCATAGCTGAGAGTTTGCTCTTTATATCCTACACCTGGTAAATCTACTCGGCATTATTCAAACATTCCACAGCACCTTTCGCTCCGCACTCTCATCTGTATATTTTCGTTTTTCTGGTAGATCCCAAATTCACTCGTTAAAAATATTTGCCAAAACTTACGCTCCAACCTTCATATTACAGTCATCAACGAAAAACACATACATTAAAAGGTTACAAATTGATGTCATCACAGACTATCGTCCTTGATGAACTGATTATGGTCATTTACATATATGAGAAAATACCAGTTCATTCAACTCAAAGAGTCAGAAAGGGCAAGGGGATTTCATCCTTCACCCCTTAGGGATATACCCTCCCGACGTACAATGTGTCTCCACGTTCTGCGGGTAGTCTATATGACTGTCACTCGGAGTAGGTCTTAGGTTCCGTTGATTGGCAATAATAATGCTATTGGTTTACTACTTTACCGTTTTTTGAGACGCAGAGGTGCCAGAATGTTGTTCTGCAGGAGTTTGTTTACGTGCCGGTAAATCTGACAATACAGGGCTGGCGTATTTGAGCACCTTAATATGCCACAGGACCGCCGACCTGAGATGCGAAGACCCGTTGATTGGTGAAAAGAGTCAAAATGGAAATATAACGATCGTCTTAAACATATTATATGGCAGCGAGTGTCAAAAGGCCGTACAAAATTGGGAGCTCATTCTCCGTGTTTGTTAAAGAGAGTTTATCCTTACTTGGTGAAGGCTCATAGGCCTTGTACATTTGGAACTAGTCGTAGTTGCACGACGGAGAGAAGCTGTTGCTTGTAACAGAAGATTATAGTTGTTGTTACTGTATTCCTAACACGTTCTTATTTAATGTGATCAATCCCAGTTGTTTTAACTGTTAGATTTTTGAATCCGATGACTCCTATTGTTGCATTCTTGAAAAAGCAAGAAAGGTAAAATGTAAATAATTAGAAAATAGATTTAATAGTTCATTTTAATGTGATCATTTATTTGTCCAGGCCAACGTCTCTGTACTTCCTTCACTGTACCTAAGCTGCCCACAGTAATAATAATAATAATAATAATAATAATAATAATAATAATAATAATAATAATAATAATAAAATAATAAGAATGAGAATAATAATAATAATAATAATTACCCTATAGAAGACAAAAAAGGTCCATCTAAAATTAGTAAACTAGATCCAGGGCACTCGAAACACAACAAAAAAGAAATATTTATGCAAATTAATCAGGATAAATCAACAGACTGGAAGAAAAATACAAAGAAAATCCAGGAATTACGAGTAATAAATCTCATTGTATACCGTATTGGACATCAAAATACAGGAAGTTATGAAACTAGGACAACCCCCTCGTACCAGGAGATATCGCTGGTGGAACGTAATTAGCGTTCAGGCAATTGACAAGCACATAACTGATTGGAAGAAATTTAGCAGTCACAAGACCGAGGAGAACTGGGAGAAGTTTCTTCAAATTCAAAAACATGCCTCAAAAATAATTAGGAAAGAAAAACGAGGATATTATCACGACTGACTCCGTGAAATTCGGCAGGATTTCACCAAAAATAATACAATATGTTTCTACAAGACGTTTACAGACAATACACAGGGATATCAAGTACCCAGCCAATGATTCAAAAAACCCGACGGATCATTGGAAACCAACACAAAAAATAACTGCAAAATCTTAGCCCAATACTTCAACTCCATTCTTAACTGTGAACCTCCACAAGAAAAACTTGTCTTCACCCCTCCGGTTTTTACACACCTGGACTCACAAACCCCCGACCTCGAAGAATTTGAAGAAATCATCAAGCAGCTTAAAAGCAACAAAGCACCAAGAAAAGATGGAATCATTGTTGAACTTTGGAAACTAAACGATCCTACACTAACTCAGAAACTTTATAACATAATTTCGGACGTGTGGAAGACAGACCGTATACCAGAAGGCATAAAGAGTGATAAGATGGACATCAACAATTACAGAGGGATGTCCTTGCTCCCCATTCGTTACAAAATCCTCTCCAAATCACTTTTAAACACGATAGAATCGCAAGCGAATCCACCCATTGGTGAACACCAAGCTGGATTCAGAAAATGGCGATCATGTGCTGAACATATCTGGAGCTTGAAGACGATACTACAAACGGGAAATGCAGAAATACGGTAATTACATTTATCGACTTCAGACCGTGAAACATTTTTCAATATCATGGACGAATTCGAGCTAGACAGAAAGACTCCAAACATAATTAAACAGACACTTAGAGTAACAGTGCCCAAAGTGATATTCATGGGCAAATTATGGGAGCCCTTTCAAATAAAAATTGGAGTCCGACAAGGGGACGGACTACATCCTCTCTTTTTTATACTGTCTTAGAAAAAAATCATTAGAGAATGGGAACCTCATGTAAAGGGCATCCAACTAGGTATCAAAAGAGAGAACCGAATTATGGCCAATATCTCGCTTTCGCAGACAACATTGCCATTATTACAGACAACAGAACTGAAGCGATACACGCAGTAGAATAACTACACGAAATAGCGCATAAAAACGGACCAAAAATTTCTTATGAAGAAACCCAGTATATTGAAAAACATCCAGAAAATAAATACCCTTTAATCACACAATACGGTGAAATCGCACAAGTAAGTCATTTTAAATACCTTGGTGAAACTGTAAAGTCCTCGGGACTAAACCGGATTGCCAATGTACAAAGAATTACCAAGCTACAAAAGGCCTACAAGCTAACGTGGGCTCTCTACAACAAGAAAAGCATTTCGATAGATGCAAAATTACAGCACTATAAAACAGTAATTCTTCCAGAAGCATCCTATGCAGCCAAAACAATGGTGATCGACGGTAATTCTAAAATTAAGGACGTAGAAAAACAGGAACGAAAAATTCTTCGGAAGATTTATGGGCAGTCAGGACAAATGGCATCTGGATGAAGAGACTATAGAGCGACCTCTATGAACAGATAAACACCATTACGGATGAAATCAGAAAACGCCGAGCAATGTTTTACACACACTTTTACAGAACTGACAAGTCCAGAACGGAAAAGAAACTACTTAACATCGTAACAAAGAGTAAATGCGGTACGGAATGGCTAAAAGAGGTTCAGAGGGACCTACAACAGACCAACATAGAGAATCTCGAGGACCGCACCGAGTGCTGAAATAAAATAAAAAATGTAAAATTTGAGTCAAGTATATCACAACAACCCGGAAAAAGTGGACAAAGGAGCGGAAGAGTAAGCATTCAGAGAGGATGACGAGATATTTGGAAGAAAAGAGGAAAAACGCCCGAGGATGTCATTATGTGTTCAGTTCAATCGCTCTCCTTAAGGGGAACAATCGTGTAAATAATAATAATAATAATAATAATAATAATAATAATAATAATAATAATAATAATAATCCACAAAAGGAAGGATTTATTCTGGCCTTCTAAGATCAAACAATTGATACACGGAACTACCGTAGATACATCATGAATGATCCAACAGTTGTCACAGACACCTGCCCCCGGCTGTTCCAGAACTACAGAGAGCATGTCTGGCTTCCCGCACTTGGCCAGCACTGATTATAAGCACCGACATGATCCAGTAACTAAAATCATTCACCAGAAACTTCCTGTAAAATGTGAATTTCTTCAGTCATCAACTGAATATTGGAATTACGCACCTGCACCTCTTGTCGAAAACTCTTCATACAAGCTTCTATGGGACCGATAAGTCATAACCGATGTCACTTTCAGGAAAACTAGGCCAGATATTATTCTAATCGATAAATTAAATGATCCGCATCCTTTATAGAAATCTCTTGTCCAAACATCTCTAATCTGCAAACAACAATAGCCACAAAGGTATCAAAATACACAGAGCTGGCAATAGAAATAGAACGCCTGTGGAAACTATAATCAGTCATCACAGTTCCATCAGTAATACCATGTACTGTTGTTATTCCGAAAAGGTTGCATAGGTCCCTGGCCGCATTAAACCTGCATCAACACATCTACGTTGAACTATAGAGAGCCACCCTCCTGAGCACCTGCCACATTGTGAGGAAGTTTCTAGGAAGGACTGTTCCTCTGAGTTACACCAAACAGCCTGGAGTTCCAGGCCGCAGTTCCAGTAATACTGAAGAAGAAATTTCCAAATCGGGGAGATAAAAATTTGTTTAGCGACATCATCTGTGCATATTTATTGTATATACACGTACTAGTGGACCCGTGCGCTGCTCCGCAGCATTCGTTATAAATAGGTCAGATAACTCATCTTGATATGTCCTTCGTAGTCATATTGTTTTTCCTGCCCATTTCAATAATTTTATGAACATTTAATACCGATAATATAGTTTATGGATTTTCCAAAACTATTTTTTTTAGAAGATTCCAAATACCAATTTTAACGTCTGTAACATCTTCAGTTGTACGATCCCGCCCGTTTGTGTGTCTTACCCCACAGTTTTCTATCCCAAACAGTAAGTCATAATATGTTTACCATACCGATTGGGAACGAACTTTGACTTAAACGGCATTCAGAGTGTCACAGTTCATCTCAGCTATCCCAAAGACTATTAATTCGTCACTAATATCGCAATTTTCGGATTTTTAAATTTCACCCCCTTTCTTTAGGGGTGCTAGGGGTTTCTTGCCCCTACAGTAATTTTTCCAGATAAAAGCAGAAATATATTTTATTATAATTTAATAGCACACAATTTGTGTATATAAAGCGATTACATGTCATTTAAACATAAGTCAATTATAGGCCTATTTCTCTTAGAGCATTCCACGACATGGTAACGAGAACAAGTCAAATTACACAGTTTACACACACAACTCTCGTCCGGTTCATGAAAGATCCTGGTTTTGCAGAGTTTGTAGTGGTATCCATGAATTGCCATAGAATTGATAAAATGTCGGAGGTCCTGGTTTGTATTGGTCCATGTTCTGTTCCTCATTGCTTCAGTCGTATAGAATTCGGGACAAATATCATTCCTTTTGGCCACTCTTTCGTCCAGGAGTTTCTTCCATTGGTCTGTATAAGGTAGAGCAAGCTTGAATCTCAAGTCTTCAATTAGGAAAGGCTCCTTTGCGAGTTCATAAACCAGTCTTGATCTAGTGAATCTAGACACACACAGGGTTGTCTTTAAGAATCGGGCTTTGACTTTTTCTAGAATGTGTAGGTCATTCTTTGTTAGCTTATCCCAAATGATTTCCAGCCCATATGTTAAAATAGGGATTATTTTTGCGTCAAACAGGGTAATGGCCGTCTTGAGAGATAGTCTGTTTAGATTCTTGATGTCAAATATCGCTTTCATAGCTGCCGCAGCACGTAGTCTAATATGAAGTCTAAAGGAGTTTGCTGTCGTCTGCATCGTCAAGCCCAGATATTTAAAACTGTTCACGTCGTTTAATGTTTCTGCTTTGTACGTCACTTTGTCACTTGAGGATGTTCGTCCACCCTTCCTGAAAATCATGTAGACAGTCTTTTCGATGTTTACCTGCAATTCATTTATATCTGCCCACTTCTCCAGTGCATCCAGTGCTTTTTGTAGCTCTTTAACATCGTGTGATCCTAGAACCATATCATCGGCATATAAATACGTGGTTACTTCGTTTGTCACCTCTTTTATCGCTTGGACCACATCATAGGTAGCTACGTTAAACAATAAAGGACTAAGAGGGTCACCCTGTAGAACGCCATTTGTCTGCGTGATCTCCCTCGATGAGGTTATATTGTCTGAGATGATGACAGTGTTATTTATCAACATGTTATGGATCAAAAGAGTGAGCGCCTTGTCCTCTACAAGATAATCTAGTTTCGACGATATGATGTTTCTATTAAGATTATCGAAGGCCTTGGAGAAATCTATGAACACTGTGTGAAATTTACCCTTTGGTAGCCGTAAGGTGTCATGTATATCGTCCAGTAGATTTCTTATTGCGTGTAGAGTACTTCTTCCTCTTCTAAATCCAAATTGCTCATCCGGAAGTTTGGCTTCGATTTCTTCCGTCAGTCGAGTGGTTATTAGCTTGGTGAGTATCTTCATCAAATTATTCTCCAGAGCAATCCCTCTATAGGAATTTGGATCAAGCAAGTTACCCTTTCCTTTGTATAAGACCTTCAATGTGGAGGTTTTCCTCCGATTTCAGAACAACTGAAGTGAGGAAAATCACGCAACACAGGCACTAAATAGTCACTCATAGATGCAAGAGGATTTTTATGCACAAATGGTTGTGCTTTCAATACAAAATATATTTTAAGGAACACATCATAATCTTCACATACTGTTGGGTAGGCAACCAGCTGATCGCACTTGTCTTGCGGTTTGCTTATCTTCCCCTATTTTTTTTTTTTACCCCTTAGCGCCGAACTACCAATCAGATTTCGAACAAACCACTTCATAATCCCTCTCAAATGTAATAAGAACAAACTGTGAAAATTCCAGCGAAATAGGTCCACTAGTTTTTGAGTCTATTAGCTTCAAACATACCAACATCCAATTTTATATATATAGATATATACAGTGTATGTTGTAATTATTTCTGTTGTAAATATCTGTAGCGTTTCCTAATCAAGAGGGTGACTCTTTGCTTAGGCCGAGTTAGCCCATTATGTTACCGGAACAAGCCGAGCTTTCCTAAATGGATGCGATAATAATAATAATAATAATAATAATAATAATAATAATAATAATAATAATAATAATAATAATAATAATAATAATAATAATAATAATAATAATAATATATCTATTTATTTATCATTTATTTATTTGTCTCTTTGAAAGTAAACAGGCAGCAGGACTAATACAGTACCTTCTTAAAACAACAAGTACAAATACATATAAAATAAAAATAACAAAGATAAAGACAAGGAAGAGAATGAAAAGAAGAAAATACAGTACATATACAGAGAAAATAACCAACCAAAGTACATCAAGGATATTTTCATACTATAAAAATACAGGAATTAACACAGGGATATAACTAAAGAAATAAGTGACTATAAAAATAAATACCTTAAGAGCACCGATTATTAAAAAAGGAGTCTGAATTTATAAATTAGAAAGGCAGACCTCCTTTAAATGTTTATTAATGCCAGTGTGTGATTCTGAAATAAATAAATAAATAAATAAATAAATAAATAAATAAATAAATAAATAAATAAACAAATAAATATTATTATTATTATTATTATTATTATTATTATTATTATTATTATTATTATTATTATTATTATTATTATTATTATTATTATTATTATTATTATTATTATTGTACCGGGCGGTACACCTCCACACCGTTTATTTAAAAGTTGCGCCAGTTGAAACTCCTCTTCTGGAGGAAGTCTGAACTTTATCTACGGTCTTAATTTCCAAATTTCTCAGAAGATGTCACTACCTGGAAAATTTTGAGTTTGTGAACTGTGTCATTTTCGACGTACTTTTGTCTTGCTTGTATTAAGAAGTGTGAACTTTCTCTTCTAGAGGACACTACTGAAGATCAACAATAGTGCACCCTAGTGCGGAGTCAAAGAACTATTTTGTTGGAGAAAATTTAATTTCAGGAGTTTGTTCTTTGTTAAATTTCTTTCTGTCATTGTTTAAGTTGGCAATATTTACCCCTTTCTTCCCCTTGTTTTGAATGTATCCAATCACGAATTTTTTCAATTAATTTCTGACCAATCTGGTGTATCTTTCCCCAACTTGAATCTGTTGCGGGGTCCTACCCAATAAAATCTTTGTGGGAGGGTGTTTTCTTTCCCCTAACGCCTAGAACTTTCTGCGAGAGTATTTAAACTGCTGATTTTAGGGTCTCCGGGCCACTTCTGTTCCATCTTTCAGTGTATTTAGTACATAGCAGGAGGCGGGAAGCGCCTCTTTCCTCGGCAGCGGTCAACAATAAGGTAATGGCCGATTAATAATTTTTTTTTTCTTTGCCAGCTCAGCAGTTTAACTTTCGGGGCAGGTTCTAAGCGTTCCCCTATGTAACCTTTTCCTAAAATGTAACTTCTCTTTTCTTCTATTCTCTTGTAAAGCGACATACTGGGATAGAGAGTGTTAACCCTCTCGAACTCCCACTCACATTGTTTGAGGTGAACTTATTTCTCGCAACCTATTCTTCAGTAATGTAAGTTAGTAGTTTCTTAAGTCACCTCTGTAGTATGGGATTAGCCCTTGCATCAGTGGCCTTAGAGCCAAAATAGGTTTTAAAGACAAAGTGTATTAGGAGTGCAAGTACGCCTCCTCTCAAATTGTGATTTTGGAGGTCATGTATTAACTTTCTTGTCATTTAACAGACCTCAGTAGATTGGGTATTTTGCCCCTGTGTATATGTCCTTTGAGGACGGCTTAAAGGTGGAGTTCGGAGTGGCCTATGATAGGCTTGTATTTTAAGGGGTAGTTGCCCTTTTTGAAAATTGTGTTTCTGCCTCAAGGAGGCTTTTGGATGTAATTGGAAGCCGGTGTTTCTGGCATGTTTGGGGGTTTTCGGCCCCTTTGTTGTATGGTGTTCATTGTAAGGTTGGGCTCATGGCTCAAGAATTATGTTTCTGACCTTTTGAAGCCCCAAATGGGGTACCTATGTAAATGTAATTGTCAATCGTGTTTCGGCTACTAAGTACCTGTTCAATTTGTTGTTACCTAATTTTGAGAAGAAAATATAACCTTGTTAAATTTTAAAATTAATTTCACTTTAGTAGCTTGAGACCCCTTCACCACCCAGCACCTTCTTTCATGCATAACTACCACCAAAACACGGTAACAAGTGGTAGCAGATCATGGTTGAATGGGTCTCAATTTAGCCCCTTTTGACGGCTAAACTCTGTTTTGATCCGTACTCTAACCATTTTCTCAGTTGCTGGAAATTTTTTATTGAGGTTTTTCAAAATTTTTCTGTTATCATGCCCGGCCCTCGCGATGTTCTCCTCCTTAACTACTTGCGCAAAGAGGAGTTGATCTACGAATTAACTATTAGAAACGTGCAATCTGGAGGCACGGTTGCTATCGACACTAACAAGCTTAGAGACTCCCTTGATTTGCCCATTTCCATCCCCAATTTGGGAGAGAAAGAAATTGATGACTCTCTTTCCACGATCGTCGAGAACATTACTGGGCTAGCATCGGTCGTTAGTTTTTTGATGAAAATGATCCGTCTCCTAATCAAATTAAGCGTGTGCAAGGCAGGCTATATCATTTTTCAAATAGAGTTAATGATCTGTTGTCTCTAAAGGTGAATGACGTTCAGAGGAAGGAAGCTAATACGCTCCTTGAAACTATTTCTGAATTGTCTAGTAAAGTCACTCAATTGTTAACTGGGGAAATTCCTCCCAAATCTGATCAACCCACCATAGTGAATGTAGGTAGCGAGGAAGAGTCTCCTAAGGGAGAAGTAAATAGGAAAACCCCCACTGCTCAAACTATCTCTGCCCCATTGGACAACGAGTCTGAACGCCGTGCATCGTTGAGTAACATCCGTTCTGAATTAACTTCTTTGCCCCTGAAACCTCTACCTACTATGTCACCCGGGTTTAGCAGCTTGCCTCATCCATTGGCAATGTTGCTAAGAGGTATCTCTAAGTTTTCTGTCAACACCACCAGTGAAGTTATTTCATTTTTAAGATTTTTAGTTGAATTTCAGGATCACGCCCTTGTGTTTTCTCTTTCCCCTTGTCAAATTTTACAAATAATCTATCCTTATGCTATTGGTGTTCTCTCAGATAAAATAGTAAGAGCTATTGCTGAACAGTCATCTATTGAAGATTTTCACGCACACTTGCTTGCAAATTTCATTCCTGCCCGCGCGAGGTCATCTCTGATTCAGAAATACTATTATCGGGTACAGCGCTTGGATGAAAACTTGGCTGATTTCATACAGGACATTAAGTTTTATACTAGGGTGTTTGCCCTTCATTTTCCTGAAGATCAGATTGTGCAGGCTATTGTAGAGGGAATTTCACCTCCCTATAGGTCATATTTGTGTTTCGCGGCGTGCCCGCAAACCTTCTCGGAACTTGAAGCGTTGGCCGTCTCGGCGGAAGGAGTTAGATACGCCGATTCTTTGCGTGTCGCGAAAGAACCACCGCCTTCCTTTAGTAACACTCGGCCTCCACCTCGCCGACCAGTCAATCCCCGTAAATGTTATGCGTGCGGGGCGCCTGACCATCTGCGCAATAAGTGTCCTCTGATCAAGTCTAGTAGGGCAAATAATGGAGCTGGTTCATCACAAGGCTGTTTTAAATGTGGGGCTTTCTCACATATCGCCAAGAATTGTCCCAATTCGAATAGCACCCCCTCCTGCTCAACTTCTGGGGTAACTTCCAACAACAATCAAAAGTGACTAGTGGCTTCGGCTGAGTCAACTAATTCATCTTCCCGAGGCTCAGCCCCTGGTAAGCAGATCGAAAATCCTGGGAACGTTCAATCTGCTAATCTGTCCTTTGAATGCCCCAAAGAGTGTCTTAAGATTGCGGCGGATACCCCCGCACCTGTTCCTTTCCTTAAGATTGAGGTAAATAACGAACCTATAACAGCTCTATTAGATTCAGGCAGTGTTTGTTCCATTATTTCGGCTGAATGGTACTCGAAATTGAAGTCTGTTTGTAACCTACCTGTCTATGACTCTTCTCCTGTGAAATGTGTTTCAGCTAATACATCTCCATTAGAAATTCTAGGTTCCTTACTGGTCAAAATTCGTATTTTTAAATTTACATGGAAAATTAAATTGTTTGTGGCCAAGCAATTGTCTTGCCCCATTATATTGGGAGCTGACTTTATTTCTCACACTGGTCTTGTGCTCGATCTCCAGTCTAGGTCGTGCACATTCAAATTTGCTTCTAGTTGTAAAATTCCACTATTAAAGTGTAATTCTGTGCCATGTTCTTCTATTTCGCCTACCCAGGATGAGATGTTGTTAGACCTTAGACATCTACCTGAGGAGCAGGCTGATAGTATTCGCAAACTGTGTCAGTCGTTTCCCGAGGTATTCTCTGATACTCTTGGCGTTACTGACCTGATCGAATACAAAATTGAGGTCACGGATTCGATTCCTGTCCGTTTTTCACCGTATAGGCTATCTCCACCTAAAATGAAGGCTCTGAAAGAAATCATCGATCAGATGTTGAAGGATGGTATTATTAGGCCCTCTAAGTCAGCGTATTCTTCGCCTATTTTTCTAGTCCCGAAACCCCAAGGGGGCTTCAGGCCTGTAATTGACTACAGGGCTCTCAATCGGAAGGTGGTGTTACAATCTGTGCCCCTTCCCGACCTTCATTCTTGCTTTTCATGGTTTCGTAAGGCCAAGTTCTTTACTATCTTGGACTTGAATCAGGCCTATAATCAAATTCCCCTTGCTGAAGAGTCTAAACACCTTACAGCGTTTGCCACGGACTGGAATTTATACGAATATAACCGCGTGCCTTTCGGGCTCCCCACGGGGGCAGCTGTGCTCACTAGGCTACTAGATAGGGTCTTCTCCGACATCAAATTCGAGTACTTATATCACTACTTGGATGATGTCGTCGTGTTTTCGGAGACCTTCGAAGAACATCTAGATCATCTGCGAGAAGTTCTGAATCGCCTTCGTAAGGCTGGGTTAACTGTCAAGTTGTCCAAGGTCGCTTTTGCTAAGCCTTCTATGTCATTCCTAGGGCATATTGTGTCACCTGACGGTGTAGCAGTCGATCATTCTAGAACACAGGCCATCCGTGATTTTAAACCTCCCAAGGACATTAAAGGTATCGCCAGGTTCATTGGTATGGTGAATTTCTTCAGAAAGTTCATTCCTAACTTTGCTAATAGAGCGGCGCCATTGAACCTTCTTCGTAGGAAAGGCATCAAATTCGAGTGGGGACCTTCTCAACAAGCCGCTTTTGAAGATCTGAAATTAGCTCTCTGTAATGCCCCTGTCCTTGCCATGCCTGATTTCTCAAAGAAATTCATCGTCCAAACGGACGCGTCGTCGTCGGCGGTAGCGGCAGTCCTTCTTCAAGAGACTGAACTAGGGAGGCGACCCATCGCCTATGCATCTAGGACTCTATCGGCTCAAGAAGCCAAGTATTCCATCTATGAGCTCGAAGGGTTGGCAGTCTTATTTGCCTTAGAAAAGTTCCGTCTCTATCTGGAACATGTCAAATTCGACCTGGAGACAGATAATCAAGCATTAAGCTGGGTCTTAGGTAGGCCGCGTCGTACTGGTCGTATAGCCCGTTGGGCCATCCGTATTTCTGCCTTCCAATTCAATGTCAGGCATATCCGAGGTACCGAAAATGTTGTCGCTGATGGACTCAGCCGTATGTTTTCAGACGACGTTGAGAACCATGAACAGGTCGACAGTCCATCACCTCCCGAGTCCATGCTATCTGAGGTTAATGCCATCCTAACAGATGTTCCCATGCTGTTTAGGGATATCGAGAAATACCAACGTGAAGATCCGACGCTGGCTCCGATAATGGAAACCCTTTCTTCTGGGGAACATGTTGTCCCTTATGTTCTGAGGAATGGAGTTCTATGTTGCCCTTCGAGGCATGATAAGATGATGAAAGTTGTTGTTCCAGCGGTTCTTGTACCTATGATCTTCAAGTATTATCATGAGACCCCATTAGGAGGGCATCTTGGTATCTTTAAAACTCGTGAAAAGATTCGTGATATGTTCATCTGGAAAGGTATGGACGGTGAAATCCGTGAATTAGTAAAGGCATGTAAATCCTGTTTGCTTAGTAAACCGACCATGTCCACTAAGGTAGGTCTTTTGTCTTCTCATCAAGCGTCGCGCCCCATGGAGCGCCTGTATATTGATTATGTGGGACCCTTCCCCCAGTCAAAGGGGAATGCCAACAAGTTCATCTTTGTATGTGTAGATGGTTTTACTAGATTTTCCTGGTTATTTCCGACTAAGCTGGCTACCGCTCAGTCCACCATTTCTTGTCTTAATACTATCTTTGCTTCTTTTGGTCCTTGTCAATACATAGTTTCCGATAATGCTAAGGCTTTTACATCTAATTTATTTCGTAAATTCTGTTTTGACTTATCCATCTCTCATGTAACTACTTCTGCTTATTACCCTCAACCATCTCTGGCTGAACGGGTTAACCGTAATCTCAGGTCCGCACTCATTGCCTATCATCATGAAGATCCTTCCAGGTGGGACACGTCCCTGCATTGGATAGCTTTTGCTTTGAATTCGGCGGTTCATGAATCTCACAAGTTCACTCCAGCTTCTTTAATGTTCAAGTTTGTTCCCAACTCGCCGCTCTCTAACCTCTGGTCTCTGAATGACATTCTACCCGAGATAATAGATCCGGATAACATTAAAGATCTTTGGAAGAAGGCTAAAGCCAATCTTAAAGTGTCTCATGAAAAGGTTAGGGAAAGGTATGATCGTGGACGGAGACCCACCCCTTTGAAGGTAGGTGACCAGGTTATGGTCAAAAATTTTGTTCCCGCGGGCAAGCTTGCCCCCAGATTTCATGGGCCTTGTATCATTCTCGATTTTCTTACGCCGGTTACCTTATTGTTAAGTAATCCAGCCACCGAGAGGATATTTAGGGTTCACCTGTCCCAGGTGAAACCGGTGTAATTTTGTGTTAACTTGCTTCATATTATTTTGAAAGGATATGAAGGTTATATTTTTTTTTTTGAGTTTCACTTTTATGGCATTCTGCCCCTTCTATAATATTTTGGTTTTAGATGTAAGCCTTTTGTAAAACCCGCCCCGATCCGTTAAACTGCCATCCTGTTCTTGCCACGGCCATTACCACGCTCCCGTCTCCTGCTCCACCTTACACTGTGGCTTCATAAGATTAAATGCAATGGATATCTACACGCCGCTGGCCCCTCAACCTCTCCATAATGCCTGTGCCTTCAAAGAGACGATGGTCCAACACAATTCTGCCGCCTAGCCTTAATGTTTCAGTGCCCCCGCAGCCGCGCAGCGCCGTGCAGCAACTGGGGAGGGGGATGGGCCCCCTCCTCTCCAGCGAGGACGACATGTGCACGGCGAGCCGGAGCTCTCCTCCCGGCCAAGGCTGATGTGCGGCGCACGACCTGCTTCTGGCCCGCAGCCTGTATATGTTCACCGCGGGCGCGGCATGTTTCAACACTCTGCTCCCCTCATAGTGCGGGCGAGCGGTATCTCAGGGTACTTAAGGGGTCCGAGCGGCCTCCTTTTGGACGCAAGCTGCAACGGCCGGTCCGGCCATCCAACTTCATCAACATCAACTACATGGACAGTTACTATAAGAGATAACTACATTTGGGAATTCAACAGCAATATCTGATGGACATTGCAAATTTTTCCTTCACTTTTAAGTAGTAAAAGCTTATCTTCAGACATTCAACTTCTATAAACCTAAAGACTTCACTTCACCTCCAACAACAAAATTTTGGAACCGACTTAAGAAATTTCTCAAATACTTCTGGAAGTTATCTTAATATCAACATCAAACTCGGAACTTATTTTCAAATAAAAGTTTATGTTCTTCTGTGTTACCCCGTGGAGGAACTTTTGGGGGGGGAGGTCTGTACCGGGCGGTACACCTCCACACCGTTTATTTAAAAGTTGCGCCAGTTGAAACTCCTCTTCTGGAGGAAGTCTGAACTTTATCTACGGTCTTAATTTCCAAATTTCTCAGAAGATGTCACTACCTGGAAAATTTTGAGTTTGTGAACTGTGTCATTTTCGACGTACTTTTGTCTTGCTTGTATTAAGAAGTGTGAACTTTCTCTTCTAGAGGACACTACTGAAGATCAACAATAGTGCACCCTAGTGCGGAGTCAAAGAACTATTTTGTTGGAGAAAATTTAATTTCAGGAGTTTGTTCTTTGTTAAATTTCTTTCTGTCATTGTTTAAGTTGGCAATATTTACCCCTTTCTTCCCCTTGTTTTGAATGTATCCAATCACGAATTTTTTCAATTAATTTCTGACCAATCTGGTGTATCTTTCCCCAACTTGAATCTGTTGCGGGGTCCTACCCAATAAAATCTTTGTGGGAGGGTGTTTTCTTTCCCCTAACGCCTAGAACTTTCTGCGAGAGTATTTAAACTGCTGATTTTAGGGTCTCCGGGCCACTTCTGTTCCATCTTTCAGTGTATTAAGTACATAGCAGGAGGCGGGAAGCGCCTCTTTCCTCGGCAGCGGTCAACAATAAGGTAATGGCCGATTAATAAATTTTTTTTTCTTTGCCAGCTCAGCAGTTTAACTTTCGGGGCAGGTTCTAAGCGACCCCCTATGTAACCTTTTCCTAAAATGTAACTTCTCTTTTCTTCTATTCTCTTGTAAAGCGACATACTGGGATAGAGAGTGTTAACCCTCTCGAACTCCCACTCACATTGTTTGAGGTGAACTTATTTCTCGCAACCTATTCTTCAGTAATGTAAGTTAGTAGTTTCTTAAGTCACCTCTGTAGTATGGGATTAGCCCTTGCATCAGTGGCCTTAGAGCCAAAATAGGTTTTAAAGACAAAGTGTATTAGGAGTGCAAGTTCGCCTCCTCTCAAATTGTGATTTTAGAGGTCATGTATTAACTTTCTTGTCATTTAACAGACCTCAGTAGATTGGGTATTTTGCCCCTGTGTATATGTCCTTTGAGGACGGCTTAAAGGTGGAGTTCGGAGTGGCCTATGATAGGCTTGTATTTTAAGGGGTAGTTGCCCTTTTTGAAAATTGTGTTTCTGCCTCAAGGAGGCTTTTGGATGTAATTGGAAGCCGGTGTTTCTGGCATGTTTGGGGGTTTTCGGCCCCTTTGTTGTATGGTGTTCATTGTAAGGTTGGGCTCATGGCTCAAGAATTATGTTTCTGACCTTTTGAAGCCCCAAATGGGGTACCTATGTAAATGTAATTGTCAATCGTGTTTCGGCTACTAAGTACCTGTTCAATTTGTTGTTACCTAATTTTGAGAAGAAAATATAACCTTGTTAAATTTTAAAATTAATTTCACTTTAGTAGCTTGAGACCCCTTCACCACCCAGCACCTTCTTTCATGCATAACTACCACCAAAACACGGTAACAATTATTATTATTATTATTGCCAGTCCTCTGATATAGAGGTAGCGTGCCAGTCTCTTTTTCCAAGGCCCTGGGTTCGTTTTCCTGACAGTTCAAAGATTTTTATTCTGGACTGAGGAGTAGAGCGGGGTTCACTCTATAATTTATGAAATGTTTTAAGATCTCAGTTGCAGGAAGAAAGCGCACAGTGAGGAGATGACACTACTGACCGAGTGTACATAGACGAACACTGGTGTCGAGAAATGGATAACGCTAATTTGAGATGGACCGCCAACCCAAGAACATGTTTATGTTGGAGTTGATTGTCTCGTGCTGTGGGAGGCACCCTGTGAGGTAGGATGATATTCTAATACTGCGGGCCACATTTAAGTGTTGCTGAGGGCTTTTTATCCTTGGTGCTGATGTCAGCTCACACCTCAGCAGTGCCTCTGTCAATACATTTCTCTTCTCTCGCTCGGTAATGGGGCTACCTCGACAAATAAATACCATTCCCCCTCGCCGTGCATTAGACTGCTCGCCTGTCTCCTAAAGTGGCTCCGCTCCGAGCTTTTCAACCGCTTCCTCTCCCCTTCCCTTTACATTGTGATTTAACGTCTGTGTTACAAGCTCTGAGGTGAGTTTATAAATAATGCCACCCTGCACCAGTATTAATGAACGAGCATTTCAGTCATCGCAGAAAGTGATATGAGTGCTGTTCGACCGCGATAAGTTCGAGCTTGTCGTGAAGAGACGTCGTACGTGGGAAGGCGTAAAACATGCTTAAGGAACCCGCAGCGAAATTTTCGTAATTTAATCACTACTGGTCACCATTTAGGGCACTCTCCCAGGTGGCAGATTCCGTATCTCTTGTTTTCCTAGCTTTTTCTTAAATGAGGAGCAACCAATCAAAAGGTATAATATCCACCACTAGACAAAATTGAGTTCCATGCAGTTTGAGAGAATTGTTTTGTGCTCTACAGGTTCCCGCATTCAGATTATATCTATCTGTACACCGCAACGCTGAAATAAAATATTAAAAGTGAGCGGTTTAAAAATGTGCTATTTGTTCGAGGCGTCGACCCATGTGGATCTTTTGATCTTACTGGCACCATATTGTATTAGCCTCCGTGTAATTGGAATGGCGGTAGTGTGGAATGTTGTGTGTGAAGAAAGGAAGATTAAGGATGTCACGAACACCCAGTCCCCAGGCCAGGGATATTAATCATTACAATTAAAAAACCCTGATCCGGCCCGGAATCGAACCAGGGACCACCCGGGGACAGACGGACGCGTTGCCCCCAAAACCGCGGGGACGGACTAAGTGAGCGGTTAAAACAAATCGTATATTGTCCACGCGGGTGACTGAATGAGAACCTACAATGACATATTTTCATTTTATTTTCCTATATGTAATAAATGTACCCTATTCTAGAGAATAATATTGTCGCTATAACAAATTATTGTACTGAACCAATTTTTTCAAAGTAATTTTAGTCTAATTCCTTCAGGCAGATATTCATTTTGTACTCTTCTAAGTAGGTACGGTAAATTTGAAGTGACTGAAAATCTAATGTTGTCAGTTATAATTTTCAGGTATTAAAAGTAATGTGAACTAGTGATGACAAAAATACAGTTAACTCAACAAAACATACAATATCCTGTAAAATAGATCAAAATTTAATTAACCTTCTAACATATCCAATAAATTCCTGATCTCTTGCAACATACATCTATTTCATTATCCCAATAAGAAACTAACTGTGAAAACTGCGTTACATTACATTGAATACTTTAGGAGCTGTCAGATTTTTGCTTCTCCTGAAAAATTTGCATTATTGGACATTACATGTTTTGATTGCTTGTTCCTCAAATAATTGCAAAGAATTTGGAAATTTATTGAACATCTCCCTTGGTAAGTTATTTCAGTCCCTAACTCCCCTTCTTATAAACAAATATATGCCCCAATTTGTCGCCTTGAATTCCAACTTTATCTTCATATTGTGATCTTTTCTACTCTGAAAGACACCACTCAGACTTATTCGTCTTCTAATTTCATTCCACACCATCTCTCCACTGACAACTCGGAACATAACACATAGTCGAGCAGCTCGTCTCCTTTATCCCAAGTCTTCCCAGCCCAGAGTTAGCAACATTTTTGTAACGCTAGATTATAGAGAAAGGTAAATGATGCAGATCTTACTTCACATTACTTGTAGGAAAGTGAAATGTTCAATGCCGAGTTTAGGAACTTACAAAATCACCTCTAGAAACATGTTTACTTTCATATTAGCATTAGCCTAATCGTGCGATATTTTCCATATTTCGCTAGGCAACTAGCACTGCGATTATCTGAAATTCACGGAATATGGCATCGCTATCAGAATTCAACACAAATCGATATACACAGACCTAAACGATGTCTAACTCATTATGCTGCACCGCGCTCGCTGTTTTAATGGTCTAGAACCATACTGTTCTAAGTCCGTTTTTATTAAAATATTAATTATGAAGTTCAGCGAATGTTCCATGTACAGAGTTATTCTGTGAATGACAGGGAGGGTGGAGATCCATTTAAAACACCCGATATCAACAGAACAGTTTGGTTCTACGTCAATATTTCCTATTAATTTCCATATCCAAGAATCACGGTACCAAAGCGACGTCAGAGACAACATGTCCATTGCCTTAATTCGTTTTTTTACCAAGCTCGATAGCTGCAGGCGCTTAAGTGCGGCCAGTATCCAATATTCGAGAGATAGTGTGTTGAATTCCCAGTGTCGGCAACCCTGAGGATGATTTTCCATTTTTACACCACTCAAATACTGGGACTGTATCTTAATTAAGGCCACGGTCTCTTCCTTCCCACTCCTAGCCCTTTCCTGTCCCATCGTCGCCATAAGACCTATCTGTGTCGGTGCGACGTAAAAGCAACGCGTAAAATAATTGGGAAGGACAACCATAACTTAAACACTATAGAACATTAATACCAAGAACTTGTTCATAGTGATGTTCAAGAGGTCGATTCAATGCATGCAGTTATAGAACGACACATTCGAAAGACGGAACTCCATAGTCCATTGTCTGTATTCTGAATTGTAGATCAAATAAAAAAATTAAAAGTTATCCATATTGTACCAAAAGATGATTTGATTTTAAATAATTTTCTGTTAAATCAAATCTAAACAAAGCGCCATACTTAAAGTTAAAGCATATACAATATGAGAAGGATAGCTCAGTGAAATAGAAATGGTCATTTTCAGAAAGTAATTTTAAGGAAGTTAACATATTAGTGCACAATAAGACGAGGTCTAATTCTGCTGTAAGTTTACCACAAAAAAATTAATTAGCACTGCAAGCCATAAAATTGATGCAAAGAAGAGACATTAAGTCACTCTAATAGTATTTCTCATTAGAAAACAAAAGAGGCATGGAACTGTTTCTTGAAGTGAAACTTGTATCAGTGATGTCAGAAACGCATAATGTTAGTGTGTTACAATTATTTATTAAAATGAATATAACTAATATGAATATAATGTTCTATGTCCTTCATCTCTGAAATATATCTATTCCTGTAAGCCATTTTGTTCTATGTCCATCACCATCACCTCCCTGTGGCCTATGCATTTCCAATGTTTGGAATGGTGTGTTCTTTTGTACATTTTATAATTACGTAGAAACCTAATGAAGACACAAGTTCAGTCTATGATAATAAATAGGACTCGAAGTTGAAAACCTATACATTTCATAAAAGAATCTATAAAACATCTAAAAAATATTCAAAAAGTACCTAAAACTGGCAAAAAGGGACGTAAAAATGTGTTCAAAATATACTCATAATTTTATTTTTAATTACTTGTTTAATAAAGGAATATAATGTTTATATATAGTTTTAAAATGCCAAATTCTGGTGGTATGCAACACAAAGTGAAAAAATGTAAGTTATGTCTGTGTGAAATACTTCTTTCGAACAGTATATATTTAGAGATCAACATAATTTTTCAAAAAATATTTCCGTGTTTGTTAAAAAAGTACTTGTAGAATTTAGATTGAAATATTTTTTTCACCTGGAATGAATTCAGCGAACCCGCAATGGACAACCTGGAGAAAGAAATTGAAAATAGTACTACTGCAATCATTTGGTTTAACCACACTAGGATAACAGAAATTGGAATTCGGAAACCTTACCCTAGTTGGCTTTGCAGTATATCACAGTAATCAGCTCGAGGTTCTTAGGTGTAAAGGATCGTCCTTTTTCAGACAGCACGTTGCGAAACATCGAGAAACTTCTCTCCTCATCAATGGATGTTAAGCGTTCATACCTGAAGCAAGTGAGATTTTCCCCTTCAGAAACATTCCCATCAAAATTTTCTCCTTTCAATATTTCACTTATGTTCCACACAATTTGATACCCCTGGGTTTTTAAGCACTAGTTTCATTTCTTTACTTAATTTGATTTCATTTACATTTCATTTTCTCTTTTTTTCAGATATTGTTCAAATAAATGTATTTACTAGAGAAAAATAAGTAATCGAAAGTTGGTGAAGAAGTAAAAATATCGTTAATACATAAAAGAAGGCTAAAAAAGGACCAATAATCCAAAAAGGCGAAAAAGGCAAAAATGGACGAATAAAACCCACCATGTTCTGGCCTACAGTGACCCTGAATGAACATATATTATCTTGGACCTATCTCATTTACGCTCTTACTATAACCCCACAGTACCCCAGAGCCCGAAATTTTATGCACTATTAGGTTAGAATGCAAACTTACTGAAGCGAGAAGCAAGTATAGTCTACCTTCACAACAATTATGCTATGGGGTTTGTATAAACATTAGGGGTACTGCCCATCAGAACCCCTATAATTTATGTTACTCTTTTTACATTATGGAAGTGCGGATGGCCAGCATTTCCCATTAACCAATTAGTTTGCAATCTAACCTATTACCGCATGAAAATCTGGGCTTTGCCAATAACCATGTGAAGAGATCTCTAACCTTTATTTGCATCCTCGCTAATATGAATACGAAGGTGAAAATATTTCCCTTTACAATTACTTACAGCAGTTCTCATGTTATTTATGAGAAGATAATGCTGCTTTATTTTTATTCCTTAGCCACTAATCAATAATAATAAATAATAATGGTATTTGTTTTACGTCCCACTAATTACTCTTTTACGGTTTTCGGAGACGCCGAGAGTAGTATAATTGGATGGTTCGGCGGCCTCCTCCTCCTCCGGCTCTCGGGAGAGGCCTCCTCCTCCCGCGGGAAATTTGAATTTTGGCGGGAAATTTGAATTTTGGCGGGAGATTTGAATTTGTAAACAAAGCCACGTGCTTTTTGACAGCTGTCATCGACAACAACGCATCGCTAACCTCAGTACTGCCATCTTGACGGGCCTAAACCTCACTAGTGCCAACTTAACCTAACTAGCATGAGGTAAACAAACCCACGTGTTTTTTGACAGCCACGTGCTTTTTGACAGACAACAACGCATCGCTAACCTCAGTACTGCCATCTTGACGGGCCTAAACCTTAGTGGTACCAACTTAACCTCACTAGCGCGAGGTAAACAAAGCCACGTGCTTTTTGACAGCCACGTGCTTTTGACAGATTTGTAAACAAAGCCACGTGCTTTTTGACAGACAACAACGCATCGCAAACCTCAGTACTGCCATCTTGACGGGAATAAACCTTAGTGGTACCAACTTAACCTCACTAGCTCGAGATAAACAAATCCACGTGCTTTTTGACAGCCACGTGCTTTTTTGATAGCTGTCATCTGCCATCTTTGAGCACAGTGCTGCCCTCTTTAGCTACTTACCTTTGAAATGTGGTGGCGGATAATTTGAAAAAATGCTTTTCGACATGCAGCCATCTTTAATCCAGAGAGAACAGTGCTGCCCTCTATGTGGTGGCGGCAAATTCCACGTGCTCTTGTTTGAAAACATACTCACGTGCTTTTTTGACAGCTGTCATCCGCCATCTTTAATCCAGAGAGAACAGTGCTGCCCTCTATGTGGTGGCGGCAAATTCCACGTGCTCTTGTTTGAAAACATACTCACGTGCTTTTTTGACAGCTGTCATCTGCCATCTTTAATCTATAGAGCACAGTGCTGCCCTCTTTAGCTACTTACCTTTGAAATGTGGTGGCGGCAAATTGAAAAATTCCACGTGCTCTTGTTTGAAAACATACTCACGTGCTTTTTTGACAGCTGTCATCCGCCATCTTTAATCCAGAGAGAACAGTGCTGCCCTCTATGTGGTGGCGGCAAATTCCACGTGCTCTTGTTTGAAAACATACTCACGTGCTTTTTTGACAGCTGTCATCTGCCATCTTTAATCTATAGAGCACAGTGCTGCCCTCTTTAGCTACTTACCTTTGAAATGTGGTGGCGGCAAATTGAAAAATTCCACGTGCTCTTGTTTGAAAACATACTCACGTGCTTTTTTGACAGCTGTCATCCGCCATCTTTAATCCAGAGAGAACAGTGCTGCCCTCTATGTGGTGGCGGCAAATTGAAAAATTCCACGTAGAAACAAAGCCATGTGCTTTTTTGACAGCTGTCATCTGCCATCTTTGAGAACAGTGCTGCCCTCTATGTGGTGACGGCAAATTCCACGTAGAAACATACTCACGTGCTTTTTTGACAGCTGTCATCCGCCATCTTTGAGAACAGTGCTGCCCTCTATGTGGTGGCGGCAAATTGAAAAATTCCACGTAGAAACAAAGCTATGTGCTTTTTTGACAGCTGTCATCCACCATCTTTAATCCGAAGAGAACAGTGCTGCCCTCTATGTGGTGACGGCAAATTCCACGTAGAAACAAAGCCATGTGCAGCTGTCATCTGCCATCTTTAATCACCGTGCTGCCCGGTGACGGCAAATTCCACGTAGAAACAAAGCCATGTGCTTTTTTGACAGCTGTCATCCGCCATCTTTAATCACCGTGCTACACTCTATGTGGTGGCGACAAATTCTAAATGCTTTACAAACCCATGTGCTTTTCTGACAGAGCTGTCATCCACCATCTTTAATCACCGTGCTGCCCCGGTGACGGCAAATTCCACGTGCTCTTGTTTGGAAACAAAGCTTTTAATCCAGAGAGAACAGTGCTGCCCCGGCGGCGGTAAATTCCACGTGCTCTTGTTAGTTCGTGATTTAAAATCTAAGCTAGCTGTAAATCCCCGATTCTCGACAGATTCTTAATCCGAGTTGTCAGGAAGGGCAACCAAGAGCTTAGATACTGCTAGTTTTGCATCAGGGAGGGCGACTAGTCTTAAAAACAAATTCTTGCGATTTAAAATCTTAGTCAGGAAGGGCATCCGGCCGTAAAACAATAGTTCGTGATTTAAAATCTAAGAAGTTGATCTAGCTGTAAATCCCCGATTCTCGACAGATTCTTAATCCGAGTTGTCAGGAAGAGCAACCGGTCGTAAAACTATGAGGTTAGATACTGCTAGTTTTGCATCAGGAAGGACAACTCAACACATTCATGCGATTTAAACACATTTTTATTCCCAAGAGAATCGAACCCGAGACTACCGGGTGAGAGGCATGCATACTGTAGGCTATAGATTTGTCCTACAGTCCTCGAAGTATCGGCACAGTCATTCTGAGCGAGTTGTGTGGAATGCATGTGTTAGCTGAAATTGTATACGTATCTTCCGGCTCGACCTTGAACGAAGACACTGATAAGCGGCTTGTAACTCGCGAACGTCTTCTTATGTGAGTACCATTCAAGCTCTTAAAACATAGTACTAATTAAGGTTGTAAAATATTCTGAAATAGTCCACCTCTGTAGTGCAGTAGTTAGCTGCTACCCTCGGAGGTCCGAGTTCGATTCCCGGCTCTGCCATAGAATGTGTAGCATTTAGCCTATGTAAGTTCCTAACGTAAACTATCATGATTGTACGGAGAGGTTAAAACACACACAGTGCCTACTCCTATCGAAAGAACCTGCACGGTACCGGCATGTAGGCTTCTCCTGGTGAAGGAGCTTGCACATGGTTTAACGCCTCCTATCAACAGCCCTTACTTAATGCTGGCTTTTTTGCACACCCCGCCTCACACCATAGTTTTATACGACCGGCTGCCCTTCCTGACTAGGATTTTAAATCGCAGTATACGCGATAAATTTGTTGTAGCGGGTTTTATAACTAGATATCCCGGTACCGACACATAGCCTACTCCCGACTAGAAGAAGCCTGCACAAGGCTTATTGCCTTCATCCGACAAATAAATCACCGTCAAGTCATGTACTCAAAAAATCATTTTCGATGGAGTCTGCACAAGGTTTAACGCCCCCATCAACAGCCCTTACTTATTGCTAGCTTTTACACACACCCCGCCTCACACCATAGTTTTATACGACCGGCTGCCCTTCCTGACTAGGATTTTAAATCGCAGTATACGTGATAAATTTGTTGTAGCGGGTTTTATAACTAGATATCCCGGTACCGATACATAGCCTACTCCCGACTAGAAGAAGCCTGCACAAGGCTTATTGCCTCCATCCGACAAATGAATCACCGTCAAGTCATGTACTCAAAAAATCATTTTCGAAGGAGTCTGCACAAGGTTTAACGTCCCCATCAACAGCCCTTACTTATTGCTAGCTTTTACACACACCCCGCCTCACACCATAGTTTTATACGACCGGCTGCCCTTCCTGACTAGGATTTTAAATCGCAGTATACGTGATAAATTTGTTGTAGCGGGTTTTATAACTAGATTCCCGGTACCGACACATAGCCTACTCCCGACTAGAAGAAGCCTGCACAAGGCTTATTGCCTCCATCCGACAAATGAATCACTGTCAAGTCTTGTACTCAAAAAAATCATTTTCGAAGGAGTCTGCACAAGGTTTAACGTCCCCATCAACAGCCCTTACTTATTGCTAGCTTTTTTGCACACCCCGCCTCACACCATACGACCGGCTGCCCTTGCTGACTAGGATTTTAAATCGCAGTATACGTGATAAATTTGTTGTAGCGGGTTTTATAACTAGATATCCCGGTACCGATACATAGCCTACTCCCGACTAGAAGAAGCCTGCACAAGGCTTATTGCCTCCATCCGACAAATGAATCACTGTCAAGTCTTGTACTCAAAAAATCATTTTCGAAGGAGTCTGCACAAGGTTTAACGTCCCCATCAACAGCCCTTACTTATTGCTAGCTTTCTTTTGCACACCCCGCCTCACACCATACGACCGGCTGCCCTTCCTGACTAGGATTTTAAATCGCAGTATACGCGATAAATTTGTTGTAGCGGGTTTTATAACTAGATATCCCAGTACCGACACATAGCCTACTCCTGACTTGAAGAAGCCTGCACAAGGCTTATTGCCTCCATCCGACAAATGAATCACCGTCAAGTCATGTACTCAAAAAATCATTTTCGAAGGAGTCTGCACAAGGTTTAACGTCCCCATCAACAGCCCTTACTTATTGCTAGCTTTTTTGCACACCCCGCCTCACACCATAGTTTTATACGACCGGTTGCCCTTCCTGACTAGGATTTTAAATCGATATCCCGACATAGCCTACTCCTACCGAAGAAGTCAGCTTAACGCCTCCATCCAACAAATGAATCACCCTCAAACACTCTTCAATCATTCTCGCTACTTCGGAAGATAGCGGGTTCGAACTGGAAGCCGTAAATGCTAGGCGAAGGGCCTGCGCGATCGTCATTACATGATCTAGCTTTAGCTCAATACCTACAGGTAAGGAATACCGCGTATGTACCCTCGAGAAGTCGAGGATCACACGCTAACTTTCCAAGGATCGAACTCTTAAATTCTGACACCTCGGTATCAACAGGAGGTTTGAATACGTCAGCCTGCAGGTAGGAGCTCTTGTTTGCATTCGTTCCGACTGTACCGCAGTTGTCAGCTCAGCGATTATCATATCCGCTTGGTAACAAGCAGAATATTTAGCCGCAGCAGTCTGCGCGAAGTGCTCACAGTTCTCTGTATGCGTTTATTACATGCACACATCTCCCGTCTGCAGTGAATATTATTCTTCAGCCTTTATCTTAAGGTAAGGTAGAACTGTTAATTACCTTTTTTTATTTGCAAAGCAACTTCTACGCTAGACATCTACATTCATATATGTTTGTTCTTTTTTTAGGTACCGTTCGAAAGTACGCAACAATTTTATTCATCCCAGTAACAGCCTGCAGCACGTGCATTTTTTTAAAGGTATGTTTTCGAACTTTGAGTTGTAAAGATAATTAGGTTAGATGATGTACCCTACACTACATTCATATATGTTTCTTCTTTTTTTAGGTACGACCAGAATATTATCATTCGAGTTTCAGGCTTGAACGCACGCATTTTATACATCCGAGTAACAGTTTGCAGCGTGAAGATTTTAAGGTATGCCTGACCTCTATTCGTTGAAACTTGGTTTCTTCTAAAACATCGTAACTTTAGTCTATTGATAAATAGTTGTTCTCTTTAATCCTCACGCTATAGACGAGGTGCGTACATAGCTATGTCTGCCCTCAACAGGCTGAAACTTGGTTTCTTCCGTAACTTTAAGCTAATCATAAATAGTTGTTCTCTTTAATCAACATACTATAGACGTGGTATAATTTCAAACACGTACACATAGCTATGTCTGCCCTCAACGGGCTGAAACTTGGTTTCTTCCGAACATCGTAACTTTAGTCTATTGATAAATAGTTGTTCTCTTTAATCTACATACTATAGACGAGGTGCGTACATAGCTATGTCCGTCCTCAACAGGCTTAAACTTGGTTTCTTCCGAACATCGTAACTTTAAGCTAATCATAAATAGTTGTTCTCTTTAATCCTCACGCTATAGACGTGGTATAATTTCAAACACGCACACATAGCTATGTCTGACCTCAACGGGTTGAAACTTGGTTTCTTCCGAACATCGTAACTTTAGTCTATTGACAAATAGTTATTTTCTTTAATCTGCATGTCATAGAAGAGGTTAATCTTATAATTTCAAACACGCACGCATAGCTATGTCTGACCTCAGCAGGCTGAAACTTGGTTTCTTCCGAACATCGTAACTTTAAGCTAATCATACATAGTTGTTCTCTTTAATCAACATACTATAGACGTGGTATAATTTCAAACACGTACACATAGCTATGTCTGCCCTCAACGGGTTGAAACTTGGTTTCTTCCGAACATCGTAACTTTAGTCTATTGATAAGTAGTTGTTCTCTTTAATCTACATACTATAGATGAGGTGCGTACATAGCTATGTCCATCCTCAACAGGCTTAAACTTGGTTTCTTCCGAACATCGTAACTTTAGTCTATTGATAAATAGTTGTTCTCTTTAATCCTCACGCTATAGACGTGGTATAATTTCAAACACGCACACATAGCTATGTCTGACCTCAACGGGTTGAAACTTGGTTTCTTCCGAACATCGTAACTTTAGTCTATTGACAAATAGTTATTTTCTTTAATCTGCATGTCATAGAAGAGGTTAATCTTATAATTTCAAACACGCACGCATAGCTATGTCTGACCTCAGCAGGCTGAAACTTGGTTTCTTCCGAACATCGTAACTTTAAGCTAATCATAAATAGTTGTTCTCTTTAATCAACATACTATAGACGTGGTATAATTTCAAACACGTACACATAGCTATGTCTGCCCTCAACGGGCTGAAACTTGGTTTCTTCCGAACATCGTAACTTTAGTCTATTGATAAATAGTTGTTCTCTTTAATCTACATACTATAGACGAGGTGCGTACATAGCTATGTCCGTCCTCAACAGGCTTAAACTTGGTTTCTTCCGAACATCGTAATTTTAGTCTATTGATAAATAGTTGTTCTCTTTAATCTACATACTATAGACGTAGTATAATTTCAAACACGCACACATAGCTATGTCTGCCCTCAACAGGTTGAAAGTTGGTTTCTTCCGAACATCGTAACTTTAAGCTAATCATAAATAGTTGTTCTCTTTAATCAACATACTATAGACGTGGTATAATTTCAAACACGCACACGTAGCTATGTCTGTCCTCAACAGGTTGAAACTTGGTTTCTTCCGAACATCGTAACTTTAGTCGTTCTCTTCAATCCTCATGCTATAGGCCTAACTCACAGCCATGTCCAACCTCTATAGGTTGAACATCGCAACTTTAGGCTAATCTCTATTGGTTGTTCTCTTTTCAGAACTTGTTGCATACGCTGTTCACCTAAACACTTTATTCGAAGAAAGAGAAGACACTATGTTCCCATGCGAGCTGTGTAAGGCAATGTTCACAAGACGTGACAACCTTGCACGCCATGTAAAAACAAAACATCATCAGCTATCTGCTTGCGACTATAACCCAACTATGTTCCCCCTGCGAACAGTGTAAGGCACCGTTCGTAAGACAGGATAACCTCGCACGTCATATAAAAGCAAAACACCCTAGCATAACATCTGCTTTATGTGATGTTTGCGGGCTGTACTTCGCTAATGTAGAGCAATACCAGGCTCACTTAGCAGAGGTACATCAAATATCTACTTGCCCTCAGGTAGTAGTAGGGAAAAAGCGTGCAGCTACTGATGTAGCTGTAGAAAGTACTAGTAGTAAAAAACCTAGGAAAAATGAACTTCAAACTATTCACTGCGAGCACTGTAACACTGATGTACCATCTTCGCATTTTCAGGGACACTTACGGAGTAATGCGCATAAAAATAATGCGTGTAGAAGTGGTAGTAACGCAAACATCGAGGAAATTAATACAGCATTTAAAAGTAGGATTGCTAGTTACCGAATTCACACCAGTCAAAAGTTTCAGAGCACTTCAAACTTTTTAAATTGCGTTCAACCGGATGTACAACAGCTTCTTGCTAAATCTTTGTCCAATCATAGTTTATTTAAAGTTAATTTTGAACTTTTCGCCTTGTACATTAAAAGCACGGATGAATCCGAAATAACGGACATTAAATCATTTAATACGAAGAATTTTGTCATAAGTGAGTCGACTAATTTTGGTGATGTACTTAGGGATGTCTCTAACATTATTTCAACTAAGAGCGAGGAATTTCAGGAAAAGGAATCAGGGTGGGCTTTAGTTGAGATAATGTATCTAGAAGTTAACATCAATAAGTACAATCCCATGCGAGGTTCATCGTACATCGAGCTGCCGGCATGGATTCAGCGAAAAGAAGCTGTTGTAAACATCCAAAACAATGACGAAGCATGTTTCGCATGGGCGGTGATGTCGGCTTTAAATCCTGCGAAATCAGACGTAGCTAAGAGAACATCATCCTATCTACACTATTCAACGCAGCTAAATTTCGATAGTATAGAATTTCCCGTACAGTTAAAGGATATTAAGCGCTTTGAGGAACTAAATAACATTAGTATCAATGTGTATGGTGTAGAGAAAAAGTCTGTAGTAGGTCCTCTGTATTATACATGTCATAAGAAGAGTACTCACGTTAATTTACTCTATATTGAAAACAGTGAGAATAGCCACTTTTGCTGGATTAAAAATCTGAGTAGACTTGTTGGCAGTCAGTTGTCAAACAGGTGTAACAAAAAGTGGCTATGTGATGGATGCTTGCAGTATTTCAGAAATGAAGATCAGTTAACGAAGCATTCCAAGAATGACTGCAATCATGTACGTACAGAGATACCTACTACAGGCAATAATGTTTTAAAATTTACAAATTTTCACAAGCAGATGTGGGTACCGTTCGTGATTTATGCAGACTTTGAAGCCATCCTCACGCCATGCAACACATGCTCACCTAATCCTGACAACTCTTTCACTAATACTACGCACATGCATGTCCCGTATAGCTTCGCGTATTACATCAAGTGTAGTTACGATAGTACGCTTAACAAGTTAGAGCTGTATCGAGGACATGATGTTGCTAAAGTATTTTTAGAAAGACTTGAAAGTGATGCAGTTCGTCTCGGTCGTATTCTGAATAGTAATATTCCTATGAAGCCACTCACCGACATTCAGTTAAATGATCATGAACGTGCTACAAAGTGTAGCATTTGTGATGGGGAATTTTCCGAAAATGACCCTAAAGTTTTTGATCATGATCATTTAACTGGTTTCTACAGATGTGCCGCTCATTATAGCTGTAATCTTAAGTATAGAGTTCCTAAATTTATCCCTGTAATTTTTCATAACTTATCTGGTTACGACTCTCATTTCATCATTTCACAATTTGGAGCTTCGGATGAAAAAGTAGATATAATCCCTCAGAATAAAGAGCGGTACATTGCGTTTGCAAAGTCTGTAAAAGTAGATGCTGAGCATTCTATAAAACTGAGATTCCTTGACTCGTTTCGCTTTATGGCGAGTAGCCTCGATAAACTTTCTAGTCATTTACAGCCTGAACAATTTACAGAAATTCGACGCGTTTTCCCTGAAGAAACGCAGTTTAATTTACTTCGGCGTAAGGGTGTTTTTTGTTACGAATATCTCGACTGCTTAGACCGCCTCGAAGAACGTGCCTTACCATCGAAACAATCCTTTTACAGCTCGCTGAATTCAGCAGATATTAGTGATGATGACTATTTACATGCACAACATATCTGGGAGCAGTTCCACATTCAAACGCTAGGTGAATACTCCGATTTATATTTAAAGACAGATGTACTTTTGTTAGCTGATGTTTTTGAAAATTTTCGCTGTGTTTGCATGAACACCTACAGCCTTGACCCATGTCAGTATTTTACTGCACCTGGGTTAAGTTGGGACGCGATGTTAAAATACACGCGTGTGAATTTGGAGCTGCTAACGGATATCGATATGGTGCACTTTATAAAAGCATCCATTCGAGGCGGTCTGAGTCAGTGTAGCGGCCGGTATTCGAGTGCTAATAATAAGTACATGCCGAGTTTCGATACCAGTCAGGAATCTCAGTATATCGTTTATCTGGATGCTAATAATCAGTATGGGTGGGCGATGAGTCAGCATCTACCGGTGAGTGGTTTCCGCTGGCTGACGCAGTGCGAAATTGATGCTTTACAGCTACACGCCCTAGGCGATGAAGCTGATAAAGGTTATTTCCTCGAAGTTGACTTACAGTATCCGAAAGAGTTACACACTTCTCATAATGACCTACCGTTCTGCCCTGAAAATATGAAGTCCCCGTACATTGCATCAACGACGAAAATGCTCATTGCTAATTTATGCGATAAATCTAAGTATATCATTCATTACCGAAATTTAAAACAGTGTTTGCAGCATGGTTTGAAGTTATCCAAAATTCATCGCGTACTAGAATTTAATCAGTCACCGTGGCTAAAGCCATATATCGATCTGAACAATAATTTAAGAACGAATGCGGTTAACGAGTTTGAAAAAGATTTCTACAAGCTCATGAATAATAGTGTGTTTGGTAAGACTATGGAGAATGTTGACAAACGCGTTGATGTAAAATTGATTACAAACTGGGATAATATTAAGAAAAGGTATGGTGCTAACTATTTAATAAGTAAACCAAATTTCCACAGCTGCACCACCATACATGAGAATTTAGTTATTATACAGATGAATCGTGTCAAGGTTAAGTATGACAAACCTACCTACGTCGGCTTCACAGTACTTGAATTGGCTAAAACACTCATGTATGAATTCCATTACGATTATATGATGAAGAAGTACGCGCATAATGCGCAATTGCTCTACACAGATACCGATTCGTTTATTTATCAAATCAAAACTGATGACTATTACAATGATATAAAGCCTGACTTGGGTAGGTTTGATACGAGTAACTATCCTGCAGATAATCAATATCATCTACCGCTAGTGAACAAAAAGGTTCTAGGTAAAATGAAAGATGAATGTGCTGGGAATATTATCGATTCATTTGTAGGTACTAAATCCAAGTCATATTGCATAAAACTCTTAAATGAATTACAAATAAAGAGATTGAAGGGGGTTAAAAAGAATGTCGTTCAGAATCAGCTAAGTTTTGAAAACTATAACAATTGCATTAAAAGTAATCCACCTGTTTTGCATAAGCAAATGTCTGTCATTAGAAGCAAGAAGCACCAGTTGTACACTCATTTAATTAGTAAGGTAGCCCTTAATAGCGATGATTGTAAACGGTTTGTCATTCCAAATTCTACCAACACGCTAGCCTGGGGGCATAGTAGTATTGATAAGTACTACTTTACATAAACATTATGCTAGAGGTGTGTGTACTTACGTTACGCTGTCTTACATCACAATTCGGGAGAGGAACGCTGGTACGGCAAGTCTAAACTTGTACATTCAAGAATTGCATCGAGAAGTACGCTAGGGTGAAATGATTCGAGATAAAACTTGTACATACAAGATGTAAATAAATAATGTAAAATTGGCATATTCTTTTATTTTAGGTTAGGTATCACCTTCCTCCCGCTCCTTATTTGCAGGATAGAGTTTTTGTTTATTACTCATAGAAGAAAGAAGGTGATGAGCAGTTTCGTGAGTATAGTTCGGTAAGTATCTCGAGAGCAGAATTTTTTTTTTGTCAAAAAAGCACATAGCTTTGTAAAGCACGTAGAATTTGCCACCACCGGGGCAGCACTGTTCTCTCTGGATTAAAAGCTTTGTTTTCAAACAAGAGCACGTGGAATTTTTCAATTTGCCGCCACCACATAGAGGGCAGCACTGTTCTCAAAGATGGCAGATGACAGCTGTCAAAAAAGCACATGGCTTTGTTTCCACGTGGAATTTGCCGTCACCATATAGAGGGCAGCACTGTTCTCTCTGGATTAAAGATGGTGGATGACAGCTGTCAAAAAAGCACATAGCTTTGTTTCTACGTGGAATTTTTCAATTTGCCGCCACCACATAGAGGGCAGCACTGTTCTCTCTGGATTAAAGATGGCGGATGACAGCTGTCAAAAAAGCACGTGAGTATGTTTTCAAACAAGAGCACGTGGAATTTTTCAATTTGCCGCCACCACATTTCAAAGGTAAGTAGCTAAAGAGGGCAGCACTGTGCTCTATAGATTAAAGATGGCAGATGACAGCTGTCAAAAAAGCACGTGAGTATGTTTTCAAACAAGAGCACGTGGAATTTGCCGCCACCACATAGAGGGCAGCACTGTTCTCTCTGGATTAAAGATGGCGGATGACAGCTGTCAAAAAAGCACGTGAGTATGTTTTCAAACAAGAGCACGTGGAATTTTTCAATTTGCCGCCACCACATTTCAAAGGTAAGTAGCTAAAGAGGGCAGCACTGTGCTCTATAGATTAAAGATGGCAGATGACAGCTGTCAAAAAAGCACGTGAGTATGTTTTCAAACAAGAGCACGTGGAATTTGCCGCCACCACATAGAGGGCAGCACTGTTCTCTCTGGATTAAAGATGGCGGATGACAGCTGTCAAAAAAGCACGTGAGTATGTTTTCAAACAAGAGCACGTGGAATTTGCCGCCACCACATAGAGGGCAGCACTGTTCTCTCTGGATTAAAGATGGCTGCATGTCGAAAAGCATTTTTTCAAATTATCCGCCACCACATTTCAAAGGTAAGTAGCTAAAGAGGGCAGCACTGTGCTCAAAGATGGCAGATGACAGCTATCAAAAAAGCACGTGGCTGTCAAAAAGCACGTGGATTTGTTTATCTCGAGCTAGTGAGGTTAAGTTGGTACCACTAAGGTTTATTCCCGTCAAGATGGCAGTACTGAGGTTTGGGATGCGTTGTTGTCTGTCAAAAAGCACGTGGCTTTGTTTACAAATCTGTCAAAAGCACGTGGCTGTCAAAAAGCACGTGGCTTTGTTTACCTCGCGCTAGTGAGGTTAAGTTGGTACCACTAAGGTTTAGGCCCGTCAAGATGGCAGTACTGAGGTTAGCGATGCGTTGTTGTCTGTCAAAAAGCACGTGGCTGTCAAAAAACACGTGGGTTTGTTTACCTCATGCTAGTTAGGTTAAGTTGGCACTAGTGAGGTTTAGGCCCGTCAAGATGGCAGTACTGAGGTTAGCGATGCGTTGTTGTCGATGACAGCTGTCAAAAAGCACGTGGCTTTGTTTACAAATTCAAATCTCCCGCCAAAATTCAAATTTCCCGCCAAAATTCAAATTTCCCGCGGGAGGAGGAGGCCTCTCCCGAGAGCCGGAGGAGGAGGAGGCCGCCGAACCATCCAATTATACTACTGCCGAGGTGCCGGAATTTAGTCCCGCAGGAGTTCTTTTATGTGCCAGTAAATCTACCGACACGAGGCTGGAGTATTTGAGCACCTTCAAATACCATCGGACTAAGCCAGGATCGAACCTGCCACGTTGGGGTCAGAAGGCCAGCGCCTCATTCGTCTGAGCCACTCAGCCCGGCCACTAATTAATATAATAACTGTTGTTAAATACTGAGAATACAAGAAAGTGCATTATTGAAGTAATTTAGGACAACCCTTTTTTTTTCACAAATTGCTTTACGTCGCACCGACACAGATAGATCTTATGGCGATGATGGGATAGGAAATAGATAGGAGTGGGAAGGGAATGGCCGTGGGCTTAATTCATTTGCCTGGTGTGAAATGGGAAACCACGGAGGAACATCTTCGGGGCTGCCGACAGTGGAGTTCAAACCCTGTACCTCCCAAATGCAAGCTTACAGCTGCGCGCCCCTGACCGCACAGCTAACTCGCTCGAGTTTGGAACAAGAATACTTCCCCTCGTATTCACATTAATCTTCGTGTGACGATTTAAGAATAACAAATTTTTATGAACACAATGTACACGGGGGGGGGGTGTTACAATGAAATATGTACACTGTTTGATCATCGATAATTTTCTAATAAATTGAGATAAATGTCTGAAATTTGATGAAGATATAGCTTAACGTTCAACTTATAGAAATCACTTCAGATGTTGGAAGTAGCCAAAATCAGCAGTTCAAGCACAGTCGATGCCGCCGAATTGTGCCACGAACAATATTCTGTAATGTGTCCAGTGGAATTGCTGTACACGAAATGCGTGTATGTGGCTTTGCTCGACTCACAACATCCTTTAGGGTCTTTCAGAGGTAGGAGTCTAGGGGTCATAGGTCTGGGGACCGTGCTGGAGATTCGACAGCGCCTCTTCAGCCTATCCATCGTTCAGAGAAAGTTTCATCAAGGAACTATCTGACACCTCAATGGCAGTGAGCTCGGGAACCGTCTTGTTACAGATAGAACCACTCGTTCCCAAACAGCTCTTCGATTGCAGGTAAAAGTGATGTCTGCAGCTTATCGAGATGAAACCACACCGGTAACTGTTCCTTCAAGGAAGAACGGTCCAATCAACCCCGAAGAGGACAGCCCACACCACACATTAAACCTAGGTAAATTGACATGTCGATGGCTGTGTTCAAAATTCCTTTCTCCATTGTTGCTACAACCCAGATATATTTTAATAGTACCACTTCAAAATCACTATCTAAAACCAAGACACTAAGCCACTCCCCGTCTGATGGGTATCCAGTTAAAACAGGAAGAAACGCTATACCCTATAACTATGTTGTTGTTGTTGTTGTTGTTGTGGTGGTGGTGGTGGTGGTATGAATCTACGGTAAACAAAGGAATTACCTGAAGGGACACACTTCACTCGACTAGATCTTTACCCCATTGTGTTATACAATTCTGCTTCACTGCAACGTCAGGTGGCTTGCCTACGTGGTCGGGCGTCAGACTATTTTACTTAACCTATGATCTCCATACTCTGTCATGCAGTTTTTCAATACAGTTTATCCACGGCACAACATGATAGGAATCGGTAGAAGGCGACGATTGTCAGTGTGTGTGGGCTTGTGTTCTCCTCAAGCCAAGAACCACGCCGACGGGTGTAATATATTCTGCTAATGGATGCTGGAGGAGGCGGCCCGTCACTTAGAGAAGTGAGTGCTACCAGTCGCAAAGTATTGCTCCATTTCTGTGTCTCTTGCCTTGCCATTGTGTTGGCAGGAGCCGTGACGTGTCGCAGTGAATTACACAGCTCTCACCCTCCCGGGTCATTATGTTCCTTCATCTTCATATCCCTGGCACATCTCAATTAAAAACTAAACACTGCTCCACCATTCCTTAGAGCCACGAGGTTTTCATTCCTTAATAATAATAATAATAATAATAATAATAATAATAATAATAATAATAATAATAATAATAATTCAGGCTTGCACAGGTTTTCAGGACAGAACTAGGCCCAGAACTAAATCATCATGGACAAAAGAGCAAAGAAGTTTGCAAAGTATAAGAAAGAATATTGGACAAGGGGAAAGACCAAAAGAAACAAAGCTGATACGAATTAACTTGGTCCTCAGATGGCCAAAATAATAATAATAATAATAATAATAATAATAATAATAATAATAATAATAATAATAATAATAATAATAATAATAATAATAATAATAATAAATGCCTTTGCTGGCGGGATGCAGTGTTTACAGTGCACTGTGTCTTCTTTTATGGGTTAGAATAAATTTGTTACCTTCGTTGACTTGTCTGTCTCAGTCTCAACCTTGCCTTTGACAATATGAGAGTGACCGAGATGTGTGTGATGCTAGTAATAGCATTCCTTATGCAGCCAGTCCTTGTTATGAATGGTGTGAAAATGTCACTCATAGGGTAAGTTGGTGCATGCATTTCAGTGGGCTTGGCAGACTGATATGTAATAGCAACTTCTGGCTCGGTGAGGAAAGCAACGGGAAACTATCTCACTCCTCATTTCCCTAGTATGCCTCTTCAGTGACGCATATGCTGTCTATGACAGCTGTTGGCGGAACTGTGGAGGATCAAATCAGCCTTCGGGCTGAATAACCAACATACAACAATAATAATAATAATAATAATAATAATAATAATAATAATAATAATAATAATAATAATAATAATAATAATAATAATAATAATAGCAACTTACATTTAGCAATATGATCTATGCCTGCACAATATGATATATTGGATAAGAGTGAAGATTCTTCTCTTTTTCTTTTTTGTAGTTTTTGTTGGTTTTCGGTGACGCAGGGGTGGTTGTTGCTTTAATTAAGGCTCAGTCTCATCATTTTCCTGATGTTGAAAACAGGAAACCACGGAAAAGTATATTCAGGGCTGTTGACTGTGGGATTTGAACACACCGTCTCCCGAATGCAAGGTCACAGCTACGTGGCCCTAAGCGCACGGCCAACTCGCTCGGATAATTATTCTTGTTCTTATTCGATATCCAGACGTGTTGTGGGTTTTTAACCTTGGAGGTTTAATTGGTGTGGTTCGGGTACAACTTGATGCATACTATTCTGTAACACAGAGACACATTACACTTCCCCACCGCATACAGTATCTCAGATATAAAAGATCCGCACCTCGTCCAATATAGACATGCGATTATCTATTACGAATCTGCTCTTTTTCGTACCTGTTCCGGTGTATCCTACCAATGCGACTGAATTTGGCACATCGTGATCATCATGAGTCGAGTGCCTGACAGTGTTAATACATTTAAACGGTTCGCATAGGAAGAATTACGACGATACAAACTGCATGAGCCTTGGAATGAAATACAGGAATATTATTAAACCCGCAAGAAAGAATTAATGTTTTCAGAGACAACGGTCGATTCTATCTACAAATATGGCGCTGAACATGTGGATGGAACAGCCAAGCTTGTACGTGTCAGTAAAATGCCATCAGTCACAACTCCTATTCACCTCTGATAATTAGACTATAAACAGAACTTACTCAACTTCGTTTGACCCGATCTGCAGATTAGACACGTTCAACGTATGTTGCAGGATAAGAAACTCTTAGCAAAAGAATAGAATAGTATAGAAAATAATACTTCCTTTTAGACTTTACAAGTTGCTTTATGTCACAGATAGGTCTTATGGTGACGATGGAACAGGAAAGGGCTACGGGCGGGAAGGAAGTAGCCGTGGCCTTAATTAAGGAACAGCCCCAGCATTTTCCAGGTGTGAAAATGGGAAACCAGGGAAAACCATCTTCAGACCTGCCGACAGTGGGATTCGAACCCACTATGTCCCGAATACTGGATACTAGCCGCACTTAAGCGACTGCAGCTATCGAATGAATTGGATGACTGAAAGAATGACTGAGTGACTATATGAATGAATGATTCCATGACTGAATTATGCTCGTGAATATATTAATGAATAAACACTCTCTTCACCCTGTCGCGGATAGCCACCAACTGGGGAGAGAGCATTCATGATTGAGTGGGTGAATGAATTGAATTTAATGAATGAGTGAATGCATGAATTTAATTGAAAGAATGATTTTTTGACTGTCCGTCTCTGTGGTGTAGTGGTTAGCGTGATTAGCTGCCACCCCCGGAGGCCCGGGTTCGATTCCCGGCTCTGCCACGAAATTTGAAAAGTGGTACGAGGGCGGGAACGGGGTCCACTGAGCCTCGGGAGGTCAACTGAGTAGAGGTGGGTTCGATTCCCACCTCAGCCATCCTGGAAGTGGTTTTCCGTGGTATCCCACTTCTCCTCCAGGCAAATGCCGGGATGGTACCTAACTTAAGGCCACGGCCGCTTCCTTCCCTCTTCCTTGTCTATCCCTTCCAAACTTCCCATCCCCCCGCAAGGCCCCTGTTCCGCATAGCAGGTGAGGCCGCCTGGACGAGGTACTGGTCATTCTCCCCAGTTGTATCCCCGACCAAGAGTCTGAAGCTCCAGGACACTGCCCTAGAGGCGGTAGAGGTGGGATCCCTCGCTGAGTCCGAGGGGAAAACCGACCCTGGAGGGTAAACAGATGATGATGATGATGATGATTTCATGACTGAATAGTATTCGTGCATAAACGAATGATTAAATACTTTACTCACCCAGTCACGATAGCAACAAAATATTATACTGACTCTTCACGACTTCACGTAAATCCTCTTGTAGGTCCATGTAGATATCAATGAATGACCTCAATATTTCTTCCTCCAATATTATTTTTAATTTACAATAACATGCACCCATTTAAAATACATTATTGACCCGTGCGTCCCTTTACTTCCCTGTAGCGGTCGCAGTCATTCTTGGTTGGTAGAACAGAACAGGTTCTCAGATTACTTCTGTCCAGCCTCACCTCATGTTTGTGAAGCTTGCAGTACGGCTCAGGTAAAATACTGTCCCAAAACTCAGACGAAATCCAACAACTGCTTCTCTTCGTGGCCAATCTGGAATGTTGGAGTTCTTCCTGTAGCTTCCCAGATATTTTGTCTTCCAGGGCAATGTAGTGATAGTGACATTTTGTTAAGTCATTTGTCAAATTGGTAAGATATTTCGTTATTGATATCAGCTGAAACCTTCTTACACTTCCTGGCAACTGTGCCTGCTCGTCCGTTGCCTTCAATTAAGCAGTGTTCAGATACCGACTGTAGAATGACTCTTTTAGCCTCTATCTTGAGTTCGATATATCTTAATTTTCTAGAGATGAGGTTTGTTGACTCAGACCTATAGACTGAATTGCAACTTTTGAATCAGATTTAAAAAAACGGTTCTGAACCCTAACTTCAACACGAATATAAACGTTATCTGTCTACTTTACGTCAACTGTAGTTCCAAACTATAAGGATGTAAAGGAAACGGCTTATAAGTCTCTGATAAGACCCCAGTTGGAGTATATGGGACCCTCACCAGGACCACTTGATACGAAAACTGGAAAAGATGCAGGGGAAAGGAGCACGATCTGTTCTGGGTGATTTCCGACAAAAGAGTTTTGTTACGAAAATGTTACAAACTTTGGGCTGAGAAGACTTGGGAGTAAAGAGACGAGCAGCTCGACTAAGTGGTATGTTCCGAGCTGTCAGAGCACAGATGGAATGGAATGACATTAGTAGACGAATAAGTTTGAGCGGATTTTTTTTTCAAGTCGGAAAGGTCATAGTATGAAGATAAAGTTGGATTTTAAAAGGACAAGTTCGTGCAAATATTGATTTATAAGATGGGGAGCAAGGGAGTGGAATAAATTATCAAGGGAAATGTTCGATAAATGTCCAAGTTCTTTGAAAATGTTTAAGAAAATGGTACGTAAAAAATTGCTAGGGAATCTGCCACCTTGGCGATAGCCGTACATGATGATTGATTGATTGATTGACTGATTGATTGATTGATTGATTGATTGATTGATTGATTGATTGATTGATTGATTGATTGATTGATTGATTGATTGATTTATTAAATACTTTATTACCGGGAGAGTTTGCCGTGCGGATAGGGGCGCGCAGCTGTGAGCTTGCATCCGGGAAATAGTGGGTTCGAATCCCACTGTCGGCAGCCCTGAAGATGGTTTTCAGTGGTTTCCCATTTTTACACCAGGAAAGTGCTGGGGCTGTACCTTAATTAAGGCCATGGGCGCTTTCTTCCCACTCCTAGCCCTTTTCTATCCCACCGTCATCATAAAACCTGTGTCGGTGCGACGTAAAGCCACTAGCAAAATAAACGAACAAAATTTATTCCATTTTTGGCAAATATTGTAACCGGGATATATCCCAATAGAACTGCATGTTTTAAAAATTATTATTATATTATTATTATTATTATTATTATTATTATTATTATTATTATTATTATTATTATTATTATTATTATTATTTGCTATTTACTTTACGTCGCACCGACACAGGTATATCTTATGGTGACGATGGGATAGGAAAGGCCTAGGAATGGGAAGGAAGTGGCCGTGGCCGTAATTAAGGAACATTCCCTGCATTTTCCTGGTGTGAAAATGAGAAACCACGGAAAACCATCTTCAGGGCTGCCGACAGCGGGGTTCGAACCCACTATCTCCCGATTACTGGATACTGGCCGCACTTAAGCGACTGCAGCTATCGACCTCGGTTTTAAAGATAATAATAATAATAATAATAATAATAATAATAATAATAATAATAATAATAATCTCCATGGCTAAATGGTTAGCGTGCTGGCCTTTGGTCACAGGCGTCCCGGGTTCGATTCCCGGCGGGGTCGGGAATTTAAATCATGATTGGTTGATTTTTCTAGCACGGGGGCTAGGTGTATGTGTTGTCTTCATCATCATTTCATCATAATCACGACGCGCAGGTCGCCTATGGGAGTCAAATGAAAAGACCTGCACCCGGCGAGCCGAACCCGTCTCGGGATATCTCGGCATTAAAAACCATATGAAATTTCATAATAATAATAATAATAATAATAATAATAATAATAATAATCTCCATGGGTAAATGGTTAGCGTGCTGGCCTTTGGTCACAGGGGTCCCGGGTTCGATTCCCGGCGGGGTCGGGAATTTTTACCATGATTGGTTAATTTTTCTGGCACGGGGGCTGGGTGTATGTGTTGTCTTCATCATCATTTCGTTCTCATTACGACGCGCAGGTCGCCTACGGGAGTCAAATAGAAAGACCTGCACCTGGTGAGCTGAACCCGTCCTGGGATATCCCGGCACTAAAAGCCATACGGCATTTCATTTCATTTCCGGCATTAAAAGCCATACGAAATTTTATTTCATAATAATAATAATAATAATAATAATAATAATAATAATAATAATAATAATAATAATAATAAAGGGTTAATTAATGTAAACTGTATAATAATCAAATTAGTGTTGAGCCTAATAATTTTTACATTGTCTGTGTTACGAATTTCAATTGTTTCTTCTTTCCTCTACACATGTCAATGCGGTACATTGCCATTGAAGTACGTTGTTGTGATGATCTTAGCAATAAAAATGAATCTACTGTACAGCTAATCTGGAGTGCTTTGTGGGAAAATGAATAATGTTAACAATAAAACGTGGTGCTCTATTGTGTGTCGACATGGCAGTGACAGTGAGAACAAAGGCTGCATACTTTTATTGAAGTGCTGGGATTTGTAAACGCCGGCCTTTTTATGCGCGGGGATCGTCTCACCAAGATTTATTCTGGTGGCGCATGACACTCCATACTAACAAGTCATGGCTCCAGTCACACGCACCTCACGCCTGTCCTTCCCAACTCATATTCATATAGAGAAATGTCCTTTTGTCTGTAAATTTTGAGTGTTTGTGTTATACTTGGTTCCTAATCTCTTATTAGACACACAAATCTCGAAAACAGGTTCAGTTACAGTTTCTGAGTGCTTGTTCGTGTGAATAAAACCTCTTTTCTACTGTCACCATCACAATCATAATTATCACGCGATATATTTAACCCAGCCCGTAATTTAGAATGTGATTAAGTGTAATTAAGTGTAACAGAGAGCTGAGATCCTAATTACGCCAATTTAAAAGGCATAAATAAATAAATAAATAAATAAATAAATAAATAAATAAATAAATAAATAAATAAATAAATAAATAAATAAATAAAATAAATAACAGATTGTTTAAGCGCTTGGTTATCTATTCGATTTCTTACTTGGTTGCTAGTTTGAGTGTTTGTTGTATATGTTTTTTAAGTGTTCATTTTAGTGTTTATCGTCTGTCTGATTTTTTAAATTTTTGATTGTTTGTTTGTTTGTTTTCATTTGCTTGGCCGTGATGTTCGCTAGTTTGTTTGTTTGTCTGAGTGCTTGTTTGTTTCTTGTTTACATGTTTATTTGTCAGGTTGCTTCTACGTAATCTTGTTCATTAGTTTGGGTTTTTCTTATTCGATTACTTAGGTGATTTTGTGATTGTCCATTTTTTCGAATGTTTGTTTGTTTGTTTGTTTGTTTGTTTGTTTGTTTGTTTGTTTGTTTGTTTGTTTGTTCGTTTTAGTGTTCGATTATCCGTTGGTTTTTTGTTTGTGTGTGTTTCTTTGCTTAAGTCTTCATTTGTTTACTTATTCTTAGTTTTAGTTTGATTGTTCCTTCGATACATTTTGTTTGCTGTTTCTTGATCTTTTCTATCTGATGGTCTATTTTCCCCCCTCGCTTATTTCCTTCATTCCTTTTTTCCTTGTCTAACTGTTCCGTTCACTTTTTACCCGTGTGTCAATGTATATTTTTATCAGACATTGTGTGAAAAGTGCTCAAGTTTATTTTTCTAAATTTGGTATTCAACTTAACGGAAGAACAGACTGTAACAGATGGGTGATACAGGTTGGATTGGTGGTTTCAAGGAAATTCTAAAATTGAGTTCTCACATATCTGTTTAATATTAGCCCTATTTTTAAGGTACTTAAAGTCTTCATTCGTATGGTTAGGGGACCGATACCATTATTATGTAATGCTTCTTCCGAAGTAAACTGCGTCAGGTTATTTAAAATATCTGCACAGTCAGACGTTTGACGCATTGTATGATGCGGCATTTTCAATAACAGTCCTATCATTCTCACTGACACAGTCACATCATAGCAAGAGTGGAACGTTTGACTATGTATATGATATCAATAAACTGATGCCGTTCCCACAAGAATACATACTGTATAGTGAAGTACTGAAATAAACTTCGAACTGTTGATGTTTTTCACTATATTTTATACTACGAATGATAACGAAGATATTCACCATTTTAAGGCTTTAGACCCTTTTCTAGTATTTTTATTATATTCATTTTTAGTTTAAGGTACCATACATAATACCAAGCTACGGGCGAAAGACCGAAATTGAAGATTTTTGGCGTTTTTATGTACTTACAATATAGAGAATGCAAATGCGTTGGAGGACATTAATTATTACTAAAAATTAGAATTTAAGGAAGATTTAGTCACGAAGGTGCCCTTTAGAAGGACATGGCCACTTTTACAGTTTTTGTATTTTAATCTATAAATTATAAGAGATAGAATTCTGAGTTCACTTCTGCTCAGCAAAATGCAATCTTTACCTTAGTAATTGTGAAATGTTCTGATGTAGATTTTTTGTATTTGCGAAACCTTATTGTATGTCGTGATGTGATGTTGTATTTTCCTAACAGACAATGGCTCGATCGAAATCATCCAGTAGGAGAAAATATTAGGGAATCGTTATTGAAGGGAATTTAGCCGAATAAATGAGCTTAGAAACAAAATGTTTAATTCTCAGCAAAAAAAAAGAGATGAAAAATAGAGCCAGGAGAAAGAAGAGAATTCTAAACGGAGCCATGAAAAAAAACGTATGGGCCAGGAATATTCTAAGAATTGTCTGAAGTGAAATATGGTGTTGTAAAACTTTAGCATCGCTTGTCTCATTTATAAAGAAAGTTTTTGTACTTCGGTACAATTTTCATAAGAACTTCTGATGCTATGTCCCTGAATTATTTCTGCACACCAACATAATATTAATTAATAGTAATATAAAGGGATATTTCTGCAATACGTAATGGAAATTAGAATTCATGTTTTGGAACACTTTTAGGTTAAACACTGCACCTCCTAAAACGCATAATAAATAAGGTACCGTATGTAGTTTCCGGAAATAATCCCTTCTTCTTCTTCTTCTTATTATTATTATTATTATTATTATACTGGCGGAAAAATATCCAAACATCATGAAATAAGGGATGTAGAATACAGAAATTTTGCAATATATTTATCGAGGTAACATATTTAATTGATTAAAGGTACAAGACCGCGCGAGAAAAGCCATCGCAAATGTGCCATGGTGGTCCATTAATAACCGGTGTAATCACCCGACGTACAGGTGCCGGATGTCAGCTTGTGGGATGGAATTCCATGCCTATTGCACTTGGTCAGTCAATACAGAGACGGTTAATGCCGGTTGTGGATGACGCTGGAGTTGACATCCAATGATGTTCCATATGTGGTCGACGATCGAGCAGGCCCAGACAACATGTCGACCTTCTGTAGAGCACGTTAAGTTACAACAGCGGCTTGGGAGCGAGCATTATCCCGTTGGAAAACACCCCTGGGAATGCTGGTCATGAATGGCAGCACAACAGGTCAGATCACCAGACGGATGTACACATCTGCAGTCAGGGTGCGTGAGATAACCATGAGAGTGCTGCTGCTGTCATAGGAACTTGCTCTCCAGACCAGAACTGGCGGTGTAGGTCCAGTGTGTCGACGCCGCTGGTAGGTGGAATGCAGGCGCTCACCTGGCCTCCTTCTAACAAACACACGGCCATTACATGCACCAAGGCAGAACCGGCTTTCATCGGAAAACACAACGGAACTCCACTCCATCCTCCAATGAGCTCTCGCTTGACACCACTGAAGTCGCAGACGGCGGTGGTTTTTGGTAAGTGGAATGCGGGTCACAGGGCGTCTGTCTCAGAGAAGACCTTCAAGCAACCGATTTTGAACAGTTCTTTGCGTCACTGTGGTGCCAACTGCCACTCGAATTGCTGCTGCAGGCGGAGTCCGCTACTCCACAGCCATACGCGGAACGCGGCGGTCCTCGCTCTCGGTGGTGCCACGAGGACGTCCGGAGCCCGGTCTCCTTGCGAGCGTACCTTCCCGTGACCAGTGCTGCCAGCACGCATGCACAGTGGAGACATTCCTGCAGTGTCATTCTGCAACAGCGCGGACGGAAAATCCACCTTCACGTAGCCCTGTCATACGGCCTCGTTCAACAGCAGTGAGCTGTTGATACTGGCCTCTTCGTCGTCGTAAAGGCATTCCTGACCCTCTCACAGTCACTCTGTCCACTCTCACAGGTAACTAACGCTCTCGCACACTAGAGCCCATATTTAAAGCAAACCTGATTTGCAACGTTATGGGGCCACTACTAGCGCCACGCTAATGCGATTTGCGGGAAATTTGAATGAACGTCATCTTTCACGTGTACATGTAAACACGTCTACCAACATTCGTTAATCTAGCACAAACCCTTCTTTATGTTCGGTTATTTCTTTCCGCCAGTGTATTATTATTATTATTATTATTATTATTATTATTATTATTATTATTATTATTATTATTATTATTATTATTATTACGCCCACCCTCATCGGAGGGTCTTCCTTATAAGGGCTTCCCCCGGCTAGAAATAGCCACACGACATTATTATGATTATTATTATTATTATTATTAATATTTCGCAACTTTATGGTTGGTAATATAGCACGTATTTCGATATTTTATATAGAATAAATAGGTCTTATAAGTTAATTAATATTTACATAACTTTTAATTAGGGCAAGGCATTTGATGATTTTGCATCTCTCTTGTATGAAGGCCGAGAGATAGCTCGAGTATATATGCATGTGTTTCATGAATTGACTGATTAAATAAGAGCAATTTTAGGGCATTTTTTGCTTTTTTACCGTTTACAAGAGATAGGTGATTTTTGGAGTAATTTTAGGTCATTTTTGGCATTTTTAATTGTTTTCTGGGAGGTGTTATATTTCGTTATATTTAGATATGTAATTAATATTATTTATGTTTACAATACTTGTCTATTATGTTTAACTTAGGCAAATAACTTGCTCAAGAAGGAAGTAGACTTGCAACATAACCTGCTGCCACTAGTTTTCAAAGAAAGAGTATTTTCAACTCGATTACACTTTCAAGAAAACATACTATAAGCAGTACCGGCTTCCCCTATATGTAAGACGCATAATGGACTCGCCCAAGCTGGGCATTGCTCCGATGCCCAAAGTTAAAGGAAGTGCAATTGTTAAATTAAAACAATTTGTTACAAAATATTGTGAAAATATTTTTCCACTGATGGGAAAATATTATTTTGCGAAGTGTGTGATGTGAGAGTTTCAGCAGAAAAGAAGTTTACAGTTGAACAACGAGTGTCGCGAGAAAAACATAAACGTCTTGAGCAGCGACTTGAAGATAAAAGAAATCGTGGCTTACACCAGACACTACTGGGTGAATCTTCAACATTTTCTCCGCTTTGTGAGGAACTGTGTACAACATTTTTGTGCGCTGATATTCCACTGAACAAATTGAACCATCCAAAGCTGCGTACATTCTTAGAAGAGGAGACTGGAAAATCTATACCAGGTCCCAGAACGTTAAGAAGAACCTACGTTGGAAGGTGCTATGACAAAACATTACAAGAAATAAGGATAAGGGTAGGAGACGGAAACATATGGGTATGCATAGATGAAACAACAAACAGTATGGGACGATATATAGCCAACGTTATTGTAGGCGTCCTGAAGCAGGGAATGCTGAGCTAACTGCTCAACAATTAGCAAACTGTTTGACCAGTCTTTGAGGCTATTGTGGCCCGATGGCATTCGGAATGACAATGTGCTGCTTTTATTAACAGATGCAACACCCTACATGGTGAAGGCTGCAAATTCGTTACGTGCGCTCTTCTCGAAAATGGTTCATGTCACAAGTCTAGTCCATGCGTTACAGCGGACCGCGGAGGATGTACGACATAATTTTCCTGAAGTTGACAAGTTAATTGGACGCATAGAGAAAGTGTTCTAAAAGTCCCATCTATAGTTCTAGCATTCAAAACAGAAGATCCTGAAATTCCCTTGCCCTTTTCACCTGTTTTGACTAGATGGGGAACGTGGATTGAGGCTTGTTGTTATTACTGCGAGAACTTTGAAGTTGTAAAGAAAGTGGTCGATTCCTTCGACAAAACTGAGGCTGGATCACTAAAAACTGCGTAGGAACTCTTGGCTGACAAACAAATTGCAGATAAACTTTCCTACATAAAAACAAATTGTATATAAAGATGTGAATGATCTGAATCGTGTGTGTGGTAAAGTGTGTGAAGTTGTATCCGTTAAATTGAATAAGGTGTTGCAAAAGAACAGTGGGTATAAAACTTTGTGTTCTATTGGCAAAGCATTGTCGGATGGAAATTTTTCTTACCTACTGTGAATTGAATCCGGGAGATATTGCTTGTTTCCAGTATGCACCAGTTGTTTCAGTTGAGGTAGAGAGAAGCTTCTCCATGTACAAATCGTTACTTGCAGACAATCGTTTTCATTTGAGAACCTTCGCAAAGTTTTCATTATGCATTTTAATTGGAATATATTGTAAACAGCCACTGAAGTTTGTTTTCTTAAATAGTCTTTGTTAATTAAATGACATCTATTTGCTAGGAGAGTATTTGGAGAATATACCAGTTCTAAAATATTTCATTTTTTCACCAGGGGTGGAAAAGTGGTATTTACTTTGTTAGTAGCAAAAATAATTTAAACCTAATGCATCGTCAACCATTAAAATTCTCTCCCAAATCAGCTAATTGTTTCTTAAAGGATTAATAAATAAGTGATTTACGAATAAATTTATTGGTCATTTTTTTCAAATTTTGTGTCATTTTTAAACCATTTTAGGTCATAAATGCGTTTTTATTTCGCATTTTCTTGCTATATTTGTTCATTAAATGCCTTGCCCTATTTATAACATACGCGTTCATTATTCTCTTCTTTACAGAGGTTGCAGCCTTTTCAATTTATGGTCCGTACTGAACATTCACGAATGTTCTGACGATATTATTACTATTATTATTATTATTATTATTATTATTATTATTATTATTATTATTATTATTACGGGGATACCCGTGGAGTGCAGAGCTGAAAGAAGGTGCGGGCTGGAATGGGTCTAACTACAAGGGTGAGATATGGATAAAAATTGCATTAAAGGTTATATTTTCGAAAATATCAAAACAATTTTCACATACAATTTGAACATTCAACAAATAACAGCAAGTCAACAAATAATCAGGTACACTCAAAGTCGAAGAAGAAATACATGATTGGTCAAAAATTAATTACAGAAATTCTGGATTGGCTCAATTCAAAACTGGCGGAAAGAAAAGATTAATATTGCCAACCCACAAATGAAAGAACGAAATTTAGTAAGGAGAAAACTTATGAATACAAAATTTCTTCAAAAAGTTCCTTAGCTTCGCACCAAGGTGCAAGACCAGGAAAGCCAAGATTTATAGACAAATTAACGATCTCGGTTTCAAGCCCCACTTTTTACAATTTCTGAGCTCTCAGCTCACAATCACATATTTACCAAAGGGCAAAAAATCCCTAATAACATGGAGCACTTGCTCCCACCTAGCAATATCAGGCCTCCTAGAGGCACATATCCAAATACTAGAAAGAGCTGACCCGCTCTCAATTTTTCAAGCCTATTAAAGGCATTACCAAACTTTTACACATGATTGCTGTACCGGGCGGTACACCTCCGCGCCGCTAATTTAAAATGTGCGCCAGTTGAAACTCCTCTGCTGGAGGAAGTCTGAACTTTATTGACGGTATTAATTTTCAAGTTTCTCAGAAGATGTCACTACTTGGAAAGTTTGGAGTTTTTGAACTGTGCCACTTTTGATGTATTTTTGTTTTACCGGTAGTAAGAAGTGTGAACTTTCTCTTCTAGAGGACACTACTGAAAACTACAATGGTGCACCCTAGTGCGATGTGAAAGAACTGTTTTTTGGAGAAATTTTTATTTCAAAAGTTTGTTTCTTGTTAAATTTTTTTCTGTTATTGTTTAAGTTGGCTGTATACCCCTCTCTTTCCCCTTGTTTTGTATTTAGCCAATCCCGAATTTCTTTAATTAATTTCTGACCAATCTGATGTATCTTCCCCCAACTTGAATATGTTGCTGTACCCTAGCCAATAAAGTGATTGTGGGCGGGTGTTCTCTTCCCTAAAACGCCTCGAACTTTCCGCGAGAGTATATAAACTGCTGATTTTTGGGTCTCTGCGCCCCTTCTGTTCCATCTTTTAGTGTGTAAAGTACATAGCAGGGGGCGGGAAGCACCTCTTTCTTCGGCAGCGGTCAACAACAAGGTAATGGCCGATTAATAACTTCTTTCTTTGCTAGCTCAGCAGTTTAACTCTCGGGGCGGGTCCGAAGTTTTTCCATAATGTAACCTTCCTTAAAATGTAAAGACCCTTGGTATCTATTCTATCTTTAAACTGCATATCGGGATAGAGAGTGCTTAACCCTCTCGAGCTCCCACTCATATTGTTTCGAGGTGAACTTATTTTTTCTCAACCTATTCTTCTTTAACGTAATGTAAATTGTTCCTTTCTAAAGTCACCTCTTTAGTATGGGATTAGCCCCTGCATTAATGGCCTAGTGCCAAGTAGGTTTTAAACAAATGTATTAGGAGTGCAGGTCACCTCCTCTCAAGTGGTTATTTTAGAGGTCATGTAATTAACCTTTTTCATTTAATAGATCTCAGTAGGTTGGGTATGTTACCCCTGTATCTATGTCCTTAGAGGACAACTTGAAGGTGGGGTTTGGTATGGCTCTTTCTCGAAAATTGAGTGTTGTATGCCTCAGGGAGGCTTTTCTGTGTAATTTGGAGCAAGTGCTCCTGAGCATGAATGGGGTTTTCTGCCCCTCTGTTAAAACTTATTTTAGAGTAAGGTTGGGCTGATTTCCCAAGAATTGTGAAGTCGGGGCGCGAAGCCCAAATCCGGTAAATATTGTAACTACATTTTGTTGCCTTGCTACTCTGTACCTGCCATGCTTGTTATTCCTTTATTTTGAAAAGAAAATATAACCTTGTTAATTTTACATGAACTCTAATTTCGTAGCTTGAGACCCGTTCACACCCGCACCTTCTTTCACCTCTAACTACCGCAAAAACACGGTAACAATTGCCATCAAGGCACAACTTACTATGAAACAGGGGTATCTTGTACCCAACCTACTGGGCCTTAGCCGACAAGAACAGGTTAAGTAAATGGCCCGCAACACCAAGTAGAATGGAGGCGTGTACTTGCGCTCCTACGTGAAAGCTTTTTAAAACCTAAGAGGCACTAGGCCGATGAACCAGGGGCTATTCCCAAACTATGGAGGTGACTCGTATAAGAAAATTTAATACATTAAGGAAGAAAAAGTTACCAAAACGTAGTCACCTCACAGCAAAATGAAGGGGAGCTCGAGAGAGTAAAGCACTTTCTATCCCCGAATTACAGTTACAGATTTAAGTTTTACATAAGCCGGCAGAATTTACATTTTAAAAAGATAGGTTACTTTTGCAAAAGGTTTCGGACCTTCCCCGTGGGTTAAACTGCTGAACTAGCAAGAAATAAAGATGTTAAATGCCCATTGACGAGCTGCTTCCTGATGAAAGGGGCGCTTCCCGTCTCCTGCTACATGTCCATACACTAAGTTAAATGTTGACGATGTGGCCCAGAGACAAGAAAATCAGCAGTTTTTATACCCTCGTGGATGATTCGAGACCTTTCATAATAATCAAGCCACACCCTCTTTCTTTATTGGTCCGTCTTGAAAATACACTCAAAGTCGAAGAAGAAATACATGATTGGTCAAAAATTAATTACAGAAATTCTGGATTGGCTCAATTCAAAACTGGCGGAAAGAAAAGATTAATATTGCCAACCCACAAATGAAAGAACGAAATTTAGTAAAGAGAAAACTTATGAATACAAAATTTCTTCAAAAAGTTCCTTAACTTCTCACCAGGGTGCATGATCATAGTTTTTTGTAGAGACATCTATCAGAGAATGTCCACACTTCTTGATCAATAGAAAACAAAACAAATTGAACTCCACACAGTACTGACAACTTCGTAATCACAAAATTTACGGTAGTGACATCTGAGAAAACTTATGAGTTGACACAGTTTTTAAAGTTCAGAGTTTCTCCTGTAGATGAGTTCCAATTGGCGCAATATTTAAACTTGCAGCGTAGAGGTATACCTCCCGGTACAATTATTATTATTATTATTATTTTATTATTATTATTATTATTATTATTATTATTATTATTATTGCGTTCCGGCCTTCTAAGGACCACGTTACAATTTCAATTCTTCCTCCTTAGTTGTTCTTTCCTTTTCTTCTTTCATTGTTTCACTGTGCTTCTTTTTCCTGTCTTCAGTACACTTTGTGCCTGTTTTCTTTTTCTTCCTCCCTTAGAATCCTTCCATCTGTAAAACTTTCTTACTAAAACTCTTTCTTTCCAATAATTCTTCTTTTCGTATGTTGTTCCTTTCCAGGTCTTTCCTGACCTTGAATCCAGACGTGGTTGATTTCTTTTCCCAAAGGTACTTGAAGATTCGTTTAGTTAGTGTAGTGTCATCCATTCTATAGATCTGTCCAAGAAATAGCAATCTCCTTTTTCTTATTGTTTCTGATATGTTTTCTATGTTATGGTAAATTTCCTTGTTACTTCTTAATTTCCAAAACTCTGCAGTTCTTAGAGGACCTAATATTTTTCTTATAATTCTTCTTTCTAATATTTCTAATTTATGCAGCTTGTAGTTCAGTGCTAGACATTCGCTGGCATACAGGCATTCTGGTTTCACTACTGTTGTAGTGCTTTATTTTAAGTTTTGTTGATAAGCTCTTTTTGTTGTAAGTAAGCTCTTTCCGTCTTTTGTATCCTCTCCTCTATAGCAGATTTTTCTAAACCATTTCCTTCAATTGTCTCACCCAAATATTTGAATTTCTTTACCTTTTCTATTTGACCAATATCCGTTACTAAAAACTTCACCGTGCGCGTAGAGGCGCGCGGCTGTGAGCTTGCATCCGGGAGATAGTAGGTTCGAATCCCACTATCGGCAGCCCTGAAAATGGTTTTCCGTGGTTTCCCATTTTCACACCAGGCAAATGCTGGGGCTGTACCTTAATTAAGGCCACGGCCGCTTCTTTCCAACTCCTAAGCCTTTCCTATCCCATCGTCGCCATAAGACCTCTCTGTGTCGGTGCGACGTAAAGCCCCTAGCAAAAAAAATCAGGGCACGTTTTATATTCGTAAAAAATGTTGTTTTCTCGGCAGAGAGTCTCAAGCCTGTCATGTTGCCTGTCCTTTCAAGGAGACTGACTTTCACTGCTGCATCTGTAATGCTCATTATTATTACTATTATTATTATTGTTACCGTGTTTTTAGCGGTAGGTAGAGGTGAAAGAAGGTGCGGGCGTGAACGGGTCTCAAATTACGGAATCAAAGTTAATGTAAAATTTAACAAGGTTATATTTTCTTTTCAAAAACAAAGAAATAACAAGCATGGCAGGTACAAAGTAGCAAGTCCAAAGGGTAGTTACAATATTTACAGGATTTGGGCTTCGCGCCCTGACTTCACAATGCTTGGGCAATCAGCTCGGTTTTATCCCAAACACAAGTTTCAACAGAGGGGCAGAAAACCCCATTCATGCCTAGGAGTCCTTGCTCCAAATTACACTGAAAAGCCTCCACGAGGCATACAACACTCAATTTTCAAAAGAGCCACACGCTCTCAACTTTAAGCCTCTCAAAGGCCACACCAAACTCCACCTTCGAGTTGTCCTCACTGGACATAGACACAGGGGTAAAATACCCAACCTACTGAGGTCTATTAAATGAAAAGGGACAATTACATGACCTCTAAAATAACAATTTGAGAGGAAGCGATCTGCACTCCTAATACACTTGTTTTTGAAACCTAATCTGGCTCTAGGCCACTAATGTAAGGGCTAATCCCATACTACAGAGGTGACTTTAGAAAAGAGCAATTTGGTTTACGTTAACGAAGAATAGGTTGAGAAAATAAGTTCACCTCAAAACAATGTGAGTGGGAGCTCGAGAGGGTTAGCACTCTCTATCCCAATATGCGGCTTTAAAAGAGAATAGATGAAAAGATTGGTTACATTTTAGGAAAAGGTTACATGGTGGAAACGCTTCGAACCCGCTCCGAGAGTTAAACTGCCGACCTAGCAAGAAAAGAAGTTATTAAGAGGCCATTACCTGGTGTTGAACAGCTGGAGAAGAAAGAGGCGCTTCCCGCCCCCTGCTATGTACTTTACACACTGAAAGATGGAACAGAAGTGGCCCGGAGACCCAAAAATCAGCAGTTTAAATACTCTCGCGGAAGGTTCTAGGCGTTTTAGGGAAAAGAACACCCGCCCACAATCACTTTATTGGCTAGGGTACAGAAACATATCCAAGTTGGGGGAAGATACATCGGATTGGTCGGAAATTACTAAAAGAAATTCGGGATTGGATAAATCTAAAACAAGGGGGAAAAGAGGGGTATACAGCCAACTTAAACAATAACAGAAAGAAATTTAACAAGAAACAAACTTTTGAAATAAGAACTTCTCCAAAAAAATAGTTCTTTCACTCCGCACTAGGGTGCACTATTGTTGATCTTCAGTAGTGTCCTCTAGAAGAAAAAGTTCACACTTCTTACTACAAGCAAAACAAAAATACGTCGAAAATGACACAGTTCAAAAACTCCAAAATATCCAGGTAGAGACATCTTCTGAGAAACTTGAAAATTAATACTGTCCATAAAGTTCAGACTTCCTCCAGCAGAGGAGTTTCAACAGGCGCACATTTTAAATTAGCGGTGTGGAGGTGTACCGCCCGGTACAATTATTATTATTATTATTATTATTATTATTATTATTATTATTATTATTATTATTATTATTATTATTATTATTATTATTATTATTATTATTATTATTATAGTTAAAAGGTGCAAATAATGAGCCCTAAAATTTCGGGTGGCTAACCCAACTAGATTTTGTGATAAACATACCAGAATTTTTAACTCTGGACATTTAGTATGAGCTTGACAGGATGATCGTTCTCACCTCCAGAAGTTTGTGTTGTATGAGTTTTAGCTTAAGAAGTGTTTGTATTATAAAAATTTACCTTAAGAAGTGTTAGTATTATACGAATTTTAGTTAAAGAATTATTTTTATATATGTTTTAGCTAAAGAAGTGTTTTCGCATATGGATTTTAGCTTATGCGATTTTATTATGAATTTTAACATAGCAAGTGTTCGTCTATTATGAATTTTAGCTTCGAAAGTGACATATTTTTTAGTTCTCTGAGATGTAATCGTAATGAAGTTGGGAGTTAAGTGAGAATGATATGTCATGAACATTGGACTAAGTGGAAGGATGGAGAAGGCTCACTAGTTGCGGATGTACTGTCGCTGCCTAAGTTCGATCCACAGTTTTCTAGTCAAAAGGTGGAATGGATTTTGCTTTTCGGTAATCGAAGGATGACGGTTAGAAATATATTCGTGAAAGAAATTATTCGTAGGCATAATTAACATCATGATCAGAGCATCGAATCTTTTGCTGTAGGACAAAAAACAGGTGTTCTGTTTCCGCAGATCTGGTAGATGAGTTCGTGTGTAGGCCGCAGCCATTGTTCAATGCATGACCTCGAGGACGCTTTTGTGCGAGGCAGGTGACGCTCACGGAGGAATTCACGGCGTTAAGTAAGAGCTCTCGTCACTCCAGCCAGGAGCTCATCATTGGTTCAGTTCACTGACAAGGGAATTGTCCGGAACACATTTGCACATCTCCAAGTATTTACTTATCACGAAATGTAGAATTACAATGAAGACTTGACGATGAAGACTTGAGTCTCGAAGTATATTGCAAGCAATTTTTGATGGAACTGCGTCTATAAATATTAGGAGAACTCTTGAATTTTTCCGTAAGATAAAAGTCATATCAGTTTTCCAACTTGAGAAAACAGTTGTTCCATGTAAAAGGAATAAACGTTCTTTTTTCACAGCAGTTCGTGTCACAATTACCTTGTAGTAGTAGTCGTATTTATTCATTCTTCATGTCGTTTACATATTTACAGGACTCTGTTTTATACATACATAACTCTTCTAATAACATTGTTACTTGAGAAATATTAATCTTATAAATAAACCACATATATTACAGAAGTAGTAGTATTATTAACAACATATTAATACTTAAAATAAATTGAACTTGTCACTATCTCTTGCACACATTAAACAAATTATTATTATTATTATTATTATTATTATTATTATTATTATTATTATTATTATTATTATTATTATTATTATTATTATTATTATTATTATTATTATTATTATTATACAAAATCACACCAACCTCAACAGAGTCGAGTAGATATCAGGAAAATACCACGTAAGGTGAAACCTTGTGTGTGGTAATTTAGAATATTAATTACATAGTGAGAAATATATTTTAAGTTCTGTTAGCATATGTTGTCGAAACTTGGAATTGAGACTAAAGTAGAATATTTAGAAGCGTATAATTTTGTATTTAAAAACGATAATAATAATAATAATAATAATAATAATAATAATAATAATAATAATAATAATAATAATAAAGTAATAATAATAATAATAATAATAATAATAATAATAATAATAATAATAATAAACTTCAAGTACTGTTCCAAAAGAGTTGAAGTACGCGAAAGTGACAGCACTTAGATGCTCATTACGAACCCTTGTATAGTTTACAAAATAACTGTAATACAAGAATAATAATAATAATAATAATAATAATAATAATAATAATAATAATAATAATAATAATAATAATAAAGGTAGCAATCAAAATGAAACGCCTAAAAGTAAAATACAGCGTGCCATTGACCTAGTCAGGGTGGGGGAAGTGGCATGGCGGAAGGTCAACGGACTGGCTAGCCAGCTGGACTCGCGCCAATGACAGAGCAAAAGGTTTTTTAAACACCTCGCATTCTGTGCTACAGTGGATAAAAAAGAGGACTCCATTAAGATAAGTTCCAGAGTTCGAGTTCCTACGTATTTAAAGAGAAATAAACATACATGTTAATACATGTCGAAATATTTGAATGAGCTTTTGATAGAATCTGATGATGTTATTTCATGAACGAAACATATTACTCTATTTTAATTAAGTTGTTTCTCTTTCAGTTTATTTTTCACAACATTCCTCCACTATCTAAGACAAAGAATACGAAAATAAATTATTAAAATAAAACAATTAAAGTAAATTATGTCTTTTTCAGGTCGTTTATAAATTTATTACTGAAAATTAGTTTCAGCAGACTGAAGAACCTAAAAGTTATAAGTTATTTGCTTTACGTCTCACTAATTACTACGGTTTCCTCGGAGACGCCGAGGTGCCAGAATTTAGTCTCGCAGAAGTTCTTTTACGTGCCAGTAAATCTACGAAACTTACGTATTTGTGCACCTTGAAATACCACCGGACTGGGTCAGGATCGAACCTGCCAAGTTGGGGTCAGAAGAAAAGCGCCTCAACCACCTGAGCCACTCAGCCAGGCTAAGCTAAAAAGAGATGGCTTCAAATATTACAAACTACCAGGAAGTGTCGGAGTCATTTCAGAAAGTGTGTTATCCATACAACGTTGAGTATCTGTATTTCTATCATTTTCAACCCGTCAATGACGGATATGTGCAGCTAGTCTGTAATAAAATACAAAATTTAACTCTCATGCACATTGTTTTCCCACAGTATAAACTAAAGTCAAATTAAACTAATTTGTACATTTCCTGATGAGAAGTATATATTTCTGTAGCAACCCTGTCTCCCTTCTTCGGTATCTGACTTCACTGTCTCAGTCTCTCTGGGATACAAAATAATAAGGAGAGAAAAGGAAGAACGAAATTATAAGCAAAGGAAATGCAAACAAGTGTGCGAATATACAGTAAATACCTCCCTAGGCCTCACAATGCTAACACCGTCGGGGAAGGAAGAGAACTAGAGTCGCTAGTGGCTTTACGTCGCACCGACACAGATAGGTTTTATGGCGAAGATGGGATAGGAAAAGCCTAGGAATTGGAAGGAAGCGGCCATAGCATTCATTAAGGTACAGCCCCAGCATTTTCCTGGTGTGAAAATGGGAAACCATCGAAGAGCTACACTCGAACAAGGGAGATCGGCTATGAAAGATGAAGCTAAGTGGAATAATTTTGTGATTGGGATTTGGCAGGAAGGTGACAGTGGTTTCTGTTCTTTCTCTTCTCTTCTGTGGTCACCTAATCATTTCTTTTCTCTCCTCTATGCTGTTCATTTTTCTATTTTCTCCCCTAATCCTCTTTTTCCACTCTTTTTTTAATTTGCCTCATCTTATTACATTTCCTCCGTTCGGTATTTTCGCATCTTACCTTCTCCTTTTCTTTCTCTCCCCTTCCCTTTTTGTTCTCCGTTCTTTCTTTCTCTTCTCCATTTTCGGTTTTATTCACTTCTCGTTTTTCTTCTCTTTTCTGCTCTTTCCTTCTCTTCACTTTTAGTTTCTTCCCTGCTCTTCTCTTTTTCTTTCTTGTCTTCCCTTTCCCCCTTGCATTTTCTTTTCTTTTCATTTCAAATCTTCTTCTTTCTGTACATTTTTATTTCGTTTCTTCCCTTTTCTTCTCTTTTTCTGTTTTCTTCTCTTCTGTTTCCTTTCTTTTTTCTTTTCTTCTCTCTTCCTTCCTTCCCTTGTCTTCTCTTCCCTTTCCTTCTCGTTTCTTTTCTATTTTCCCACATTCGTTTCTTCTCTTCTCTTCTTTTCTTCTCTTACCTTCCTTTTTCTCCCTCTTCTGTTTTCTCCTCTTCTCGGTTGAACGACCCCCCGAGCTCCCTTATCTTACGCTCGTATAAATATTTGGATGTGTAAGTCATTGAACTCCTGAAATCAGGAACTAGCATCACCACCGAACCGGGAGACACAGCTGAAACTTCTCGAGCTCGTACCACCTCCAGTGTCAAATAACTGGAAATAGCCTATTTTGTTGGTGATATGCCCGCCAGGCAGCCACGAGACACGGCCCCCACTCAAGTGCGGGGGCGGCCGGGGGCATCTATTCTGTTGTGGCAAGCTAATAAGTGCGTAGCACACGGGAAACCGTTTATCCGCGGTTACTGCTCCATTGGGCCAACACGACAACTGCTTGGGGAGCAGCTGACCTCCCCATGTCACAACAGCGACCCCTAATGGAACAACGACGGCCTTTTATACAGTACTCAGCTCTCCTCAGGTACTCGTGTACGCGGCTAAACCAATATCAATGAGTCTATTCTAAATATTTATCTGAAATGCAATGGTGGGTGTTACATAAAAATATTTAAAAGAACAAGCGAACCAGATCCATCACGTTCTTCAAATCAAAGGTTCAAAATATATACAAGAAGATATTTAAATATAAATTTAATGTATTTATGCTAATTACAACAGTATTCATTTTGGAAGGTTGTAAAATTATAAATAATGTCTGGCTCCTTGGCTGAATGGTCAGCGTTGAGACCTTCGCTTGAGAGGGTCCCGGGTTCGATTCCCGGCCGGGTCGGGGATTTTAACCTTCATTGGTTAATTCCAGTGGTTCTGGGACTGGGTGTTTGTGCTGTCCCCAACATCCCTGCAACTCACACACCACACATAACACTATCCTCCACCACAATAACACGCAGTTACCTACAAATGGCAGATGCCGCCCACCCTCACCGGAGGGTCTGCCTTACAAGGGCTGCACCCGGCTAGAAATAGCCACACGAAAAGAATCCTTCAACGTAATGTAATTAAATGTTTTCATCTTTTTCTCCTTTCTTGCCTTTTCTCCCAATTTCTTGCCGTTGACTCTTCGAATCAATTTGACCCATTTACGGCACGATGCCCTTCTTGACGCCATCCTCACGTGGAGGAATGTATTCACTATGACAGTGCTTGCTTGTCTGATTTTCGATGTTTTTTTATTTGTCACCTGTCGCCAGTTATCAGCGGAACAGGCAAACCTTCACAGGATTAATAATAATAATAATAATAATAATAATAATAATAATAATAATAATAATAATAATAATAATAATAATAATAATAATAGTTTATGGTTTTCGCAGACGCCGAGATTCCCAAATTTTGTCCCGCAGGAGTTGCTATACGTGCCGATAGATCTACCGACACGAGGCTGACGCATTCGAGCACCTCCAAATACCAGCGGACTAAGCCAGGATCGAACATGTGAGCTTGTGCTCAGAAAGCCAGCATCTTAACCTTCTGATGCACTCAGCCCGGCGGGGTATTATTATGAGGTTTATTTTCACAACGTTATGCTCAAATAAGCAGCTCGATTGAATTTATTTAGCAGGTGAATTTCCTTTCTTCTCTTCCCTGAATCTTTTTTTTTTTTTGCTAGGGGCTTTACGTCGCGCCGACACAGATAGGTCTTATGGCGACGATGGGATAGGAAAGGCCTAGGAGTTGGAAGGAAGCGGCCGTGGCCTTAATTAAGGTACAGCCCCAGCATTTGCCTTGTGTGAAAATGGGAAACTACGGAAAACCATTTTCAGGGCTGCCGATAGTGGGATTCGAACCTACTATCTCCCGGATGCAAGCTCACAGCCGCGCGCCTCTACGCGCACGGTCAACTCGCCCGGTCTTCCCTGAATCTCTTCATCCTATCCCTGTGTTTTTTCTTTCGTCTTTCGTCCATGCTGTGGTGGTTCTCATCTTAGGTTTTTCAGAAAAATGATGTTCTAAAGCCAGCCCCGTACCTGTTATGCTGATTAATTGAAGGTCTTTTTCAGTTTCGATTATCCAATTGAGGGCATTGGTGCAAAAACCAGATAAGTCCACTTTTGGTCATAAACGAGGTGAACATGCATAATATATTATAAGATGATGTGCGTGTTTTGGTACCTGCACCAGACTTGTATGGACTTTTCTGAAGGAAATACGTCTAGTTGCAAACAAAGCTGTAGTTGTGTTTCGGGCAAGAATCTGGTAAGTCCAGGACTTGTGTTGTTTTGCTCACATTTTTACAACTGTTTGTTTACCTGATTGAATGTGTGTTCATTTTTTCTAAACTGTTTGTTCTTACGCACCTAATACACTGGAGTACCACATTGAACGTATCTTGTGAGGTTAGTGATTGTTTTTTTAAATAATGAAACTTTGGTCAGCATGAATATTTATTTTGTTGTCCACATACTATGCACCCAATCACTATTACCCCGCTTGAATCTTACGCATATAAAACATACATTTTAGATCATTGGTGGAAAAAATGGATATGTCAAATTACAAATATAATATATTTCTTTTAAGAAATACATAGTTCCTTTCCTAGTATAGTGAGCAAGTCTTATAGAAATCAATCTGTGCAGCTGGTTTTCAAAAATTCCCAAAAGTTCGCGAGTAACACGCTTTTTTAAAAAAAATTCTCAAGAAATGTTATTTTGGACTTGCCTTGTTTCTGCACCAATGCCCACAATTATTTTAATGAGGAGGCATACTTAAATATATTTTTAGTAAGTCTTACACTGTTTATTTTTTGAATACGGCTATAACATTTTAGTCGTCTTTTTTTTAATAGTGTCGGTTATTTTCTCATGTCTGTTAGGTCATCAGCCCAGAGGCTGGTTGGATCCTCAAATAGCACCACCAAAGGTTATGCGGTTATAAGGAAACCGCAAAAACCAATGGCAGCATCAAAATGAGGCGTACTAGGCAAGACGAGGAGTGAGGTAGTTTGCCATTGCTTTCCTCACTGGGTCAGAAAGTACTATTGCAGCACGACTCAGCCTATGAGCAGCACCTTTCATAACACTCAGATGCACTAGTCATGCTCCGAGTATCATTACTCAGCACTACCCATACCCCAGCAACTTCCATATCGTCACAGCCCTGGATGTTGACTGGGACTTCGGTGGAAGCTCCACTTTACTCTGGCCTGTGCCAAGAGATGGATGCAAAAGTACTGTATCCATCAAGAAATGACAGCAGGCAGAAAAAAATGTGGAACGCTTCACGATTTTGCGTGTCATCCTTGCGCAGGGGCCATGCTAATCTTCTCTGTATCGTTCCAATTTTAGTATATATACCGCCGAAGCGAGTACAATGCTGGTATAACTCAGGAGACATCCTTTCCATCCGCAATTCTTCCTTGTATACTAGGCCAAAGATTTTCCCTAAGGATTTTCCTTTCTTGTTTATTCTTATTCTTATTCTTATTCTTATTCTTATTCTTATTATTATTATTAGCCAGCCCCATGATCAATCAATCAATCAATCACTACTGATCTGCATTTAGATCTGATCTGATGTACGGGTAGCGTGCCTGCCTCTTAGCCCGAGGTCCCGGATTCGATTTCCAGCCTGTTCAGTGATTTTTACCTGCATCTGAGAACTAGTTTCAAGTCCACTGAACCTACTCATTAACAAAGGAGGAGCTATTTGACGGTGAGATGACGACCTCGGTCTACAAAGCTAAGAATAACACCCGAGAGGATTCGTCGTACTGCCAAACGTCACATCGTAATCTGTTGCCCTTCGGGCTGAGCAGTAGTTAGGCCAATCGTCCCTCGGGGGCGATACTGCCAGAGAATTCAATTCTTAAGTATGTTCTTGTTACATGTTTAACGTCGCACTAACACATCGATGATCTTCGGCGACGAAAGTAGGCAAAGGGATATGATTGGAAAGTAGCAGCAGTGGCCTAAATTAAGGCAAATCCCCGTTATTGGTCTGGTGTGAAAATGGAAAACCACGGAAAAACGGGTTGCCGACGTTGGGATTCGAACCTACCATCTCCCGAATTCAAGGCCACAGCTACGCGACCCTAACCACACAGCCAACTTCCTCGGATTATTATTATTATTATTATTATTATTATTATTATTATTATTATTATTCGACCCAGGGGTAATACTCAAATGCATGAGAATACATTATGTTGGTAGAGAAAAAGTCAATTAGTCGTTGCGCCTGCGGAAACCGCTATGTGATAATATGGTTGGAGAAATACTGACCCGCAGCACATGTTAACATTACGAGCGAGAATTTTTTCAGCAGTCCTCGCACCACATTGAACCTTAGGCGGTACCGAGCTCGATAGCTGCAGTCGCTTAAGTGCGGCCAGTATCCAGTGTTCGGGAGATAGTGGGTTCTAGCCCCACTGTCGGCAGCCCTGAAGATGGTTTTGCGTGGTATCCATTTTCACACCAGGCAAATGTTCGGGCTGTAGCCTACCTTAAATAAGACCACAGTCGATTCTTTCCCACTCCCAGCCCTTTCCTATCCCATCGTCGCCATAAGACCTATCTGTATCGGTGCAACGTAAAACTAATTGTAAAAATAACATAAACAGATATGCTGTCTTATTTTCAGCTTGTATTTTTAATGATTGTTGTATATATTTAATTTGTATATAGTCATAAAGATATATAAACAGTAAAAATGCCTCATATAGTAACGAAAGGGAATGTAATGTCCACCTGCCTACCAGCTCACTGTTGACAGGTGTATGTGACAACTAGTTCTTCCGATCACTTATTTAATCCTTCTCATGTCTGTCTTCCCGTCCGACCACCCTTAGTTAACTCTTGATCTTCTCCGATGTCGACTGTTCAACTTTTATGAATTCCAAGTCGCCTTTCATAATTCTGTCTGCTGTCGAATATCGTCTCAAACATTTCTCTCACAGAGAATATTATGTTATGAGGCGCTGTTAACATCCTTCGTTTCTCCCCTAAAAAGTCAAAAACAATTGTATCCCTGTTCCAGCTGCACGTTGCTATAGATCTCATCACAAAACATCAATACATTTAACATATCTTGGTATCATTGCACACTTTCCTGAGACTTGTTTCCTTCTTTCCTTTCTAGATTGCTTATTTACTTTTTATTCTTTATCTGCTTTACATCGCACCGACACAGATAGGTCTTATGGCGACAATGGTATAGGAATGGGAAGGGAGCGACCGTGGCCTTAATGAAGGTACAGTCCCAGCATTTACCTGGTGTGAAAATAGGAAACCTGGGAAAACCATCTCCAGGGCTGTCGACAGTGGGGTTCGAACCCACTATCTCCCGAATTCCAGCTCACAGCTGCGCGCCGCTAACCGAACGGCCAACTCGCTCGGGCACATATTGCTTACTTTTGTGAAGAAGATTATCGAAGTGAGATAAAAAGAATAATGAAGGAACGATTGCTTAATGAACAAGGCAAGAGGAAGCCAAGAAAGGAGTAAGAAGAAGAAGAAGTCACTTTACATTGGATGACCTAAATCACAGTCAGACGAAAACTAAATGCTAAGACCTAAAAATATCGAAAGCCCATAAAGTTGATCAACAATATATTGACTATTGTTTGTTGTTGATGTGATTCGTCCTTTCTGTTGCCACTCATCTTCGATAGGTGGGATTACGGCTGCGTACCGAGTAGAACAGCCCACCCGAATATTGGTCGGAAATAGCTGGGGAATTAGATAACTTTCTTGTTTAACATGTCATTCCTCTGGTTCGTCATGATATTCCAGTTATTCGATCCCTGCTCTGAGGAACTAATAGGAATGAGAAGTGTGCACACTTAATGGAAAACGGCAGAGCATTATCCATCGCTGTATGCGGCTGGGTCATTCTAGCTCTCGAAGTTGGTACTATTGTAGTGCCAGCCTATTGTTTGTGAAAAGTAACAATGTGTGCCGATTTTTTATTTGATCGAGAATTTTATATGATAGTACTGCTTTTAATCACGATATTGTTGTCTGACAATATTACGTCTAGAAACTGACGTTATTTTACTGAGCAGGGCCAGAATTTTGGTGAACTGAAAATATTTTTAAAATGGCCTAAAATGACTGCAAAAATCTAGTAAAACGATCCGAAAACTTAAAAAATGACAATATTTAAATGAAATATAATCAATTTACTTATCGAGTTGGTAGAACCTATTTTATGTTATAGACATGATAATAAGCTTTTGGTTTTTTCCCATGTCAAGAAAATAACGTGAAATTGTTTATGTTTCGCGGAGAACTTCGCTCTGCGTCTTCGGAAGAAAATCTCGACTGTTCACGAGGAAGATTTCTCCAATTGGAGGTGTCTCTCCTGGAATGTGGGCATGTTGAAGAGGTAAGTGGTGAACAAAGTTCCTTTAGTCCCAGCTTGACAAAGTGTTGTGAAGATTCTCAAGTCTCCATATTCATGCTCACTTAAAGTTGCGATAATATCCAATACCACACGTGTAAATGCTTCACAATCCTAAAATCATGTAAGAAAATTACTCAGAAAGTACAAAATAGTCTGATAAATCTCATAAAATGACCAAACAACGAAGTATAATTTTAGAAAAAGACCTAAAAGTACAAAATGTTAAGAAATAACCTAAAAATGAGCATTTCTACAATATGGGAACTATGATCAGGATTTCTGTACAAGTTAGCAGTGTCTGTTGTGAAACAATGACCTATGTCGAGTTCAGTTTAATAGGGGTCTGTATCTGTTACAGCATCACGGGTAAGTGGATGGGTGGGTTTTAATGGGACTTGGTATTTCACGTTTAAATATGGTTGAGTAGGAACTCACTATTTAAGTCGTCCAAAGCGTTTCGCCAGAAAGCGGTGCTTCAGAAGGGCCTAAATCATAAAACACGAAAATTGCTCGTGGCAAATTTTTCTTCCATACTTTTTCCGATACTGTGATCATTAAGTGAAACATCAGTGGCAGTCATGTGGAAGTTTAAGTCCAAGAATCTGTGACTAGCTCTATAGATTGTAATAAGAGAATTGCTAAGGAGATGGTTTCGGCAAAGATTTAAAGGCTTAGTACGGCCACTATAGGTCATTTCATGTTAAGGAAACAGTATTGCTCTTATGACAACAGGGTTGCCATATCGAACGGCTCTGCCCAACACCATCACGGGAAAATGGTGGCACATAAGTTTGTGAAATTCATTATTAAAGTTCAAGACAAGAAGTGGAAGAAACTAAGCTACAAATTGTTTTTATGAATTGAAGGGGGCGGGAATTTACAGGGGCTATTTTTGGTTTGTGCAGAATCAGAGGTAAACTGCGACACATGAAGAACCTCAGCATTGAATTGTAAGGCAATTTGCTGGAGAAAATAGACAAATAATTGTTATGGGCTTGAGGGGTGAGGGATGCATTTAATTGCATTTAATACATTTCTCCGGGCACTAACGGCGGGAAAAACTGACGCAACAAATAAATACTGTAGATGACTCGACAAAAGTTCACAGTATTGATATTAAAGAAATAAATCACACACGTAGGCTTATCGCATAACTCTCCCTCATCACAAGACAATTACGCACTGATTTAAAGCATAAAAACACACACGCAACAAATAAGTATTGTGGATGACTTCACTACAGAAGTGAGCTGCCGGCGATTCACAGAGTGAGGGACTACACGGAGCTTGTACCAGAACAACACAGAAGAAGGAAAATGAAGGGAGGCAACGAAGCGATGGCTGTTCCTGGCATTGTTCCTCCTCCGTAAAAATGCATTTATGAAAAAGAAAATGTTATGTAGTTACTTTAATAACTCACAGGTAAAAAGACTCATCCTTTTTATCTATCTTTCATCGCACATTGCAAAGTACACGAGGAATTATGGGTGTCTCAGAGGGTGTGTGTTCACTCGTCGTAGGTCCATACGAGCAATACTGTTTTCTTAACGTGGAATGAGACATAGTATATTTTGAATATTAACCCGACATTTGGCTCCATTTTGTACCAGAACGAAGAGATCAAATCAAGATCAGCAACAATGGAAAAACTGTGAAATTGCGAAGAACGACAAAGAGCAATGAAGTGAGTACGTCAAGACAGGCCGCTGAGAGTGAGATCCTTGCCAAATTATGGTATGTGTCTCAGAATCAGGGGAACAAAATGAGGGGCGGAAAGAAATGTCACCATGCATATGCTAAGTGATTTTGCCATCAACGTTGGGTACTACAGCTAGTATAAAATATTATTACAAGACTATATCATGCAAATACCTGCGAGTAAACAGGGATAATAAGGATCCGTATGTCAATACAAAATTATTTGCACAATTGGTATAACATCTAGTGACCTTCTGTATCACATACCGATGGCTTAGTCCACAAACATTGTATGTCCAAAAATCAAAACTCAAATTGAAAGTTTATGAAGTTGCAGTTACTTACGAAAAATAATATAGCTGTATCCAGTGTTACTGATCTGTAGATTATTTCTTTGTAATTGTATTTCAACAACTGGACCACATTTTTGTGTATCAGTAAAGAAATTTTAATTTTAATGGACGGTTGGGACACACAACATTTGGCACTAACAATGTGAAAGAGAACTTCAAAGCACAAACGTTGTATTTCTCAAAGGAACTGACTTCAACATTCTTTTTCATAATTCATTATTAAATAATTTTATTTTATTAATAAAATCACAAGGTATGAATAATAAGTGATTAAATAAAGTTGAATAATTATTTTTCAGTTATAAATCTTTCAAAGCAGTGTCCAGGACAAGGCAGTAAGAACTTGAAATTTTCAACAGCAAAATAGTATGTTCCGACATAAAATATCTAAGACTTCAAGTGAAATGAAACCCAAATGGGCGTACCTGGGCTAAAGTCATTATACGGGACATACAACATTTGTGAAGTAGAGTTGTTGATTTAACTAGGAGATGCAATATTTGCTTCTTGGAAATTAGCATGTTCCCTACTATTTGGACATACTATAATTGTGATTTAGCTAGGTATGTTTGGGAGACATCCAAATATGGTATTAACTCCAACCTATCCATAAATGGACATACAAATGTTTCTGCACTAAGCCATCGATATGATACGCCAGGTGTTTTATATTTTTCTGGCTCAGACAATTAGTGTAACTTGCGGTGACCTTTTGTCTCATACATGATACATTCTGCGATTTATGTTTCTAATTGTTGTGTCTTCCCCTATTGCAATATATAGGTGGTTGAATGGTGTAAGTGTCAAAAATTGATAACATTCCGGACGTATCATATACGATACAACCTAAAATAACCATAGAAACCCTCTCTAAAATACTCCAAAAATACTGTTTTTACGGGGATGTCATATTTTGCCCCGCAAGATCAAACTGAACAGAAAATAAATGAAGATAATGTCAAAATATCCCCCCACAGAACCCCCAAAATACCTAGTGGACAAAAATTTGTCCCCCCGCATCTGAACTATTATTTTTGCAGATTTGTCATATTTTGTTATCTAAGAGCCCATTAAAAACAAAAATGATTTTATAAATGTCTAAATATGGCGTTGGGACTTTAGAGGTTGAGGTGATTAATAATTTAATTAATTTCATCAGTCGTCATCGTACATGTTTCGAGAAAATGATCATTTCTCTTCTTCAGAGGTAGCCTAATATCGCTGAGGAATGATGAAATAAATTAAATTAGTAATCACTAGAGACCGGATTATTAGGTGCTGATAGGTTAGAATGCAAACTTACTTAAGCCAGTAACAAGTATACCCTACACTGTACAACGGTTATGCTATGAGATCTGCATAGATATTAGGGGTACAGCCTATAGAACTCCTTGGATTTATGCTACTCTTCCAACATTATGGTACAACGGGTTGCATGGTACTTCCTATAAACTAAATTACTTTGCATTCTAACCTATTACCATCTAAAAATCCGAGGTATAGTATTCACTATATACTAATTGTGTAAATCAATTTGTATTGACAGGCGGACCCTTATTAGCACCGTTTTCTTGCAAGTTGTTACATCATGAAGAGTCATTACGGATATGAACAGAAACCTAAAATGGTCAAGTTCATTAAGACCATATTCAGTCAATCATCCAGACTGAGGCCCTTGCAACTTCCAAAGACTGCTATTCCCTTCTCGATGAACCATTCGTTAGTCTGGTCTCTCGACATGTGAATTCCATAATTTAAAAAGGGTCTAAGGGTCAAAATGAACAATCAAAGAAAAGAAGGAAAACAAGTTTTATTACGCGGTAATGTTTCAAAACAAATTATCACAAAAGTTTTACAAAGTGCAGAAACATTGAGACATATTAAGCACGTATATTTGCAAAGAAAGAAACACTTCAGTACAAAACACATGAATGAGAACTAAAAATTAAGAATGATCTCATAACTAATCAATGTGTCATCTTCCATTATCAGAATTATTATGTTTGTATTTTTTTTCTCAAGTCCTTCTTCTTATCACTTCTCATACGCCCAAGTTTCTACTTCTCCGTAGTTGTTTGATCTTGACGTCGTCTTTTAGATTTTATGATGTTGCAGAGCATCGAGTTAGAAACATCATTAAATGACTTCCTTGCAAGCAACTCAACTATTTTGGTTTATCATTTTAATCCAGGAAGCTTGAGAAATATTTGGAATGACATCAGTAGGTGGATAAGTTTGAGTGGTGTCTTTGAAAGTAGGAAAGATCGCAATATGAAGATAAAGTTGCAATTTCAAGAGGACAAATTGGGGCAAATATTCCTTTATAGGATGAGGAATTAGGGACTGGAATAACTTACCAAGGGAGATGTTCAATAAATTTCTAATTTCTTTGAAAACGTTTAAGAAAAGGCTAGGAAAACAACAGATAGGGAATCTCCCACCTGGGCAACTGCCCTAAATGCAGATCAATAGTGCTTGATTGATTGATTGATTGATTGATTGATTGATTGATTGATTGATTGATTGATTGATTGATTGATTGATTGATTGATTGATTGATTGATTGATTGATTGATTGATTGATTGATTGATTGATTGATTGATTGATTGATTGATTGATTGTAAGTTTGACACAGCCACAAGTGTAGGACACACAAAACTGCAAACCTTCACAGTGAGATTGTTTAATTACACCGTTTGAGTTCTTCTGGCAAGTAAGGCATCTTTTTTTTTTCTCAAGTCCCTTTTCATATTACTTCTGATACACCCAAGTGTCTACTTCTCCGTAGTTGCTTGATCTTGCCATCGTCTTCCAGTTTTTGTAATGTTGTAGATGGTCGAGTTAGAAACATCATTAAATGACTTCCTACAAGCAACTCAGCTATTTTGGTTTATGATTTTAGACAAGGAAGCTTGAGAAATATTTTATTTTACAGTATTCACACAGTTATCTGCAGCTTTACAATAACCCTTGAAATCAGTTTGCGCCATATTGGCAACAGGATAAGGACATTTTTGTCAGCTAAGTATTATTATTATTATTATTATTATTATTATTATTATTATTATTATTATTATTATTATTATTATTATTACTATTTCCGACTCGTTGGCTGAACAGTCAGAGTACTGGCCTTAGGTTCAGAGGGTCCCGGGTTCGATTCCTGGTCGGGTCGGGGATTCTAACCTTAATTGGTTAATTCCTACGGCTCGGGGCCTGGGTGTATGTGTTGTCTTCACCATCATTGCATCCTCATCACGACGCGCAGGTCGCCTACGGGAGTTAAATAGAAAGACCTGCACCTGGCGAGCTGAATCCGCCCTGGGATATCCCGGCACTAAAAGCCATACGACATTTAATGTTATTATTATTATTATTATTATTATTATTATTATTATTATTATTATTATTATTATTATATTGTCATTTTACAGCTAATGGTCCCAAGGCAGGGAGGTGAGGGAGTTGGGGACTAGGAAGTCCACGTTAAACGGCCGGAAATATTTATGCTGTGGATAAGTGAGTAAGTACTTACACGACCTAAAAAGCTGAAACTCTTAAAGGAGAAAGAATTATTGCTGTTGTTGGTTAGCAAGTGTAGTAGTGAGAGGCATTGACTTCCCTGGTTGTTCTGTATTGGTTATTTAGTTGGTGTATTCTGCTAGTAGCAGACATTTCAGTCGATTGAACTTTGCGGTCTCCCTGTAGCAGCGAACATCATATCAGCTTGTCTCCCGACTGTCAATGGTGCTGAACCGGCTGCAGGCTTTCCCTGGCGCCGCAACTTACGGCTGACCGCATCGTGTCTTGCCTCGACGTGTCACATCCGTCCCACCACCCCACCCCATCCGGTCAATACCGCAAGATGTGCTCTCCGCTACGTCTAACAGCTTCACCTCGAGTCCATGATAGAGGTGGGACCTCTTAATAATCGTAACAATAAAAGAGACGGAAAGAGGAAAAAACTAATATTTGTCACCTTTTTTTTGGATCTCAGTCGATTGAGATGCTACACTTCTTTCCAGGTAAACTTCCAAGAGAAGTGAACGCCACGTACTTTTACAACTAGTATATGCATTAGTGCCACTGTCAATCTTAAATATTCGACAAAGTAGAGAATATCTGTTACACTACTGAAAGAAGAAGAAATATCACCGACAGAGATAGGTTTTATGGCAACGATGGGATAAGAAGCTGCTAGGAATGGTTAGGAAATGATCGTAGCCTTCATTAAGGTACAGCCCCAGCATTTGCCTGGTGTGAAAATGGAAAACTACGGGAAGCCATCTTTAGGGCTGCCGACAGTGGGGTTTGAAGCTACCATCTTCCGAATGCAATGAAGAAGAAATATGATTTGACCTTCCCTGATATTCCAACCTGTTCGTGGACAGCATTCTAGTAACGCAAAAGTGATGATGGTTATTGTTGTTTTAAAAGGAAGTACAACTTGGCAACCATCCTCTATTAACATTAATTGTATTGTATGTGACGAAAGTAATGGCGTAACTAACACTGTTCGGTTAATAATTTCATCTTCGTGGCTTTGATGATACCTTCAGTGTGACCGAGGTGTGGGCAGTAATGTGCGGTATGCACGGAACAACTACTGACAATGATCTTTTCGAAGCCGTGTCATCTATGTTGGAAGTTGTCGATCACAGATGGAACCATCTGTGTGGTGTGTCTACCGACGGTGCTCCGTCGATGGGTTGTTTGAAATGTGGTTTGGCTCAATTAACTAGCAATAGGGTGCAGTAAAAAAAAGTGGATCAGTCATAAAGGTTCACAGGATCATTCAACAACGGCCCTTGTGAGCATAAGTATTAACTGTTATCAACGTGATGTACAGAGTTGTTAAAACTGCGACCATAATTCGCTCTAGTTCTCTTAATCACTGGCAATTCAAATCCTTTGTCGAAGAGATTATTTCTGAATATAAAGATGGGTTGTACCCATTGCTGGCTGGTGCATAAAATCAGTTGTGTGCTGTAACCCATCCCCCTCCAAAAATAAAAGTATTTAGAAACATATACGGTTTTCAAGAGGCTTTTCACTGAGTTTTCCACATTGAAAAAAGGCGCAAACAACACCAACACATATACACATTCCTCAAACAAAACTAATTAAACATACAATAACACATGCAATGATAAAAACCATTCAGGGATCAGAATCACTCGGTGTGAGCGCGCAAAAAAGAACTTCTCAATGTTACCAAAATCACTGAAATAAAACCAGCAATGTCCTAATGCAAAATTATGTTATATTGTTATATTGAAATTTATAATGCAGACATTTTGTAATTAAATAAAATCGAAATATCATGTCCTCATTTTGACAACATAAAAAGTACAGTTTTTATAGTTCATCGATTTACAAATGTAACTATTGAATAGGCAAGTTGGGAGTGTTAAAAGACCTGGCGGGAACAGCTCTACAGTATTTTGTTTTCCCGTTTGCTTTAAGTGATCTTCTCTTTTATAATACCGCTGAGTCAAGAGGGTGCCACCTGCCACGTTCTCATGTTGGTCGAAATGAAAGTGTGACCAGTGCTGCCTCTCTGTGGCGGAACGAAGACTCGCTGTGATGTGATGTCTTCTCAGTCTTTGGCTGTTGTTTCCACAGCGCGTCGGAAATTTGGGCACGCATGCGCAAAAGACAGAGTTCCTGCTTTCTGGCAAAAAAGCTTCGAAATTCTCGCTGAGCTGTGATCTGCACAGCACCCGGCGTAGAGCGCACGACTGGGTTGTGAGGGGAGTTGAATGATTTCTTATTCTTTGGCTGACATCTTTTTCAATTCACTGTATTTGATTGTGGATAGTATGTTTAAAACTATTTATTTTTCAAATAGACAATGTGCTGCAGCACTTCAGCATATAATGAACGGCTGCCCCCGGTTGTACCATTCAGCCGGCTCAACCGACGAACAGCTTTTGTCCAGGCTCTTTAACCTTCGGAGCGAAATAGCACCGTTTTTGACGGCCAAGGGGTAAAAAGCAGCATCTTGTAAATAGTAAATGTGTTGGAAGATGCTCCGCCTAGTCAATACTATTTATTCATTTACCCTTCACCTTAACTTCTAGAACATGTTTCGTGAATATTATGCATTCTCTTCCTCAGCTAGTGGGTTAAAATTCAGTATACAATAAGACCTGACTAAAATAGGGGGGCACCCATTAAAAATTCAAAACAATGAGTATTACAATGTAACACTTAAAAATTTGGATGGTACAAACATAGAATTAAAATCCCATTTTGTCAAGTACAAATTAAAAACACCATATAATAACGTCTAATTAATAACAACGTCTTGTAGTCATATGAATTCACAGTATCCTTGAAGTTGCCTTGCGTAGTTCAAAAAAGTTGAGTTAGGAATGAATGAAATTGCATTAAAACTTGAAGTCCTGCCTATATCCACCGTTAATGGGTGTTAAAATGATGTCTATTTAAATTAAAATATTGGACACAGCGTCGTATAATGATGTGAATTTACGGTGTCCTTGGAATTGTAATATTATCTTGTGAAGTTCAATTGGATTTGTACAAGTATAAATGAAGTTGCGTTAAAACTTGGAGTCCGGCCATTATCTTCGGTTGATAGATGTATTACGCAGCCAGGTTGAAAATAGGTTAAAATGGTCAGTGTGATGATGTAAATATTACGTGTGGCATGCATGTGTTGGATAGATGTGAAGGCACCTGGTGGGGCCACCATTGTTTTGAATTTTTAATGGGGGCCCCCCTATTTTAGTCAGGTCTTATTGTATACTGAATTTTAACCCACTAGCTGAGGAAGAGAATGCATAATATTCTCGAAACATGTACTAGAAGTTAAGGTGAAGGGTAAATGAATAAATAGTATTGACTAGGCGGACCATCTTCCAACATATTTACTGTTACTAAGTCAATACGGATCCAATCCCGACCATCATGGTCAAGATTATTAACAAGCAGCATCTTGTCAAGATTCAGGCTCGTTGACTGATCTGTCATTTCAACATAAATATGTCGTATGGCCGAGGGTCGTCCGAAAATGTGTGTAACGTAACGCGATAAAATGTGTGACGGAAGTGTAACCATAACAACCGTAAACATGTTACCTAGTAACAGTGCAAGTTGGCCGGTGATCATCTGAAGTTAGCAATCGTTGATGGATGGCCATGACGGGGAGACATATTTACGATCTTTTGATTTTCTCAAAGGGAAAACTGGATTCTTTTTATTTAACGGATCTTAAGTATCATCGTATTTTTTCAATGTCAAATTGTAGGGGAAGAACAGCAATGTTGCTCAAGTTAACAGTTCTGTTAAGTTTTTTTTTTTTTTTTTTTTTTTTTTTGCTAGGGGCTTTACGTCGCTCCGACACAGATAGGTCTTATGGCGACGATGGGATGGGAAAGGCCTAGGAGTTGGAAGGAAGCGGCCGTGGCCTTAATTAAGGTTCAGCCCCAGCATTTGCCTGGTGTGAAAATGGGAAACCACGGAAAACCATCTTCAGGGCTGCCGATAGTGGGATTCGAACCTACTATCTCCCGGATGCAAGCTCACAGCCGTGCGCCTCTACGCGCACGGCCAACTCGTCCGGTGTTCTGTTAAGTCTCTCCTTTTGAAACTCCAATTTGAAATGCAGCCAGTTAACAATGATACTCTACATCGTCCCACATTATTGGAAATTGACACACTGCACACTGAACTTCGTCATCTGCATCGCACGTTGAAGTAATAGCGCATCTGGTATCGCCGTGTTGTGGATTCTTTCTCAACTGGATACGGACATCAAAATATGTTCCACACCTTTCTCCTCTGATATCAAGGGTGTTTAATCAGACACTCAGTAAGAAACGATCCCTCTTCATAACAGCATGAACCTGAAGGAGGTGTATTTCTCATTTCGCCATTCGTAGAATTTTACGAACAATCCAACGAAACGAAAGTGCCAAGCTACTGATATTTAAAGACTATTCGGTTCTTTTGTATTTACTAACAGACATTCTCGTTTATTAAATAAAATAGATCGGTCCGATTGCACAGTACTCACGAGCTTCTCCATTTTGGAATAATGAAAAGGGAATGTTGTCGGCCTTCTCCTGTTCGAGCAGAACACGCTTTCTTAATGACGGTGAAAATAAAAACCTACAACCTGTTTTCCAGTCATTGACCGGGTCAGTGATGGAATGAATGAAGCTTCCCTCTTGCGGCGAGGATAGGAATTGTGCCGGCTGCCGAGGACTGTCGCACTCCTCTGGGGCAATGATTAATGACTGAGAGATGAAATGAAATGATACTGGAGAGTGTTGCTGGAAAGAGAGATGACAGGGAAAACCGGAGTACCCAAAGAAAAACCTGTCTGGTCTCCGTTTTGTCCAGCACAAATCTCACGTGGAGTGACGGGGATTTGAACCACGGAACCCAGCGGTGAGAGGCCGACGCTCTGCCGCCTGAGCCACGGAGGCTTCTTCTTAATTACGGTGTATGTTCATAATTTGCGCTATAGTTTCCACTACACCTTCCCTTCTTCGCAGCATCGGACTTCTTCATTTCTTTCTCTGATTGGTGTTAAGAGAGGATGACTGTCAAGTTGTACCTCCTCTTTACCTTAAAACTGCTGAAAGTTTAAGTGCCAAGTGCTGCGGTTTTTAACGTAGACTTACGTTCCTCAATAACGAGTGCGTGGAAAGAAAAATGTTAAAGCGCGTTTAGTGTTTGGGTGGAACGCGTATATCCCCGACAGTATTTAACTTATGGTTATGTTTAATGTTTCAATTGGCAGATAAAAGAAAAGACTACCTGTTACAAAACAAATCAAAATCTCAAACTTAATTTTCATGAAATAGCACTTCAGTGTAAGGCAACATTTGTGCTAAACATGTGATGTCACATGTTAACTCATACTCTGTTATAAGATGGAGATGTGTTGACTCGCGCTCTCAGTTGGAGGTTAACTGTCATTGTGAATACATCGTGATCAGTGTACCACGTTATATTGAATAAAATCTATTATGCACATAATATTTGTCTTTTATTTCTAATAAGCAATTCTACGAACCCCTCAAAATCATTCGGCTGTTAGAATAGAGACAGCTTACCGCCAATAATTTCCTCCAAGTCACTGGATAACAGAAGTTACTGTTTATGTATTAAGCAGCTTAATCCTATCATATCCACATTAAACACCAATAAGACTCTTCAATATATTGTAATTATGAATAAAGTAACATAATTTCTGTAATAATGTGAAATAATGACAGTCCGACTCATTGGCTGAATGGTCAGCGTCGAGGCCTTCGATTCAGAGGCTCCCGGGTTCGATACCCTGCCAGGTCGGGGAGTTTAATCGTGTTTGATTAATTCTTCTGGCTCGGGGATTGGAAATTTGTGTTTGTTCCAAAACTTTCCTCTCCTTATTCAGACATCTCACTACACTATCAACCACCACAGAAACACGCAATAGTGATTACATCCTTCCATATAAAGTTGGTGTCAGGAAGGGCATCTAGCCTTAAAACGGTGATAAATTCTCATGTGGGACATAGTTCGCACCCGCGACCCCACAGGCGTGGGAAGAGCGGTAGGAGAAGAGAAGAAGAAGAAGAAGAAGTAGAATGTGAAATATTGACGATTTAAATAGTACAATTTGCTTTACGTCGCCCCGACACAGATAGGTCTTATGGCGACGATGGGACAGGAAAGGGTTTGGAGTGGGAAAGAAACGACCGTGGCATTAATTAATAAAGGTACAGTCCCATCAATTGCCTGGTGTGAAAATGGGAAACCACGGAAAGCAATATTCATGGGTGGCATAGTGAGGTTCGAACCCACTATCTCCCGAATGTAAGCTGATAGCTACGTGACCCAAACCACGCAGCCACTCGCTCGGTATTTAATTAGTGAAGTTATTTGACTTAAAGCACCGAACGGAGTGGCCGAGCGTGTTGACGCACTATGTATATGGAGCCAAGCTCTGAATTCGGGAGAGGCGTTGGTTCGAACCCCACCGTCAGCTGCCCTGAGATTAGTCTTCTGTGCTTTCCCATTTTCACATCCAGTTAAGTCAATTCCTATTCATAGCGCACAGCTGATTCCTTCTACCCCCTTATACAATTTCATATTCATTAGCTCCTCACCCGAAGTTGTCGTCAGGAAGAGCATCCGATCGTAAAACGATACCGTATAAATTGTGTGTTGTTCAGTCTTGAGCCCCAAGGCTGGTTGCATCCTCAACAACTCCGCCATCAGCTGTAAGAGATGGCCTAGGTGTCACTGAAGAGGCATACTACGGAAATGAGAAGCGACGTAGTTTCCAGTTGCTTTTCTCACTGAGCCAGAAGTTGCTATTGCATATCACTTTGCCAAGCCCACATAAATACATGCATCAACCGACACTTTGAGCGACATTTTCACACCATTAACCCGCGGTTACTCGCATGGTGAGCGCGGCGCTCACCTTCGTACTATATTGCTTCTTGTTGGAATGTTACAAGACCTCCAACTTTGAAACTCCCTGTACCTTTCTAACAGATTGTTATGAAGGGGATGTGCCAGTCACTTTCATTATCTTTGAAAACAAATACCCGCAATTCATTATTAGGCACGGTAGTGTATGTTTGGTGAGCGGTGCGCTCAGTAGCGAGTAACTGTGCTACTTACATTTCGCGCCTTGTAATACGTCAGGGTTTGTTTCATGCTTGTATTTAATGTGAAATCTTTATACTGTGACTGTTGTTAGACGATATATACAACTTACAATGCCATCCACTAATCAGATACTTTCGTGGTTCGCTGAAACGGAGGAAAAAGTGCTCTTGAACAACGAAACTGAAAGTAATGAAACAGACGAGGTTTACGAAACTGATCATAACTGTGTTTCAGAGTGTCTGCAAGTTTTGGGAAGGAGAGGAAATTTCGTTTATTGAATTCTGTGAGATCAGTTTAAATGGCTTGTTTTACGGCCAGATGCCCTTCCTGACGCCAACCTTAGTTGAGGAGCTAATAAAGATGAAATAAATTATGGTGAATGAAGTTGGCTAAATAGGTGGAAGGAATCGGCTGTAGTTTATGAATAGAATCTGCCCCGGCATTTGCCTGGACGCGTTGACAGAAAACTATTCTCAGAACAGCTAACGGTGGGGATCGAACTCGCGCGTCTCCCAAATGTAGAGCTGCCTCCATAGCCATTCCACTCGGCCGTGTTCCTAAATAAATAACTATCTCAAATTGACATATTAAAAATACCTCCAACTTTATATGGGCATATTATAGCCTTTGAACGTAAAGGTGAGCGCTCCGCTCACTAGCGAGTAACGACGCACGTAAAGACCTAGCGAGTAATGCCGGGTTAATAGCAGGGAGTGGCTGCATAAGGAATGACATCACTAACATTGCTCACACCTCAGTCACTTTCATATCGTCAAAGCCAAGGATAAGACTAAGACCGATTAATGAAAGTAAGAAAACTGCTGTGACCTAAACCAGAAAACAGAGTGCATTGAAAACAAAGGCATTATCTCACCTCCTTCTCGACCGCGTATCAAGAAACCCAACTAAGGGGTGGAAATAAACATTTGAATTAAAGCAAATATTAATTCATTTTACCGAGCGAGTTGGCTATGCGGTTAGAGGCGCGCAGCTGTGAGCCTTACTCTTCTGATATTTTTGTTAACAAAGTTAGGACATGTCACCTTTTTTCGCGTATCGTGATCAAAGTCTTTGCAGCGATCAATACAATATGCCTATTCATCCGTTTCCACGAAGTAATCTCCCTGTGGGTAGGAGCAGTAGAAAGCAGTATGATATCCCCTGACCCTCGTTAGAGGCGACTAAAAGGGGCCCCAGCGGCTCTGAATTTGGGAGCGTGGGTTGGCGGCCAGGGGCGCTTAGCTGAGTTCTGACATTACCTCCAGTTACTTGTGCCAGGCTCCTCACTTTCATCTACATTATCCAAAGTCCCTTGGCCAACTCTGAATCTTTTCCGGACCAAAACCAAACCCCGTGGCGCAACGACGACGAAGGGCCATGGCCTATCAAGTGACCGCTGCTCAGCCCGAAGGCCTGCAAATTATGAGGTGTACTGTGGTCAGCACGACGAATCCTCTTAGCTGTTATTCTTGGATTTCTAGACGGTTCTTTTCCAACCCCGACGGCATTACGTATGCAGGCCAAGGGAGTCTTTAACTCTCATGCCCTTAGTCGTTCTTGTCTTTCTTTAGCCGATACCTTCATTTTTCGAAGTGTCGGATCACTTCCATTTTTTTCTCTCTGATTAGTATATTATAGAGCAGGCATCGTCAATCTAGTGCGAAATGCCTTCGGAGTCAGCTTGCTCCCCGCTCTCGAGGAACGAGAGCAGCTTAGCGAGCAAGTAGGGGAAGAAGTAGGAGAAGTGCATGACGTAGTATGTACTGCAGGCCAGTGGCGCAAACGTATAGCCTTTATCCTCTTTGGGTATTGTGCTTTTTTCTGGACTGGTCAGATTGCGACACGATACGCGTGAACTCATGTGAGGTGACAGTAGTGTTTCCGTCTTTATCCTCAGACCACACGACGTTAAAACCTAGTCGGTTAATGTTCCATTTACTACGGGAGAGAGTTCAGCACAGCGTAGGCCATCGACGCCAACAAGTTTCAAACCTTTCTGGGAAGAATAATATTTAATAGGTCAGGAAAATAACATAGCAAAATGTTAATATGTAACAAAATATTGAATCACATTCAAAAACATTTCCTTTAGGTAAATGTACGTGTCTCAAAGCTTCAGTTAATCGTAAAAATATATTTATTCAGGACATGTTGCACACTGCTGTATATTGCCTTCGTCAATGAATAATTTTCTTATCCTGTTATATTCTGTAATCTCCGTCCTCACACAATCCATGCTCCAAATTATTTTTATTTGTATTTTTATTATTATTATTATTGTTATTATTATTATTATTATTATTATTATTATTATTATTATTATTATTACTATACCTGTTGTTCATATGATAGCATTTCCGAGCAGCATGCACAGTACCGCCACGGTATGCAACCTGCCTGTCCACTGCTCTCTTGTCACGTGACAAACAAACCTCCCGAGCGGAGCAAGTAAGACCGGCTCCCTAGAGCAACTATGTGACGACGTCTGGAATGGTTGCCTGGTTGTACTTCCTCTTAAAACAATAATCACCACCACGCAATGAAATGAAATGAAATGTATGGCTTTTAGTGCCGGGATATCCCAGGACGGGTTCGGCTCGCCAGATGCAGGTCTTTCTATTTGACTCCCGTAGGCGACCTGCGCGTCGTGATGAGGATGAAATGATGATGAAGACAACACATACAACCAGCCCCCGTGCCATTGGAATTAACCAATTAAAGTTAAAATCTCCGACCCGGCCGGGAATCGAACCCGGGACCCTCTGAACCGAAGGCCAGTACGCTGACCGTTCAGCCAACGAGCCGGACACCACCACGCAATAATCAATGTTGGTAGTCAACTATCACGCAATCAGTCGCTCTGCTTCAGAGTCGTCAACAAAGTTAGCAGGAATTTCACTTTTCAGCCCTCAAAAGTAATTAAAGGAAGTTTCTAGCCCTTTAACCACCTCCAAGATGTTTTTGTTATTTTCGTAAACGGGCACCTGAGTAGTGCCTGGACAAGGAAGTACTTATGGTACGAATTCGGAAACTTGAAATAGCCTACCAAGACTGAAGCTATTACTTATGCATGCAGTCGAAACCCTACTCCTAAATGCTAATAAAGGACTCCTCCAAGAACTGGAGAAAAAAGAGCGCAGTATAATTAGGGGAATCATGGGATCCTACTATAAGAATGACATTCATAAAATAAGATGTCCGACTCGTTGGCTGAATGGTCAGCGTACTGGCCTTCGGTTCAGAGGGTCCCGGGTTCGATTCCCGGCCGGGTCGGGGATTTTAACCTTCATTAGTTAATTCCAATGGCCCGGGGGGCTGGGTGTTCGTGCTGTCCCCAACATCCCTGCAACTCACACACCACACATAACACTACCTCCACCACAATAACACGCAGTGTCCTGCAAATGGCAGATGCCGCCCACCCTCATCGGAGGGTCTGCCTTACAAGGGCTGCACTCGGCTAGAAATAGCCACACGAAATTATTATAAAATAAGATCCAACAAGGAAGTTTATAACGCAATAGAGAAAATTACAGACTCGATCCGCAAAAACGGGCACGATTTTACAGTCACCTCAAACGAATGGACGGAAACAGTTTGACCAAACAGATCTTTCACTTGTTTGTTTCAAAACCTAATACCAGGATACCGTGGTTTAGAAACACCAAAGAAGACCTTCAAGCACTTCAGATCAAACCGAAAGACGCTTTTGACAAAGGTCTTTTCCGAAAGAAGATAGTGACGAACGGGCTAAACTGAGACGAACAACAGAAAAGAATACACGGTGACCCTTGGACAGAGGAACGCAAGCAGGCGCACTTGGAAAGAATAAGAGCTCTCTGGGCTCAAAAGAAAGCAAAATTCACTGCCAAATGAAACAAGAATTAACGTGGTCCTCGATGCCCCCAGAGAATAAGCACATTTGGCGTAAAAGGAGATAGCTTAAAAATAATTTTAAATGCTTGTGTAGAATTTCAACGGTCTGAAAGAACTCTTTACTACAACACTTCCAAATATATACCATATACAGTATACGACTATGAATACGAGCGTGATAAATATCATTAGTAAAGTGTTAGTCAGTTTGCTTTTAAGTCTATTAAGGACGCCAATGGCTGGTGTAATTTTATTACATGTCACCTTTAGATTTTCAAAATGAAAGGCAAAGGGATTCAGCCACTGCAAAGTGAAATCTGTACCAGGTCACTTGACCAAAGACGAAAAACAGTCCTAGGGATAAAACAATAACGGTGATCACCGCCTCCTGTAGCGTCTGGACAACCCCCAGTACGTTCGCTTTCACCAGCAAAGCGCTCTCATTGCTTCCTGATGGTCGGCTGCTGAACGAAACAGCAAATCGAAAAGCTCTCGGAGAGATATCGCCATGTAACTGTGGACAGTACTAATGGTAACATTGAGTCAGTGAAGTTGAGACTTCTCTTTCAAAGCCATCGTGATGACGCTCGGAGAGCAGGCCCGGCTGGACAATGGGTGTGCCCGGCCGGGGCTTACTGCTGCCGAACAGACGTGTCAGCCGGGGTTAGCTCTGGGACGTGCCCTATGATTTATGACCCCGCTGCTATTGTACCTCCTCTCTCGGCATTATTACAGCGCTAATCAGCGATGTCACATCCAGCAGTACGCTTGTGAAAAATGCCTACGCTCGCCATGTAATTTCACCTAATACCACTCTTTTGTCTATCGTAAATGAGAGCTTTTATTTACTATTTGATGTTAATATCGCTCGATACAGGCTAGAGCAGCTCGAGGATCATCGGTTCCAATCCAGATCAACAGCAATAACATGAGATCCTTGTTTATTTGTCAATATCAACAGAAGAAATCTCTTAGCAAGGAGGGAGACAAGAAGAATATTATTGTAATTGTACCGGGCGGTACACCTCCACACCGCTAATTTAAAATGTGCGCCTGTTGAAACTCCTCTGCTGGAGGAAGTCTGAACTTTATGGACAGTATTAATTTTCAAGTTTCTCAGAAGATGTCTCTACCTGTAAATTTTGGAGTTTTTGAACTGTGTCATTTTCGACGTATTTTTGTTTTGCTTGTAGTAAGAAGTGTGAACTTTCTCTTCTAGAGGACACTACTGAAGATCAACAATAGTGCACCCTAGTGCGGAGTGAAAGAACTATTTTTTAGGAGAAGTTCTTATTTCAAAAGTTTGTTTCTTGTTAAATTTCTTTCTGTTATTGTTTAAGTTGGCTGTATACCCCTCTTTTTCCCCTTGTTTTAGATTTATCCAATCCCGAATTTCTTTTAGTAATTTCCGACCAATCCGATGTATCTTCCCCCAACTTGGATATGTTTCTGTACCCTAGCCAATAAAGTGATTGTGGGCGGGTGTTCTCTTCCCTAAAACGCCTAGAACCTTCCGCGAGAGTATTTAAACTGCTGATTTTTGGGTCTCCGGGCCACTTCTGTTCCATCTTTCAGTGTGTAAAGTACATAGCAGGGGGCGGGAAGCGCCTCTTTCTTCTCCAGCTGTTCAACACCAGGTAATGGCCTCTTAATAACTTCTTTTCTTGCTAGGTTGGCAGTTTAACTCTCGGAGCGGGTTCGAAGCGTTTCCACCATGTAACCTTTTCCTAAAATGTAACCAATCTTTTCATCTGTTCTCTTTTAAAGCTGCATATTGGGATAGAGAGTGCTACCCTCTCGAGCTCCCACTCACATTGTTTTGAGGTGAACTTATTTTCTCAACCTATTCTTCGTTAACGTAAAACAAATTGCTCTTTTCTAAAGTCACCTCTGCAGTATGGGATTAGCCCTTGCATTAGTGGCCTAGAGCCAGATTAGGTTTTAAAAACAAGTGTATTAGGAGTGCAGATCGCCTCCTCTCAAATTGTTATTTTAGAGGTCATGTAATTGCCCCTTTTCATTTAATAGACCTCAGTAGGTTGGGTATTTTACCCCTGTGTCTATGTCCAGTGAGGACAACTCGAAGGTGGAGTTTGGTGTGGCCTTTGAGAGGCCTAAAGTTGAGAGCGTGTGGCTCTTTTGAAAATTGAATGTTGTATGCCTCGTGGAGGCTTTTCAGTGTAATTTGGAGCAAGGACTCCTAGGCATGAATGGGGTTTTCTGCCCCTCTGTTGAAACTTGTGTTTGGGGTAAAACTGAGCTGATTGCCCAAGCATTGTGAAGTCAGGGCGCGAAGCCCAAATCCTGTAAATATTGTAACTACCCTTTGGACTTGCTACTTTGTACCTGCCATGCTTGTTATTTCTTTGTTTTTGAAAAGAAAATATAACCTTGTTAAATTTTACATTAACTTTGATTCCGTAGTTTGAGACCCGTTCACGCCCGCACCTTCTTTCACCTCTACCTACCATTAAAACACGGTAACAGTAATAACTAGAGCCTGGAAGTTAGGCAATTTGCCTTTTTTATTTGAGTGTTTATATCGAAGTCTCAAATAGGGGCAAACCTGTTTCCGTACGTTTAAGAACGGTAGGAGCAGTTTTTTTTCCAACCAGTTCTTCTGCCTTTCCCGTCAGTGTTAGGACATTTACTGTCGCAATCTTGATGTAGTTGGTTACTGGTTGCCCACTTCTCACAGTTCCCCCAGCACCCGAAGAACTGTGCGCGCTTTTAGCAGGGGAGAGCCTAACCTCTTCCGAGGCACCACACAGAATCTGCTTTATGGCCATACTTGGACTGTGTGAGACCAAGAAGACGGGTACAGGAGAGATTCCTCTGAAAGAAGGATACAGGCTGCATTACACCGGACGACCTAAAGCAAAAAGGGAGTGGCCATCATTCTTAGAAAAGAAATCCAAGAATGTGTGGAATATACAAAATGCGTCAGCGATAGGACGATGGTGATGACTGCAGTTTGAAAATGGCATGAACAATTTATTCCAATTGTATGCCCCACAAACGGGTTGCACAGATGAACATCTAGATGAATTTCTAGAGGAAGTGGAGAGACAGATAGAAGATAAGGAAGTGCTATTGATGGGAGATCTAAATGCACAAGTTGGAATGGAAAGACAAGGAAAGGAATATATTGTAGGGCCCTGTGGATATGGAAATGTAAATCCAGAAAGCGAGTTGTTGGTGGATTCTTGCACGAGGAAGCAAATGATTGTTGGAAACACCTGGTTTAGGAAAAAGAACAGTCAAAAGATTACAAGGTATGGTTGGGGAGACACACGAACAAATACCATGATTAATTATATAATCATAGAGAAAGAGGACCGGAAGAACCATTTAGATGTTGCAGCCATGCCTGAAGAAGCCTTTTGTGTAGATCATAGAGTTCTGATAGGAAAAGTGAAAGTAGGAAAGATTGAAAAACCCCATAAAGAAGAGAGAAAAGAATTAAAGTATGGATGTTGAAGGAGAAAAGCATACAAGAATAATTTCAAAGGGAAATAATACCTTTGGTACCCAGGACGGAGATGGGGAATTTTGAAGATGAATGGAAAAGATTTAAGGAAGCACTAGTTGGATGTTCAAAAAAGGTATGTGGTAGAACATCAGGAAATGTGAAAGACAAAAGAGACAACTAATACTGTGATCCCCATACGTAACTTTTGCCTCAGCAACACAGTAATTAAAATTGAGAGGACAGTTCCTATTAGTGAAACTCTCAACCTGCCTTTTAATAAATTATGCTCTCTCTCTCTCTCTATCTATCTGTTACCATCAGAAATAAGGCATCCCTCAAATTCAAAGCTCGGCCACGTGTAGAATGAAAAGCACACAGTTTTATTTTCAGAATGAAGACAGTAGGGATTAGAATTCTCGTTGAGTAGGAGTTCTGTGCGTAAGTCCTGAGTTTGTGGTTTGGTCTCCATTCTTAACCACGCCCAGCGTTGCGGTGTGAAAAGCGGCTTCTCTCTGTTAATTTAAACTCTTTGTTTGTTCAAAGCAGCTTCTTTTCTGGCTGTAATTTGTAAACACGGCCGGCAGTAATTGTTGGTTGAGTGTTAATATTTGCATTCAGGTATGATTTAAAACCCATCATTGGGGTTTCCATCAATTTCAAATGTCAACAGCTTAAACTGCCAAACATGATCAACTGTCGAAATCCAAAACTGTCACGGTTATCCAAGCAATTCAATTTTCAATTTCACAGTAAAACTTGTCTCGGCAAGAGAATTACCGCGCTAAGCTAGGCTCATTTACACTTTGTTTACCCCCATTCTTTGCCCGTAAGTGAACCCTGCCATATACAAACACGAAACAAAACGATAAATGTATTTGTAACTCACTTCAAACAAATATTAGGTTTGGCGAGATATCACGTATCTGGCATATGCTTATTAATAAACATGTGTCCAATTATATTAGATAAACTGATAAATTAATTAAGAGACTATGTGTGTGAAAGAAGGTAATAGAAGAAATTCTTCTAAAGAATACTCGTTGTGTAATTCGCAATAATGAGGTTTGAAACGAGCATTACAGACACTTGTGTGCGGAATAATGACAGCGGGATTAACAGATGTGTGTGTTCATCACAATATTGAAGAAATGGCGGTGTGTTGGCAATCCTTAAAATGAAAAATCTCTAACCGATGAGATTTAAAGTACTAGAAAAGCACCATAAATAAATCTAATAAATGTATAATTAGGGATGCCATATTTCCAGATGACAAGTAAGGAGCACTTCAATTTCCTTGCCATATAGCCCTAAAACAAAACACCATAGCCATTTCATGAATGAGACAAGGGATGTAACAACTAATAAATACCGATAATAATATACCAGTGTGAAATATTTATTATACTATTAAAACTAAAAATTCGTTATTCTTTAGACTGAAATGTAAAGTTTACAACTATTTTTTGTTTTGTTTACAAATTGCTTTACGACGCAACAACACAGATAGGTCTTATGACGGATGATTGAATTGGAAAAAGGTAGGAGTGGGAAGGAATCGGCCGTGGCCTTAATTAAGGTACTGCTCCAGCATTTACCTGGTTTGGAAATGGGAAATCACAGAAAACCATCTTCAGGGCTGCCGACAGTGGGCTACGAAATCACTATCTCCCGTATACAAGCTCACTGCTACGCGCCCCCAACCGCACGGCCAACTCGCTCCGTGGTCTTCACAAGTATTTACCATTTGAAGATAAGACTATTTACGGATCATGTTTTACTTAGAGTCTCTAGCATATATAAAATGAGAGTTTTGTCTGTTCATTGCTCAGAATTTAAAAAGAATGGTATTTCTGCCATAGGTCATGTCAATAGTAACAGGGAAATACACTTTTTACTTTTTACTTTTTACTATAAATCATTTTATTCACGTTGAGAGAAATGATAGTTACGGGGGAGGCCTGAAATTTTATTCTCAAATATTTATATTAATAGTGGTCCTATCGATAAATACTAAATAACTAAAGTTATATAGAATTAAATTTCCCATCACCTATGTCCTATACATTTTTACCGTACCGGTTATGATAACAGAGATATTCAAGAATTTGTATTTTTGTTGCTAAGTCCACATCAACGCCGAGCAACGAGAAAATGGGTAAACCGGATTTAATGAAAATCGGTGTATAGATTCGGGGAATAAGAAACTACAGTCTTAGCTATAATCGATTTTATTCACCCTGGATGAAATGGTAGTTTAGGGGAAGGTGCCTAAAATTTAATTTTTAAATACCAATGTTATTGATCGTATGGAAAAGTACTACATAACAAAAGTTATAGAGAATAAAATTTCCTATGGTTTATTTTTATTCAGTTTTACCGTATCGACTATTATAAGAGCGGTATTTCAGAGTCGGAAGAAAACTAAATGTGAAGGCCTACACTATCGAAGCCTCATAAAATTGATCAACAATAGCATTACATTGAACCTTGTTTGTCGTGATATTCTTTGTTTCTTATGCTGCCACTCATCTCCGAGATAGGATTACTGTTGCGTATCGAATATAACAGCCTATCTGAATTTGGTGGGATATTGCTGAGGAATTAGATAACTTTCTTCTTTAGAATGCCATTTCTCTGGCTCATACATTTTTGGTTACTGCTGATACGTAACACACAGGTTCATCATAGTATTCCAGCTATCCATTCCCTACTCTGACGCACTGATTGGAGTGATCAGTGTGCACACTTAACGGAATAATGGCAGAGGATAACTTATTACCTGGTCTAGAATTACAATTTCGGCCCATTCCGAATTATAGCACCACAATTCTCTAAAAACACAAAATTCAACCCTGAAAAGAGCCGTTTCTTAAGAAAAGCTTCTTCCTCTTCAATTCTATTAATTCTACATTCATTTTATTCCAATTTAGCAGCGAAGAGGGGGCTTCTCTTCTGGATTGGAGAAAAAAATTGCCTCCAAGTCAGATAGTTTTCCCCAGCCAATGTAATAAATTGAGATTTTCCGATTCATCGGGTACTAATGTACCATTATATTTAACCGCGAGAATGGATATTTAACGCAGTAAAAATTTTGCAGTAGGACGCCGCTTGTGAGGGCGTGATGCTATATGGGGCGCGGGAATCGAGAAGGTGATTTCCCGAGGCAAGGCGTGGTCATGTGTGACGAAGAAAGAATATGTGAGGAAGAAAGAAAGAGAGATGGATTTTTGTCTGGGGGAGAGACCTGCCATCTTAACAGAGATTTTTAGCGGGAGCAGACAGGCCCACCACATTACGGAAATTGAGTCGTAATTCCCGTAATTGAAGGTTTCTCAGGAAAATAAAAAGATGGAAATGATGGCCAGAATTTTATGAAGCTATAGATACCTCTAGGTTTATTAACATAGAATTAGATCAATAAATAAGTAGCAAGCAGAACCACCGTGGGAAGCTCTGTAGTGGCCACATTCCAGACTCAAGTTGTTTCTCGGGGCTTTCCCTGGCGTCCTTTGGTGTGTTGCCTCATATAAAAGTTGAGTGATATGGGGGGAGATCATCCAGTCGACGATCATATTGCTGCCAGTACGCGTCGCACGTCTGCCTAGATTGCGCCAGAAACCTTTTGTTCAGAACAAAGACAGTGTGTAATTATTGCAGTGCGATAACTTTGATCCAGTGGATCGGTGACTTACAGAGTTACAGGTGGTGGATTTATAGGTGGCGCGATGTTCAGATACCTATCAGTGAGATCGCGTGTGGTTAATTGTATCAGCAACAAAGAACGCCGTACTTATAAACTCTGATAAATAGCGGTAGGGGCGAAGCTCCCGAGGTGCCGAGGAAGTGTGGACAATAGGCTAAGGAGGTCTATATCTATCCTCTGATAGACTGTTGAATCCAAATTAAGCGGGCATAAAAACACAATAACCGAGTGGATAGTCTCTAGAGCAGAAAATAGTTTGTGGCATAGTGCACAAGTTAGCGAGTATGCAGTTATACGAGAATGGAGGACGAGGAATGTATATTGCAAAGTGTTAGCGCTGTGTGCTAGCTCTACCTAAATAAATGTCCAGAATGTTGCGTTGTGTTTAAAGTGAATATTTCATTGTAGTAAGAAGTCGAGATATTCCGAGGGAAGTGAGGTGCAAGAACTTCAGAACGTGGCTTCGAAGACGCTACCTTGAACGAGGCATCCCTCAAGAAGAAGACAGCACCATGGACCAGCGGGGTGGGAAGACCGGACTCCAAGAATCGATCCTGGCCGAGACCTCTACCATGATGGGCTAAATCATGATAGCCTACCCGGAGGGAGAGAGGAGGAGATCATCATGATGAGATAAGTGGACCATGAGATACTAGACATATGGTAGAGTTGGGGTGTCACGCAGAGATAGTAGAATTAAGCTTGTAAATATTAACATAGGATTTGATTGTGGCCCATCAGGCTGCATATTAAGATAGTTTGGATATATCTCAAGGGTAAGAGTAGATAGATTTTTTCTAGGTAAAGCAGACAATGATGTAATTTTGTTAACACGGCAGGAGGTAGTGTGCCTAGTTGATACGTATTGTTTGAGTACGATAGACCGGATATTTTCCTTTGGGTCGGTCGTTAAATACATTTTCCTTGTAGGATTAGGATCACTATGTGTAATTCCCATTATATTCCAGGGGAAGGGTAGACATACCTGCATAATGTCAGGCATGCATGCTGATGGTATTTATTTAGTTAAGTGGCTCTATTTAGATGCCTTAGACGGGCGTAAACTATAGCGGAGGCGCAGGTTTTAACGCTATTCGACTCTGTGCTACTCTGCCAAACGTTGGGTTTGAACCTCTGACCCCCAAGGTTACTGTTGACACGCCGCATATTGACGGTGATGGTTTGATGTGATAGTATGGTAGAACACTTTATGTGATTTAACTGCGACCCGTGTGGGTGGTTAAATGAAGTCAGGTGCGTATGTGAGATGTGTCTTTCCTCACTTATTTTGTGGCCATTTGCTGCTATGAGTAGAAGCTTGAAAGTCCCTTTGTGAAAGAATGTAGGGTAAGACGTCTAGCGGTAGTTTGTTTACAAGTTTTTTTGATGTAGGGGAGGCTCCAGACCACACTGCGGGTCAATGTTCGCCTGCTCTGTATTGGGGTGAGCTCGGCCATTTTTAAATCGCTCTGGAGGTAGGTCATTCTCCTTTGGCAGAGAAGCCTTTTGCAAACACAGTGCGTCATTTATTTTAACCATTTTACCTCCTTTTCCTTTCTTGTTTGATTTGCATTCTTGGGGTTGCGTATTTTACTAATGTGATCTCGGCACTATGCTACTGTTATGATTGCCCTGTTGACACAAAGTTCTGCCTGGTGGACGTGGGTTCACGTCCGTGTAAATATGTCATTGAGGGCGCTAGAGTAGGTTATCTAAGATTATTTTTATCACTTATTGTGCTGCTATTTTTGTGTATATTGAACCATTCTGTTCATTGGGACAATTGTATTAATTTGAGTATTGGATATTGGAAGCACACTAGGCCACCCACGAAGCCAATGTCTTACAGTATATGTCATAAAGGGGTCCAGAAGAAGCGTTCTTATGTGAAGTGAGCGCGAGTGTTATTATGAGAAATCTCCAGAACTCATTAAAAGGAGTTATGTCCCAAGCCAAGCCTCTTGATGAAGATTGGGGACGCTTCCCAGATCCCGGCTAAACTTATTATTGGAGGGAAGAAAGAAATAAATTAATATCTTTGGTTATGGAAGAGTTGCATTGGATTTGAGACAAGAATTGCAACCTGTATTATTTCTGCTTTATTTTGATATGCATTAGGGCTGCATTCCTTAATGCATTCGCTAATTAGAGCTCATGATATAATTAATGCGGGAAGACTTCCCGGGCGCGCTAAGAGTGCACGCAGCCAAGCGGCTTGATGACGCTATCCGGAATTATAAATTAAGGCCGCCGGGCAGATCAGGGTCATTCTTGGACCAGAAGGCTGTCTGAACGAGTCGTCATACTGCGTGTTGGTACTGAGAACAACGCTTTGTCTTCGAGCTACACCTACTACCCGTACTGCTATTTCTGCAAGGAAGTAAGTAATCAACTTGAATATTCAGCTGAATTTAAGATTTTACCTGTGAGAATATGCTATGGGGAGATGAGATACTGCTTATGAGAGACTAATGAACTAGTAGCTTCATATTTTTATGAGGTCAAGGTATTACGGACGAAAGGCTAGAATTAATATTGGCTCAGGTTAGAAATTATGAAACTATATGTTGTCCGTGTGATAGGGTGAAAGAACAGTGACTGAGAGGAGTGAAGAAACTATTGTGTACCAGGTTAAAACTCTGAACGAGACTTGGTCAATGTGACGTGTGAGACACGATTGTAATGGAGACAGGCATCGAGTTTGGACAGTCTGTAATATATGAATTTACTTTCAGTTACCCCAGCATCAAGTCAGTACGAGTGTTTGACATCGTCATTGCAAGGAAGTCACAAGCAGGAGCTGAAGCCAACACGACAACGGGCATCGATCCAGGAACGTTGGGAGCACCTGATCAGCACAACATCGAAGGGGACACCTTCCAACTACAGAGGGAGCTGTACGAAGACGCAACACAAGAAAGAATGTCTCCAAGTGGTCAACAGTATCTGATGCCAGCCCCGCAGTCCACCATGAGGTGGTAGATTCAGTGGTCCGCAGGGATGGCCGCTCCGTACTGTCATCGATAACAAGGTCAGAGCTTTCCAATTCTGTTTCAAGCATGTCATTTAAATTTAGATAGGATTATGGGGGCCGTCAGTCAGATTAGTTATGGTAGGACAATTTTCCTTGTAATTTAGAGCTAGGCCTCAAACTCGAACCCCGTACATTAAGGTAGATATTATTTGTAGAGTCCTTGTTAGCGTGTTCATATTTCACTTTGATTGTGTTATTTTAATGTACGTGTGATTTTATGGGTTTGATCGAACTCCTGTGGTCATAGGAGGTTAGTCTTACTGATAGGTTTTTTTTTAATATCGCATTTAGGCATTTGTTTCGGCAGACGTAGACGTGTATAGTTGTGACCAAGGCGTAACCAGTAATTCACCCAGATTCACTAATAGAGCGAGCGAGTCCGAATATTTGAGAGATATGAGCCCATGAGAGGCAGAAATAAGGTTTGCGATTGATATGAGAGAGCCCAGCGCAGTTGAGAGTATGTATTGGAGAGGCCTAGTATGGCCATGTGTTTATCGCATAGTGATTTGTCTCTTTGTCGTATCAAGGTTGAGCCCATGGGAGGCGGAAATAAGATGAGTTATATCGCTGGGGATATTGAGATGAGGGCAGATCGCCCAGGTGTATTTAAAAAGGTACTTTTTAGCAGCCAGGTTACGTGAGGTATTTTGAGAGGCGAGATGTTTTTCTGGCAGTCAGCTGAGCCCATCAATTATGTGGACTGTCGCTGGTGAAGTGGTTACAGGGGTGAGGGGCTACACCGGACGTCACAGTCTTGAGAATTAGTTATTGTCGTCTGCAGTTTGTCAAGGGTGCCAGGGGGGGAGAAACGACCTTCATGTTTTGAAAGCAGAGTGAGAATCTTTTTATGTCCTATTTGTTTTACGTAAGATGTTAACACTGGCCCGTTTGATACTTACACACGTGTATATGTTGATTGTGTCCTTTTATTTTGTTTGCGTTGGTATCTTTGACGCCTTAATCGTCATGGGACTAGGGTTCGTGACCGAGTCAGGTCATTGTGCATTTTGTGGTGATTTTTGTTTGCACCGGGGTTCGACGGCGCGAGGCATTGTAAATTTCATGGGAATAACTGTTAATGAGTGTAAGCAGATATCCATCTTTCTAAACTTCGTTACTTACACTATTGTAACATGCTTGTTGCAGCACAACAGTTTTCGTGAAGGCAGTGAACTGGTTATCCTCGACTCAGCGTTATTTTACCCTGTCATTATCAAAAGCTCTATCCTTTGTAAATAATTCAATTTTGTGTAATAAATCCCTATTTGTTAAACTTTGAATGCAGCGAGTTTTCTGTTAGATATTTTTATTTTATTTTAATTTAGCCGAATCTTACCTGATTTGTCACATATCCTCTTGTTTATCTTTTGTTGCCCCGTTATACCCATGTTATCCCTGAGAAGATTGCTGATTCGACTGAGTGAAGAGGAATGTGTTCAGGTAAGACTATGTGCACCAGCTCACGTTTGTGAGAGTTCTTTCACTACCGTACTCTGGGTTCGAGACCGGCTTTCGCCTGGCCGGAACTTCAGAGTCCAGTAGGGCACAATATAAATATCCCGATATGGGAGGAAACTTTCATAGTAGCGGTAATCTCTGCGGGTATTCTTGATTCTACCATCATGTCATTTTATGTCGCAGGCATAGTGATGATGTTTTCTATGTTGGGGATACATCCGTTTCGTTTCCTGGTCAACAGATCGACAAACTTCAGCACAACGTCATAACCCAGATTATGTTTTCTTTTGAATTGTAGACGTGAGCCTTTGGGTCATTTATTTTGGCACTACAGGTGCAATCTTTGTAAATAACTTGTGTTGTGAATACAAACTTATGCTCAAAAATTCTGATCACAGCGAAAGTGTTCCTCATTTCGTAGTTTAATGTAATTGTACTAGCCCCCATGATCCTCTCGTCACAAGAACCCTACTATCGACCATTTCTGCCGACTGCAGCTGAGCTGGTGCCCGTATGCAAGAGCAGGTGAGCAGGTAGGTATGATCCTGCAGTGTTGATGTGCCCTGTAGGGTACATAGGAGTGTCGCCCAATAGCGCGTGGCGAGAGTATCCATGGGGAAGGATAATAATATCCACCATAATGTGGTAATTTGCCTTTAATTGTGTATGACGAGAGTATAGATGCAGACTCTATGAATATCCTAGGTAGGATACAAAACGTGTCTGAATGAAGGTGGATTATTAGTTATGAGTTTTCTTTGATAAATGAGGAACTGAAACAGAGAAGCCAGTAGTTTGGCATTGAATCTGTTCAAATTTTAGTGCGTTATTTTTAACAGTGAATATTGTACATGTCTTGGTGTCGATATTCTGTCTTATATTTCGTAATCATGGTGTGGATGATTTTCTTTCAGGACTGTGATCTGGTAATAAACCATTGCTATGCAACACACTGTTATTTAGATTTAAACTATAGTGTGTTATGTCATTCTGTTCAAAATTTCTGACGTTTGTGGTTCATATATGATCAGGCAGAGCATAAGTGGATAGGTAGAAATTTAGCGAAATCTAGTGTGATGACGGTGTGCGGGTAAGACCTCTAAGTCTCTCTTGACGGGTTGGCGTATTCTCATTATAATAAAATGTCGTTGACGTTAGAAGATATAAAGAGCCTATTGAAGGAGGAATTAGGACAAGTTAGGGCTCAGATGGCCGAGGTAGAAACACAGATAGCTGCTGTAAAGTCGCAGGTTATCGACGAAAGTGAAAAACAGATGAGTAAAACTAAGGAGCAATTAATAGGATTAGAGGCCCGTACGAAAGAACAATTAACGGCTTTAGAAGAACACACTAATGCTAAATTAGATCGGTTGATGGCGGACAATCAGCAGACGTAGACGCGGCTCGGAAAATTAAATGAGAAATTAGAGAATGTACGCATGTGCTGCCGGAAACTTTGGACTGTAAGACCGGCAGCGTAGTACTGTTCGTTAAAAGTGAGATAATGTGTGATTTTTTATTTGATCGAGTATTTGATATGATAGCATTGCTTTTCATTGCGACATTCCTACTGGCGTCATTGTAATGACCTATGTTGTGTTGATTTCAGTTGGGAAAACCAAAAAGACACTCTTTCTCAGGATGTAAAAAGGAAGGCGAAGAGTGAGTGTCTGCTTTTTTAATGAAAACTCGCCAACTTGATTGTGACTGATGGTGGGCAAGAGGGCCTAACATTACAATGAAAATTCCCTAACCTAGTCTTCACATAAGAAAATACGTTTGGTGACTTCCCCGTCGCGTTTCTAGGGTAACGTTAAGAGCCATGCAATTTAATACAATCCCACTCACAACGTGTACACTACCTAACCTAGAATTCTGTATACAATAGCGAAGCACGGGCGCATCAGCTAGTAATAAATAAGTTACAAGATTGTGAGCGACCTCGAAAATGGTGTGAGATGGACAGATGATCATAAACGGGATGAAAAGTCAGCTTGTAAGTTTTACCAAGAAGAAAAGTCTTATAATTTTTAATTACTGTATTGATGGTGTGAAAGTACCTTACGGGGATCATTGTAAGTAGCTAGGTGTTAATATAAGGTAAAATCTTCATTGCGCGTAATCAATTTAACGAGGTTGTTAGAGATCTCTTCACACGTTTATGGGAGTATCTAAGGGTTGTGATAAGGATGTGAAGTTTCTGATAAGACCACAATTAGAGTATGGTTCCAGTGTATGGGACCAGGACTACTTAATACGAGAATTGGAAAAGATCCAAAGGAAGGAAGCAGGATCTGTTCTGGGTGATTTCCGACAAAGAAGTAGTGTTACGAAAGTGTTGCAAAATTTCTGCTGGGAAGACTTGGGAGTGAGGAGATGAGCTACTTGACTAAGCGGTATATTCGCAGCTATCAGTGAGAAGATGGCTAGGAATGACCTTAGTAGACGAATAAGCCTGAGTGGAGCTTTTGAAGGTCGAGATTTTCTTCTGAGGGCGCGGAGCAATCGATTGATTGATTGATTGATTGATTGATTGATTGATTGATTGATTGATTGATTGATTGATTGATTGATTGATTGATTGATTGATTGATTGATTGATTGATTGATTGATTGATTGATTGATTGATTGATTGATTGAAAACAGGAAGGTGATATACGACTGTACTGTGCAGGGAAGTGGTAACAGGTTGGGAGATGAATGCTGCTTTAGCGTCCACAGTATTGCCAACCAAAGAGTGTGAACCAAACGGCGAAATGCAGTAAACCAAGCTCGGTCTGAACAATTTACTGCATTCGTAGTCCGACTCGTTGGCTGAACAGTCAGAGTACTGGCCTTCGGTGCAGAGGGTCCCGGGTTCGATTCCCGGCCGGGTCGGGGATTTTAACCTTAACTGGTTAATTCCATTGGCACGGGAGCTGGGTGTATGTGTTGTCTTCATCATCATTTCATCCTCATCACGACGCGCAGGTCGCCTACGGACGTCAAATAGAAAGACCTGCACCTGGCGAGCCGAACCCGTCCTGGGATATGCCGGCACTAAAAGCCATACGACATTTCATTTCATTACTGCATACGTACATGTTTACTTCATACATAAAGAGGTTAAAGTAAATGTCTGCAGTGCTGTAGGTATTTATGGCTGCCATACATGCGCTTTACGGCCGTGAATAATGTTTGCAGAAATATGACGAAAATGAGCGTAGGGAATCGCAGTTTTACACTATAATATTTCATTTGTCATATTAAGCTAAGACAATTAATAAATCAAGGTATAAGGCATATTTAAAGTAAATTAATCATGAGAATAATGATGCTTGTTGTTTAAAAGGGCCTAACATCCAGGTCCTCGGTCCTCATGAGAATTACGTGACACATGATGCATAGTCTGTTGTTATTTTTATTTTTTTTTTACGAAAAAGAAGCGTTTGTTCGAAGATGACTATCTCATACTCGACTCGGTTGAGAACCTCTTTTCAGGAGCATTTCTATATTTTGCTAATAGTTCTTAAATCCTCCACCTGCAGCGCTTACATCGCCTTTCTTTCTTACTTTTAACCGTTGCCTACGTTATAATCACCGCCTGCTCGATCTGCATCCGATGGCTGCTTAAACTGCCTGCTCATTCCATACTCAAACGTGTAACACGCCTTACAAACAATCTGCCGCTAGATGGCAGCACCAAACGTACCCATTTACCGCGTGAATACAACTAGATACGCATACCAGCAAAATTTAAAATCTTAAAGTAAGAGAAATATTAAAGAATTTTACGTATAAAGTGGTGCTCTAGAGAGTTATAGCTTCAGCACTTTTCAAGAAAGAGGTTTCGACGAACAAGAAAACCTGGAAACTTTGTCTGTATGGTACTTCCCTACATTACTAAGTAGAGGTTTCACGACTTTGGCCAGCACAGTTTCTGACACAAGTTCCTGGTGCTTATTGTTACTAAAACACTTCAAAAACTTGCATTGGCACAAAGAAGGTAGAACATATAGTTTTATATAGTCTGGAGCAGACTTTCAGATTTCTTGCAGTACGGTAGAGCCGCCTCAACAAATTTCTGAAGCCTCATAATTAGGCCAATAAATCGTTGCTAGGGCTAGCGCAGCTATCAATGGGGATGAATTAAATGAGGTAGAAACGTTATTCAAGCACGTGCTGCATTCTGTTTTTTCTTCGATTACACGCACTAAATAACCACACACTAATCCCTGGTAAGCAGTTTCCGAAGTGACACACACTGACTCAGGGGGCTCACGAAAATCTTCCAGTAAACCAAGTACATACTCAGGGAATAATAATAATAATAGACGGCCTATTAGGCGACTTGCATATCTGTGAAGATGAAAGCCCTACCTAGGATGATTTCTAATGCTGAAGATGCCATACACACCCCAGCCCCCGAACCACTGGAATTAACCAATTAACTAAATAGGCCCTACTTGTGTAAATAATAATAGTAATAAAAAGAGCAGTATATTGACACGATATTATACTGCTAGCAAAAGACTCGTAATAAAATCTTAATCTGCTTACCCTCCAGGGTTGGCTTTTCCCTCGGACTCAGCGAAGGATCCCACCTCTACCGCCTCAAGGGCAGTGTCCTGGAGCTTCAGACTCTGGGTCGGGCGGATGAAACTGGGGAGGATGACCAGTACCTCGCCCAGGCGGCCTCACCTGCTATGCTGAACAGGGGCCTTGGAAGGGATGGACAAGGAAGGGTGAAGGAAGCTCCCGGCATTTGCCTGGAGGAGAAATGGGAAACCACGGAAAACCACTTCCAGGATGGCTGAGGTGGGAATCGAACCCACCTCTATTGACCTCCCGAGGCTGAGTGGACCCCGTTCCAGCCCTCGTACCACTTTTCAAATTTCGTAGCAGAGTCGGGAATCGAACCCGGGCCTCCGGCGTTAGCAGCTAATCACACTAACCACTACACCACAGAGGCGGACAATGGAATCTATGACAGCATATTATTCTGTTTTGTACCTTCACATTAACAGTACAGTGTCCCCAGATATTATATTACTTAGTATGTAATACTTCAAACCTTACACTTACCATTTTCTGCAATGGTGTTTGAAGAGCTCTTGTTAGACGTCTCTGTGCTTGAATCCCTTCTTTTAATCATCTCTGAAATTAGCGGTTGTTTATAAGCTGGATAATCAGGGAAAGGGCTGGGTACAGATCCTGTTTTTAATTTTCGCGTTTTGCTGGTCACTTTGAAATCGTCATTTACAAAATGTAGACTGCAAACCACGGAATAATCAGGAATCCATTTACTTCCCTTGCTGTTTCCTTCCCTGGATATAATACTTAACCACTTTCGACGCAATTGTGTACTTGAAGGTATATCATGGAATGAAATATCACGGCATTCTGGTTTCCCATTCTTTGATTTGCAGAAAGGCACGCAGCAGTACACCATTTTCACTGAAAACAAGTACAGCCTATCCTATTTCCCGCTATTTCATTCCGACAGGTCTGGAGCCGGTTAGTGCTGCCACCTACTGTGGGTATTTGTAAACGGAGTGTTTCATTTAGTGCCATGTTAAAATGTTGTAATGAGCAGGCAGTATAAGCAGCCATCGGATGCAGATCGAGCAGGCAGTGGTTATAATACAAGGCCTGGAAGTAGAGCCCGTAAAACGCTATCGAAGTGGTCACACTGAAGTTCAATGCCGGGCCGCTAGGATCGCTTTCTTGCCCCCTGTCTAGCAGGTTCGCGCCTTTAAACGTGTTTATTAACTGAGTTGGTTGTGAATGTATTATGTATTCGTCTGATGTTAAGCATTCGCAGTTCCAGTCATGGTTTATACATGAGAAATTAAAGGTAGTGGAATTTCGTTTCACAAGTTTCCATTGAATGTTTAATGTTCGAAACATTTTACAGAGGAAGTATTACGCATGAGATACGACTTCAAGCTGATGAAATTAGGCCTCTGTTCCTAAGTTTTGATCCGAGTTACGTCATAAGAATCGAGCAATCCCAACTTTTTTTCACTAGACCTTTTTGTAAACAATGCTACCGTGACCGGCGATCATTTGAGAGGCCTCTTCAAACTCAGAAATCTTAAATTAGGAAACCAACCAGAAAAATAATTTACCCAACAAATTTGGAGAAAATGAATGTAGCAAGAGCTAAAAAATATTGTATTTTCCCCTGAAACAATCTCTGGTTTGAGAAGTATGGAGGTGGTTTGTCCCGAGGGTATTAAATACAGTTTAAAATAAACCATTTGTTTTATGGAGCATTTTATGAAATTGTTCGATCTCATGACGTCTGCAACACCTCATATGGGACATATTCCAGTAATGAGAACAAACGAGCTTTTTTTAGTACTGAAGATGAATGCCTCAGTTCGTTAATTAATGATTTCCTGTCATATATTAAGAAAATTCAAATGCATTCACAGAAAGCAAAAAAAAAAAAAAAGAAGATTACCGGGCGAGTTGGCCGTGCGCGTAGAGGCGCGCGGCTGTGAGCTTGCATCCGGGAGATAGTAGGTTCGAATCCCACTATCGGCAGCGCTGAAGATGGTTTTCCGTGGTTTCCCATTTTCACACCAGGCAAATGCTGGGCCTGTACCTTAATTAAGGCCACGGCCGCTTCCTTCCAACTCCTAGGCCCTTCCCATCTCATCGTCGCCATAAGACCTATCTGTGTCGGTGCGACGTAAAGCCCCTAGCAAAAAAAAAAAAGAAGAAGATTCGTGTGGGAACTGTATTAGGCATAGATCGTGACTACCCAATACACTGTGGCCTGCGTAAGATACCTCGTAAGTATACATCTGCATTATGCATTGACAAGGAACTTAACAAGCAATGACATCGAGCTCTTCTTCAGCTACCTAAGACGCCAAGCGGAATAAAATAGCATTATGGTTCGTGGGGCAGAAGAACAAACAGACTGTAAAGGCTGTTTAGAACATATCCCTTCTCCAAGTACTCAAAGTCCAATATTGAGTCTTATTCGTTTTCAAGGTCGAGGAGCCATCAGATACCGAAAATCATCGTCTGTGGCACTTCTGCAGTGAACGACTGAATTTGTCACCTCTGTTACGCAGTACTTGCCCCGAAGAGAGTTAATAAAAGGTGTACGCTTTTTTTTCGAAAGACATGTTAAACAGTGAAATTAAGTGTAGAAAGTATAAAGAAGACAGATCACCCCTTTTTCTACTACGAACATTTCTGAGACCTTTATTAGACAACATTGCTTCGAGCCACTCAAGTAGAAGAGAGAAAGTTTTGAAACTTCAATGACATATCCAAGCCAATGCAGCACCGTTCTGTAAATAAAGTACTGTCAATACTCGCAAAAACATTCAGTTCTTTTTATTTAGGATATAATTTACTTATTGACATATACGGCCATGCGAATACAAGGGGCAAGAACGCGATACTAGCGGCTGAATGCTGAACTAGGATGCCACCCGTTTCTATGAGTGCATTTCAAGGCCTTTTATTATAGCGTAGGCAACGCTTTTAACGTTACCAACGACACAAACCCGGGTCAGTGAATATGGCACAACATTTCTTTATTGGTATTTGCACGTTCTGGCTAGTGACAAACGGTCGTTGCCCTACAATAGCGTATATAAAAAATTCCATCTTGTATGGGAAGTTCCACTTTTCCACTACTTCAAAATCTTACGATTTTCTTAGTTTACAATATCATTGTTTTCTTTTGATTTTGTTGGTACATGTTTCATTTTCTATGGAAAACATATTCAGCCGTGATCTTCAATGATAATTAAAATAAACACAAAAACACAAATAGCATAGATAAAACAATATTAAAAACAACTTGTCCTTAACTGGATAAAAGGTTTAAATGTGTGGAGAGTCAATGGTATTTTCATCGTTAACACTGCTTGGCACCTCTTGATGTGAAATATGTGCTCATGAAAAGCCACTTAAAAACTATTCTAAAATGAAAAGATCTTAACATTTCTTAATAAATAATTAAAACAGTAATGTGTAGCAAGTTCTTGTAACATTCAAACTTTACAAAGGAAAGGATTTATTGCGTCCTCCTATTCAGGATATATATATCCATGTTTAGATGGAGTAATTATAATCGTACATGTTTCGGCTCATTTTTGAGCCATCTTCAGTTGGAATGTTAAAAGCTACATGATTAATGCAAAAAGAAGACCAAGAGGTTCACAATCTTGCTATAACCTCATACTGTATTATCTTCATCAAGTTGCACATGTTTTAATACATTCTTTCTCATCGTGCTTTTAATAACATTCTTTCAACATTAATCATGTAGTTTTTAACTTTTTCACTGAAGATGGCTTAAAATAGAGCCGAAACATGTCTGATTAGAATTACTCCATATAAGGATGGATAAATATATATTGAATAGGAGCAATAAATTCTTTATTTTGTAAAGTTAAAACCTTCAATACGGGATGATTTTAATATTTTTAGTAACGTTCAACCTTGGTATGATGTTATATATAAGTTCACCACGGATCAAGATGAAAGTTATTACTTGTAATGAAACTAAAGTAGCGTGTCATAGAGAGTATCTCGAATGGAGTAAATCCCCGAGTGAGGCTGTACTGCCCGGTATGGACAGAGGGGAAGTCCCTACACCGTTTCCATGAGGATTAACGGCATAGTGTACACAGGATCCAGCAGCCTTCCCGAGAGAATACGGTAGTCGTCCACCTATACCGGCTTGTGCGATACCGTGGAGCCACTCGGGACGGGCAGGTTTACAGACGGAGCATTGTAACAATGAAGGCCGAAGGTGCCGGGGATAGTGTGGGTGGCACCAGCGGCGTATTTTTTTGGCACGCCGTAAGAAAGCTAGCCAAGATCCTTCGAGGATGCTGAGTAATGCCAGCAATGAAGAAGGCGCCCACATTTATCTGAAAGTGGAAACTGCCAGAATCTTCCAATACCCTATATAATGAGTGAAGCCGGGGGAGCATGATTTAACCGGAGTTACGTGCGGTCGTGAATCAGTCATGAAATGGTCGAGTCAGGAGTGCGCCAGCGCTGACTGAGAAATTTAGCGTGATGTGTGAGTTACATTCTTGGGCTTAGCAGTGCTGTGGAGTGATCTGCTTTAGGAAGGACAGGAGAGAGACACGCCGGAGGGCTGTGTGTTCGGCTACCAGTCCAAAATACGTAGCAAATAGATATGAAAAACTCTAAATTTTCACTCTACGTTTATATACTTGCTGAAAAATTAAACCTGCACAGGTTTTTAATTCAATAATAATCAAAAGTGTCTTAGTATTAGATTTATACAAGATGTAAGAAGAAGACCACAAATCTCATTGGTCACGAGGACCGATGAGTGATTGTAGCCCATCGACCTGTAACGGCCTTGAGTGCTATTTCGTGATATATGCTACCGAAACTGCATTACTGTGTGAAGTGTGTGGACTTTTGTGTATGGATCTGATTGGCCAGGATATGGCCTGCACCCAGTAGGGTGAGGAGGGGGTTCTAAGTTGTTACATTGAGGGCATCTTTTGGTCTGCGATATCGAAGACCGTCCGTATCATAATTCCCCAGATCAGTAATGAGGGGGTTGGAACTGAGATGGAGTTTGCTATAAAATTGATGTGCTGCACGTTCTATCCTAGCTGTGAGGGTGGAGAGTTGTAGTGTGTCGTGGAGGTCAGCATTTCGCTCAAACCATTGAGCACCTGTCAGGCAACGCAGCGCACGATTCTGCACGCGCTGCACTGTCGACAGGTGGGACTTGGCTGCGATGCCCCAAATAGGACTGGCATACTCTAAGATGGGTCGAACCATCGTCTTGTACAAGCGGATTCTGTTTTCAAGAGTGAGCCCATTGTCGGCTTTAATCATAGGAATAATTTTGAAAAGGCGCGCTTTAGCTTGCGCAGCAATAATTTTAGTGTGGTCCGCAAACGTGAGTCCTCTGTCTAGGGTGACACCTAGATATTTAGTTTTATTGGTCCACCTGATGACTTCACCGAAAAACATCAGGGGAGGGGGAGGGTCAGGACGGCGTTTGGAAAATAGTGTAGCACTACATTTGTCTACATTGATTTTGATTCTCCACTTCTCGAACCAGGGTTCGAGGGTGGAGAGGGCGTCTTGGAGATATTCTTTGGCTTTAGGTGCCTGCCACGAGACAGAGGATATCGCAGTGTCATCTGCATATAAATATAATTTCCCGTGCGTAGGTCTGGGCATGTCGGACATATAGAGGTTGAAAATCACAGGTGAGATCACGCCACCCTGGGGTACACCCGCCTCAAGGGGGCGAGGGTCCGACAGCGCAGCACCAACCTGGACCTGAAACTTTCGGTCAGCTAAGTAGTTCGTCAATAAGCGTAGTGCGTAGGGAGGAAAGCCTAGAGTCCTTAGTTTATAAATAAGCCCGTCATGCCAGACCTTATCAAACGCCCGGGAAATGTCTAAAAAACAGACTCCTGTATGTCGACGATGGTTGAAGTTCTTAGTGATTACCTCCGTTAACCGGGTAAGTTGGTGGACAGTGGAATGGCCTCGCCGGAAGCCAAACTGCTCCTCGTTCATGAGGTTTTTGTCGTCGATAAAAGTATTCAGTCTGCTTAAGAACAGGGTTTCGAATAATTTTGAAATTATGCTGAGGAGGGAGGTGGGTCTGTAATTCTGTGGAAAGGTTTTGTCCTTGTTGGGTTTGGGGATCATAATTACTTTTGCGATCTTCCAGCAGGCCGGGAAGTGACCATACCGGAAGATCGCATTAAAAAGTTTTGTCAAGCATGTCAGCGCCTTTCTGGGTAGGTTCTTGAGGAAAGACGCTGACACGTTATCTAGGCCTGGAGATTTCCTGTTCTTAAGACGTTTTATGGCGAGGAACAGTTCGGACGGCGTAACAAATTTGAAGTCAGGGGGGAGGGGAGTTGCGTCAGTGGCGTGTAGTTCGTTTTCGTTCTCAACTAACTCGATGAAGTCTTCGTCACAGGGTTCAACATTGGGAGTGCACGTACTTTCAAACGTGTCAGCCAATGCGTCAGCCTTGTCCTTGTCAGTGTAGGCCATTCCATTCCTACCATGGAGGGTGGGTATGCCAGTCCTACTATTAGTAAATCTGCGTGCCAGTTTGTATAATGAGTTGTCTTCCACACTGAGGCCGGCAAGCCTGGACCGCCATGCATCCCTTCTGTGGTTAGTAATCAGGGTTTGTAAATTTCTCTTCGACCGGTTCCATTGGGACTTAAGATACGGGTCCCTGGTCAGCCGCCACAGCCTCCGAATTCTATTTTTAATTTTAATCTGTGTCAGGATTGCCGAGGGGAGCGTGTCCTTCTTGGTTTGCACCACGCTGGGCCCCTCTGCAGCAGCCTGGGCAGCATTAGTGATGGAAGTGGAGATATGGAGGGCCAGATTGTCAATATCATCCGGACCCAACACGCTGGGGTTGCCATTAAGGGTGGTGGAGAGTTCATCGCGGAAGGTGGACCAGTTGATTTTACGGTTATAAATAGGGATGTGAATAGGGGTGTAGTTAGGAGAAGAATCTATGGTCATTAGAACAGGTTGGTGATCTGAGTCGAAAAGGTCAAGGGTGGTGAGATGTAGATACTGATGTACTTTGTGGGAGATGGCAAAGTCCAGAGTGTCGGGTCGGTGATTGGGGTTGTGGGGGAAGTGGGTCGGCCGATCAGGGCCGTGAGTAACCAGATGGTTCCGGTCGCAGTGATGGGCAAGTTGTTTGCCCCTGGCAGTAGTGATCCGGCTGCTCCAGCGAGGATTCTTAGCATTAAAATCCCCGGCCAGGACAGTCGGGACCACCACGTCAATAATACGGTCCAGGTCTTGCGGGTCGAAAACGGAATTAGGTGAAATGTAGCATGCAGATAGGTTGAGAGGTCCTCTCTGGGTGAGAACCTGGATTGTCGTTGCCTCGAGACCAGTGAGATTATTAGGGGTGGGGATTCGGTGATGGGTGAGGTTATGCCTCACGTAAATACTGGTACCGCCACGAATACGGTTGGGCCTGTCATCTCTGTAATGAATATAGTTGCTAATACGGGCCGACAATCCAGGTTTCAGCCAGGTTTCGCAGATCAGGGCGACGTCAATGCTCTCGTCTACTAGATATTCCGAAAGCTCGGTAATGTCCCTGCAGATTCCTTCGGCGTTCCAAAAGAGGACTCTCAACTGTTTGGGGCACGCTTGTCGATTGGTAGGGGCCATTATTCACAAAAGGAGAGAACGGCAGACATGATGATCTCGAGTTTGTCAGCAAGAGAGGAGGCTGTTTTGAGCTTCTGAAGAGTTGTTTTAATGAGGGAAAGAATGCCACGAAAAGAGGGGTCTTTAAATAACTTGAAGATTTCCATGATGTCGGACATGTGAGAGGAGGGGCAATCCGTTCATTTACTTTAAAGGGCTATTAGTTTCAGTATTGCACGAGTTCTGTAAGATCTTGAGTAATTCTGGAATAAATTATTATTATTTCTGCACCGAAGTGAAAAGGTTCCATACAGCTCTTTATATACCTATTACATGAAAAGTATATTTTCAAAAGAAAATATCGCTATAAACTTTGACCTCGCCTAACACGGTTTCTGTAAGTCAGTGCCATGAGAGACATCTACATTATTTAGAGAGAAACAAAGGTCAGACATATTGTGTAGTATCCGGCACGGGAAACTATACTCTAAAATACAAATATCGCTGCCCTATTCTCCCTTTTCTAATCCCTCATCACTGCTGCCAACTTGACTTGTTTTACATATTGAAATCAAGAGACATGCTGTAAACATCAACAAACTAACCTCAGTTTAAGTACGGTATCAACAATGGAGGTTCCCTTACGTAAGTAAACGACCAATCAAGATATTCATAACTAAGTCGGCTTACAAGCTCAATGAGGAAATAAACACTCTCTCTCACTCACTCAATTTAATGTTATATATTTCTGTCTTTATTTTGATATATTGATTACTATACTCGTATTCAAGCTCCCGTCTTGAAATTTGCTATTTCTTGACGGACTGAAGTAAAAGCACGCTGTAATAAATACACAATCAAATATATTACATGTACATATGCCGTATGTCAATGTCAAAGCGAAAAAAGGCCATTTCTGTACAGGCCATGAAGGCCCTTGGAGGGGTGGGAGGTAAAGGCTTCCACTATCCGTACCTCAGCACTGAGGTAAAGGCTTCCACTATCCGTACCTCAGCACTTGGTGGGGTAAAGTGGTTGGCTCTACGCCCGGCCTTTGCCCACAGGAATTAACCTGGTACTTTTTTGGTGTAGGCTGAGTGAACCTCAGGGCCATGTGCACCTCCGGAAGTGGAAATCTCGTTTCTTAAATTTTACGACTTCCTGACGGGGATTCGAACCCATGTCCTTCCGAGCGAACCGAGCACGCCTTTACCGCCTCGGCCAGGCAACCCCTCTACAATATGTCAATAAGAATATACAAAGGCTAAGTCTGCAAACCGTAGCAAGTCGTAAGGAGATAAGGTTAGGTTAGTTTAGGTGAAGTTGATAACGAAATTTCCTTCCCTTTCAAATGAATTGGTCTTTATATAGGAAGTAACGTTGCTCTCATTTTCGGAGGAGTTCTTGCAGATTGTTCTTGCTTCTTATAGGCCTACATCCTAATTCAATTCTAAACATACGAATTGAGCGACACAAGATCGTATTATCAAAAATAAGGTACCTGGAAACCATAATCATAATTTAATATCATCCTCATGCATCCACATGCTTCCCCTAGTGCAGCGTCACTGTATTGTCCTACATAAGAGGCTCGCAGTGGTGTCTCAACGGCGCACTAGACGCCAGCGTCTTGGAAGGGTGTAGCATTCCAACTGATGTGCCCACTGCTACACTGGGGCGAAACGCTGGTAATTTCACGGTTGAAAAAGCCTGAAGATCTTAAATGTTTTTAAGATCGTATTAATAAAATGCTGCGTTCGTCATTTAACACCAACTTAGTTTTTAAATGCATTATACGAACATGCCACAATTCTACTTACGTGGTATTATCCAAATAGGTTTACAATCCTACAGAAAAAGAAAATATGCTTTACTTACTCACGCAAATGTAACACTAGTGATTTCCACAATACGGCAGTAACAGTACGTATAATCTGACAAATCAAGAAAAAATCATGACTACATACTGCCAACCTGCAAGATTGACAGTAACTCTAAGAAGTCTTGTCGGTAAGTAGGGTCCCTAAACTGTGTGGTTAGTGACTCTGAATCGAACCGAACAATTAGAAAATAACTATAAATTACTACCTTCAGTATTAACAGGGGAGGAAGATTAAGGTTGTATCCTTACTTTATGCAATTACATGGTAGGGACTATATTCGCTGGTAAGTCGACAGGGTTTCCAGATACCTCAAATCCCACGAATTCAACGAGGATTTTGTTCTACAAGTTGTAGACTTCGTTTCACTTATTGTTATGTTGGTATCATAGTAAAGTTTATTAATAAATGCCTTAACATTTTTGCACATACTCAAATGTATGTCTACCCCTTAGTCTCGTTTCTTGATACGGGGTCGAATTTGAGGTGAGTTGAAATTATTTGACATGTTTCTACGGTCGAATGCCCTTCCTGACATAAGCCTCAGTTGAGGAGCTAACAATGGGGAAGGAATAGGATATGGCCCATGAATAGGAAATGTCCAGGCATTTTCCTGGAAGTGAAAATGTGAAACGACTGACTCGTAGGTCGTCCGACGGTGAAGTTCGGACCCAATCGTCTCCTAGATGTCACGAGAGGCGGACTCGGCAGTATAAAAGGAGGTGGGGAGTATTGTGTTGTCAGTAGAGAAGCAGTAATTGTAGAATTGGTCGGTCAGGGGAGTTCGGAGACTTCGAACGTGGACTAGTCATTGGATGTCACCTGTGTAACAAATCCGTCAGCGATATTGCAACCCTTCTATAGCTGCGCAAATTGACTGTTGGTGATGTGATTTCGAAGTGGAAACCAGAAGGAACAACCACAGCTAAACCAAGGCTAGGCATACCTCATTTAATGACTGATAGGGACCGTCGAACATTGTGGAGGGTGGTTGTTAAAAATCGCAAGAAATTAACGGAGGGAATCACTCGTGAGTTCCAAAGTTCTACCAGCAGTCCATCCAGCACAATAACTGTGCGTCTGGAGTTAAAACAAAAAAAATGTTGTACAATGGTCGAGCTGCTGCTCACAAGCCAAATATTTCCGTAGTGACGCTTGAAGTAGTGTAAAGAGCGACGCCACTGGACAGTCGATGACTGGAAACGAGTGATTTGGAGTGATGAATCACGCTATACTCTGTGACAATCCGAAGGAAGGATTTGGGTTTAGCGAATGCCTGTAAAATGTTACCGGCAATCATGTGTAGTGCCAGTAGTGAAGTACGGAGGAGGTGGTGTTATGGTACGGCTGTGTTTTGTCGTGGTTAGAGTGTGGTCCCCTTATTGTGCTTAATGAAACTCTAAATGTTGAAGGGATATGAACACATTTTAAACCACTGTGTAGAGGATCAGTTTGGAGACGATGTTTGTTTTTTATCAGAATGACAAGGCACCCTATCTTAAAGCTGCTTCTGTGAGGCAATGGTCTGTCGACAATACCATTCCTGGAAAGGACTGGCCTGCCCTGAGTCTCACCTTAACCCAATGGAACAGCTTTGGGATGAGTCAGAGCGTCGACTTCACTCCAGACCCGAGCGTCCAACATCACTACCTTCTCTGGTTTTGGCTCTTGAGTAAGAATGGTCTACCATCCCTCCACATACATTCAGACACCTCATTGAAAGTGTCCCCATCAGCGTTAAAGTCATCATAAAAGCCTGATCTGGACCTGCCCCATATTAATGTCCAATAATAGGCAACGTGACACGGGCAAATTCTAAGTGCAGTTTCACGTAAGTGTCCGGATACTTTTGATCAGGTAGTGTATCTCACGAGCATGCGGTGGACTACGACTACCTCATTCTGCTGTTATGCGCCATATTCGTCAGGCTGCACAACCCAAGAGTCCCCAAAAACAGTGAACTCACATCAGAGAAAAAAACAAGGGGTAAAGAAATCTGCCATTTTTGAAAGAAGGAAATCTCATATTTCAAAAATTAAATTCCCAGAAGGAAACCATAATTTAATTACATCGATTGCAAATGTTGAAAGACCAAAGGGAGGCATTTATTCAAGTGGAGGCACATGCTAGTGCGCCGTCACTGTATTGTCCTACATAAGAGGCTCGCAGTGGTGTCTCTACAGCGCACTAGCGCCAGCGTCTTGGAAAGGTGTAGCAGTCCAACTGATGAGTCCGCTGCTACACTGGGGCGAAACGCTGGTAATTTCACGATTGAAAACATCTGAAGAGCTTAATGTTTTCAAATCTCTCATTATTCATCAGAGGTGGAACTTTGGCGTATTTCTCTCAAACTTCAAAATACGGGAAGAATTGCCATCGAACTTCCCGGGATGCGGGACATTTAACAAGAATACGGCTCTGTCTGGACGTTTGGCGACCATGGCACTTCTGAATTAATCACTCATCCCAGAGAATAATAAGATTAGTAAAAGAATTAAAGTTCTCAGGTGGTAGCATTTTTTGTTTTTAAACAATACGAAATCACCGATTCACCAAATGTTGTCAAACCATTCTGCGCTATATGAAAAAGCTTTTTAAATAATGGTTTTGGTTGTATTTTGTTTAATTCAAATAATGAATGAAGTATCTGCTTTGGACATTGAATGCAAGTAACTTGTCCTATACTGACCAAGCATTATTTTCTGACGTGAACTAGTAAAATGGTGGTGGTGATTATTGTTTTAAGAGGAAGTACAACTGGGCAACCATTTTCTATATAACACTAATCAGAGTGAAAAAGTGGAAGGGGTCCGACACTTCGAAAAATGAAGGTATCGGCCAAATGAAAAAAGGGCCACAAGGGGAGTGAAAATGAAAGACTCCCTAGGCCTCCATACGTAATACCATCGGGGTTGGAAAAGAACAAGAGTTGACCAAGAGAGGTCGGATAGGATAGAAGTGAGGGGCCTGGCTTAAGTAAGCGGAAGCAATGCCAGTGCTCAGCTAGGGCCCCCTTGGTCGCCAACCCACGCTGCAAAGTTCAGAGCCCATGAGACCCTTTTAGTGGCCTCTTACGACAGGCAGGGGATACCGCGGGTGTTATTCTACCGCCCTCACCCACAGGGGGATGAACCAGTAAAATCCAAAATGAATGAGTCACATTTGTGTATTGTTAGTTAGTCAAATTTAACAGCTCTGTTTAACAGAGGCAGCTGTGTAATTTCCCTGCTAATAATTCATTTACAAGATAATAACGTCCGCGTCCACCACAACAGAAAATATACTACACACAAGATAACTCAACTTATCTGGTCCTTACGGGGACTGTTTTGTATTCTTGTATTGTCAAAGAAAAGCGAGCATTTACCTTAGTAGGTTACCGCAAAAATTGAAATAAAACAAAAAAATGATTTCTCTCTTTTCTCCCGGGATGAGAGAAATATAAATTTAATAAGGAAATGAAATAAGTCACAATTGAAGTTAGTAAGTCTCAGCTCGTGTCGTATCATTAGAAAATCCGTAGGCCTTACCTCACTTGCAACTGAAAGACAGTGTTGGGTGGATCTTAGCATTGGGTTGTTAACGGATTCATCTAAAACGACCACTGGAAGCGTTCATTGGCGAACTTCCAATATGTCTGTAAATCTGACTAGGCGTAAAAGCACCAGTCATTGACACCCTTAAGGAAAATTTATACTTCATTTAATTCTACTTCAGTTTCTTTTTCGTCTGAACTTCTTTTCATGGTGTGAATATAATCTACAGTTCTTTCTTTATCGAGGATATATTTGTTCTAACAATAACGTTAGTAGTTAACTGGATATTTTTCTTTGTTTCAAATGTAAAAACTTAACCAGTCATTGACATGCTACAGAAACTTAAAACACCAATAGATGACACAGTAGAGAACCAATAGTTGACAGTTATGAAAATTATAACTAAGTATATCATAATCTTTATTAGCAATTGCAGCGTAGGAATATAACATTAGAACATAAAATAAACTGAATTCTGTCAATAATAAAATACAATAAAATGAAAATACTTCAATTGTGTTCCTAATAACACAAAGATATCTGAGAGTAGGGGTAAACTCTGAAATTTGCAAAAGTTACTATTTAGAAGACAGTCTTACATAAACACATAGGCCTAACATCTTATTTTGGAATTTTATTCATCACATCACAGGTAGATTGGCAGACATATAAACCAATTAATTAGCCTATTTGCCTTGAAATGTATTTTCTACTGTCCCATATTTAAGCGATATGATCTACTAGTCCACTTCTACTGAACAAGGAAACTGGTAATGAATTATTGAGCCTGGCTTGCCAAAAGTTAATGGTTTAGGTAGAATTTGAAGGATATCATTTGCAGAAACATTCCCTTTGTCACTTTCATTTTTAACGAATACATTCCTCAAACAATTAAGAGGGATGAAGATAACAGCTGTGGCATTATCTTCATCGAGAACCTCTGTTATTTGGAGAACGTATTTGAAATATTTCTTCATTTTCTTAGTTTGGTGTATAACAAAAGTACCTTCTTGGATTGCGATATCATCGTATAGGCGAGGCGAATTCTTAATAAACTTTCTCTCACTTAGGCCTAACAGACATTCTTCCACTGGTTCATTCACTGCCGAAACACAGCCTTCATCTTGCATTTTAGAGGAAGATTCTTCGTAAGTCACAGGATCTAACTTTGAAGATAAATCGTTGACATCGTCTTGGTGCTGAAGTTCTAAATTTTCAGTTTCTGACTCGTCAGTGAGATGGATGCTTACATCGTCAATACTGCTTCCTGAAGGAATCCATTCTTCTTCTTCCTCCGAAGAAATGATTTCACGCTGTTTCTTCCTTTTCGTGACTGTCTTCTTTGCCATAGTTTTTAATTTCATTGCTTCTTCTTTTGCCTTTCCATGGCCTTCACCTTCTTGCTTTCCTCTAAATCTAACTTCTTCCTTATCTTACTCTTGTGATATTCCTGCCACGATTTCGAAGTGACAACAGATGGTAGCGTTTCTCTTTTCTTCTTCTTCTGCACAGTAGAAACATCCGGCCAGAAAAGTATATTTTTAAATGGACTGGGGACATTACTTGGCATTCTTCTTGGTGTTGTTTCAACACATTTGCTGGTTGATTGCACTGGGATGTCTTCGTTTGCGGGTTTGGTATTTGGTGCTGAGTTAATAATTGAACTTGTTGATGGCATTGTGCCATCTTCCGAGATTTGTGGTTCTAGTTGCTCTTCATGCTCAATCAAATGATCAGTGTTTTTCTCCAGGTGTGGGATCACATCATGACTAATACACTTGGTTTTAATTTCTCTCCATGCATAATATAACGATGTGTCCTTTATCTCTCCAACCCATTCTTCAGCTCCTTGAAATTCTGATAATTTTTCCTTTCCCAATAACATTTTCCAAAACTTTGAGTGCTATCTTGTTCTCATTCAAATCAAATTTTGAAATAACATTTACATTCAGATTTTCACTTCCAGAAGGAAATTCATGGTCTAACAGCGGATGGATTCCAAGGCACTAAACCACACTTCCTAAAGCCGTTCTGGATGGCTATAGAGGGGATGTCATTAAGCACCGATTTTAAAATCGGTGCAAAATCTTTCTTTTTCAAGATCGGCGAATCCATTTTTTCTGTTCTCCATGAATGAACCTTCTCCTTCCAGCGTCCTTTCAATGATTTGAAAACGGAAAACATCCATCGGTTGGATGAGATGTGTTGCGTTGGGATAAAGGGCTATGAGAATGATACCCTTTTCTGCGCAAAATTCACTAGTGTGAAGAGTCATGTGAGAGGAATGGCCATCGAGGAAAAGAATCACAGGAAGTTCAATGTTATTGCTGTTGAGCCATGGGTAAAATACGTTGGTGACAGATTCATAAAAAAGTGCTCCGGTCATCCACCCACTTTCTTAACGGCCTATTCCCCAATCTGAGGGAATGCTGGCTGCAATTTCTGATGGGATCCTTTCATATTTAAACACAATTAATGGAGGGGCCATCACACCTACTGCACTGGCTGTTATCATGACAGTTAAACATTCCTTTTCATCTGGATTTACCTTTTGGTAAATCTTTTTTTCTCCTTTCTTTGCTAAAATTTTCCCTCCTTTCGGATTAAAAAACATCCCAGTCTCGTCTGCATTAAAAACCCTAACCGGATTATCTAGTACATCCAAAACATTTTCATCACGCAGGTAATTATATATTTCTTTGTACCAGTTTTGCAAGTCTTCGGCTGACACGGATGCTCTTGATGTTGTTAGGTTTTCTGGTGTTCGTAAAGAGATTGTGGGGTGTCTATTCAAGAATGATTTAAACCACTTACGGCCAGATTTGAACTGGGACTTCCTATTTAATCGTATTAAAAGTTGCTGAACACTGTTTATTAATTCCTCTTTCACAATTGGAAAACCGGCCTTTGCCAAGGATTGAATCCAGTTCACAAGCACATCTTCCTCCTCCAGTGACAAAATGGGGTTTGGGCCCATTCGGGATTTTTTAATTTTGTCCTGTACCCTATACATCAGGGTAATTCTTGGTACTACATGCCTCTTAGCTGCTGATTTCACCGAAGACCCGTTCCTAACATCCTCCATTGCTTGTCCCATTTGCTCCGGAGCATAATTAAGAATTTTTCTCCCCTTTTTAGTCATTTTGTAGCCTAAAACGAAAGATAGCATGACATTAGATTAAACGCCAAAACCTTAATAGCTTAAAACATTGATAACCTAGGGTAATAGGCTAAATAAATAAATAAATAAATAAATAAATAAATAAATAAATAAATAAATAAATAAATAAATAAATAAATAAATAAATAAATAAATAAATAAATAACTATATTTAGGAATCAATCAGTCACCAATAGTTGACACCTGGAAAACCTGAAGTTGACACCCCCTGTCATCTTTTGGTACGGGCCATTCAATTTCACTAAAACATCTACCAAAATACTCGGAAGTTAAGGTACATTCTACCAATAACAACAAGATTCCAAATTTAAGTTAGGTAGGAAACACCCATTATTGACAGGGGGTGTCAATGAAAGGTTATAGGCATGTTTCACTAAACCAATAATTGACACCCTAACGGAACACTGTTTCCTCCCGCCTTTTTTCACATTGAACACAAAAATGAAAAGAACAACTGTTAAACTTTTAAACTACATGACAGAATTTACTTAAATAAGTGAACAAGAGGAATTATAATAAGTTAAACACACCCGCCTGCTTAACAAATCTGAGAAGAAAACCATGTGCTGTTAAATCTTGCAACAGGCGTCATCACTAAACTACATCTATCTCCGAATCTAAACACCTCATCTGATTAGTTCTCAGCCATTACCGCCAGAGGGCTTCAGAGTAGTTACCGCCGAAATTTGAACTCTCATGTCTTGTCACACTCCTTATGTTTACTGGGTATTCCCCAGGGTGTCAACAACAGGTGACCCTGTCAATGACTGGTGCTTTTACCCTAAAGGTCACGTTGGACTTCACTGTACTGCGATCTCGTATGCACTGAGAGCAAACTTGTCGGTTGCTACTGGACCAGACAGCCATTCCTATTAGGGAATCAAAACAATCGGCCTCCTAATCAGTTCGCATAAACGATATTTAACTACTTTATCTATTTAACGAACGTAGGTTTTCGTGGCTCATTGTATTAACATAAAGAAATAAATGAACTGGATTAAAGCCGCTATATATACATATATTTATTTTGCCTCCGACAGTGAGCAAAACTTCACATGCCCTGATGAAGGCCAATGCAATTTGACTGAAAGCTTGGCTTTATTATTGAAATAAATATATGTATATATAGTGGCTTTAATCCAGTTCATTAATTTCTTTATGTTAATACTTTATCTATTGTTTAGATGCAATCGGGGTTTGAAATTGTCAACCGTCAGGGTGACTTATTATTTCTGATTTACTGGAGAAACAAAAGTCCAGTACCTGGCACTTTAGTTCAGGGAGTAAAAATGTTGTCTAACTATCCGCAGCGAATTTTTCAGCTCAAAGTGCGCAATGGTGTGGGTGATGATGTTCCTATCGTTATCCCAGTCAATTCCAATTTGGACATAAATATGTCGGGAATCATCAGAAAATATTCGTCACGAAATTGTTGTTGTTTGAGTCATCAGTCCACACACTGGTTTGATACAGCCCTCCAGGCTACCCTATCTTCTGCTAACCTTTTCATTTCTACATAACTACTACATCTTATATCTGCTCTAATTTACTTGTCATATTCGTACCTTGATCTACCCCTACTGTTCTTACCGCCTACACTTCCCTCAAAAACCAACTGTGCCTTATCATTCTATCTCTTTTGTGGTTAAATTTAGCCAAATCGATCTCCTCCCACCAATTCGATTCTGTATCTCTTCATTCGTGACTCTATCTCCCAATTTCACCTTCAGCATTCTTCTGTAACACTACATTTCAAAAGCTTCTATTCTCTTTCTTTCTGAGCTAGTTATCGTCCATGTTTAACTTCCGTACAATGCCACGTTCCAGACGAAAGTCTTCAAAAATATCTTTCTAGTTCCTATATCCATGTTGGAGGTGAAAAAATGTATTTTCTTAAGAAAGGCCTTCCTTGCTTGTGCTAGACTGCATTTTATGTCCTCCTTACTACTACCCAAGTAACAATAGTCTTTTACTTCCTTTAAGACTTCATTTTCTAATCTAATATTTCCTGCATCACCTGACAACTGTTTGACCGCACTCGATTACTTTTGTTTTGGAGTTATTTATTTTCACCTTGTTTTCCTTCCCCAAGACTCTGTCCATACCATTTAGCAATTTCTGGTGATCGTTTGCAAAGTCAGATAAAATATCGTCGACAAATCTCAGGGTTTTGATTTCCTCTCCTTGAACTATGATACCCTTTCTAAATTCCTCTTTGATTTCCTTTATTGCCTGTTCTATCAAAACATTGAAAAGAAGAGGGGACAAACTTCAGCCTTGCCTCACTCCTTTCTGGATTGCTGCCTATTTTTCAAAGCTCTCGATTCTTATCACTGCAGACTGATTTTTGTATAGATTAGAGAAATTAGCGATACAAATTGTACGGCGCGATGTTACCTAGCAAGAAGTCCCTGGAAGGCGCACAAGAACAACCCGCTGCTGTCATCCTGACTGTGGCGACATTGAAACCTTAGGACACATGCTTGGTATCTGTCCCAAGGGTGTATAGCAAAGAATAATCGCTAACACATGGGGAGATCAGCTCTATATTCAGCATTATTAGAAATGAAGTGGAAAGTTTATGAAGAATTTCACTGTGTCTTCGGCGGGGTCGAATAGAAGAGTCGTCACCATTTCCATTTCTCCAAAGAAAACACACTGCTTTAGTGGTGGATCCCACTATATGTTTTGAAAGAGACATTGAGCAGGCTATTGAGGTTGACACAGAAGAAAAAGAGATATTTACGAACCATGCCTCCCAGATTTAAGCGGATATTACAACATCCGACTTGTTACTTGGTAACAGGCGAGGTGTTACAAAATACACCTGGAACATTTGAAAGGCTGAGGTATCCCCAGAAAGACAACATCATAACAGGCATTATTAAAGACTCGTTAAGCATTCTGCACAACCACAAAGGCGTGATCAAAAGTTTCCGTTTGAGAGCGTTCCTGCAGCGGACATGTAGGCAAAGGGATTAGTGTGGCAGCCGTGTCGTGCCGAGGCGCGTGCGTTAAATGCGGCAACGTAAACTAATGCGACGTTATTACCAAATGCGTCCAAACAGGACCAACGTGCTGTTATTCTATTCTTGGCTGCCGAAGGACAAACACCGGTGGACATTCATCGCAGAACGAAACTGTGTATGGGGTAGCATATCTGTCGGAAACCATCGTTGTGGAATGGTGCACGAAGTTCCGTGCGGGTCGCATTTCGACACAAGACGCCGCTCCCCATTCCGCAAAGGTCGCCACGGCAACTCAAGAGATACTTGAGCACCCGTCCTATAGTCCTAATCTCACCCCATGCGATTATCACACATTTGATTCCTTCCAAAAAACAAGGCCCTGAAGGGTCGACGCTTCCTGAAGCACGAGAGTGTGCAGCAGGCGGTTACGGACTTCTTCACGCAGCAGGACGCGGTGTTTCACCACACGGTGATCTTCAACCTGGTGCATCGGTGGGATGAGTGAGTCCCTGAGTCAGTTTCCCACTTTCGATGCACTCAATGCTACAGTAGTCGACTGCAGATTCCATATAAATCTCCCTCGAAAACGATTCGTTAGATGCAAATAAGTTATGTTTTATCAATTTCAGTTACATTCATTAAAATAATATATACGACCTTTTCCTTTTCCCAAAAAATCCGACTCATTGGCTGAATGGTCAGCATTGAGGCCTTCGGTTCAGAGGGTTCGGGGTTCGATTTCCGGCCGGAACGTTGATTTGAATTGCGCCCGATTAATTCCTTGGACTCGGGTACCGGGTATTTGTGTTTGTCGAAACACTTTCCTCTTCATATTCATACAACATACTACACTACCAACCTTCACAAAAACACTAAATAGTGATTGCACCCCTCCATATATATGGTTGCGTCAGAAAGGACATCCGGCCGTAAAACAAGGCCAAATGCACATGTGCGACACAGCTCGCACCCGGGACCCCACAGATGTGGGAAAAGCTGAAAAAGAAGAAGATTTCATTTTACCAACGGAATTTTGATTCCATTTTAATTCCATACTTCTTTTCCAAATCCTCAGTGCATTATGCGGAATTTCTCCTCCCACACATCGAGGATGCCGTTCATTTTCCTCGAATATTATATTGGAGTCAATTACTATACCCATCCTTTGCTCGGACAATGACAACAATCGTAGGGTGGTAAGATATCCAAGTTGTTCATAGACCCCCAAATGCTGTTGTTTACGGAGGCTTCCAGCAATGAGTGCGCCAACTGTACTGTGTCGATTATCATCACCTCTCTCATGCGACAGAAATCTATCACATAAGGTAAGGTTTCGAACTTGTCGCATCTTCTGCTACGGTCTTACTGTATCAGTGTTTATAAATTATTTATTTCACACAAATGTGTATCAATAGATTCTCACCAACAATCAACACAGAATTTCGTTATGGATTCAAGTCGAAGTATGCCTCCGTGGCTCAGCCGGCAGAGCGCCGGCCTCCCGCCGCTGGGTTCCATGGTTCAAATCCCGGTCACTCCATGTGAGATTTGTGTGCTGAACAAAGCGGAGGCGGGACAGGTTTTTCTCCGGGTACTCCGGTTTTCCCTGTCATATTTCATTCCAACAATACTCTCCAGAATCATTTCATTTAATTTGTCAGTCATTAATCATTGCCCCAGAGGAGTGCGACAGGCTTCGGCAGCCGGCACAATTCCTGTCCTCGCCGCTAGATGGGGACTTCATTCATTCCATTCCTGACCCGGTCGAATGACTGGAAATAGGCTGTGGATTTTCATTCAAGTCGAAGGTTACACGTAAATGTATGGGAGCGTTCACAAAGTTCATCGCAACTTTTACATCTACAGTCCGTGTTTGCCTCATGGAAGTTCACAAACGATGGTGGAACCCATGCGCCGCAAGTCCTGTCAAAACGTGTCTTATCTCATATCATCCTTATGTCCACTTCAGGTTAATCCATCTCCTCTATTTCTCACATCCTCCTACCCACCTCCCTCGTCCATCAAACCTTCCCAACCCGCCCGCATCTCTTGGCCAGAGAGAGTGCGTTACCTTCTAGCAGGCCCGCCCCACCCCTTCAGGGTGGGGAATGAAAGCATTTATAGATAGATAGATAGGTTAATCATAGCATCGCATAGGCAAAACTCTTCCCATATTACAGTGGAACCTCTCTCCTGCGGACACCTTTGGTTCCGTAGAAAAATGTCCGTTACGAGAAGTGTCCGCTAAAAGAAGGTTGTAAAAATTAATCAAACATTTTAAAGAAAAAGAACGCCCACATTAAAATATATCAAGATACATCGTTATTTTGACTATTCTAAATAAATTGTAACTAAATATTTTACAGCCTTTACATTTCTTACAGCTTCGGGACGTAATAATTCAGCTGGGTGTACACATTTAGCACATTTTCCTTTATTGCGATATTCTCGAAAACGAATAACAACCCAGCGTTACACACAAATGTTTCATTCAATTAACCTCAAATATCAGGTTATTTGTGATTTCTCGCACTTTCTTCTTGTAGCATTGTCCCACTCACAGACAGCTTCTTTGCTCGAACACATTTGAACCATTCATATACCGCAATGTTTACTTTTGCGAAAATTGACTCCCACGTCCTTATCCCTTGGTAACTCATGAGCAATAATAATCACTCGTACATTCCCGGGCAAATAAATTTCTCAGAATGTACTCTAATTAGAACACAAAACAACCCTAACGAAAGGTTTTGAAAGCGCCATGTACAGAAGAATTAACTTCACGGCTACTTCAGCATTCCTATGTATGTTTCACCTCTCTTTTCCTTGGACCCGAAATGGTACAAACGTTCAAAAAGATTTCACGTATGTCTCCAGAATGGCATTAAGAGAAAGAATGTCGTCCATGAGTAAAGAAAGTGTTCTGGAGCGCGTAAAGTGTCGGCTTAAGACAAGTGGACGAAACTAATGATGATATCTGTTGTCTCGAATTCGAGATGTCCGCTTAAATGTGGCTTATTTAACCCGTGTCTTGTGTAAAATAATATCGGTTCCGTGGAAAAATGTCCGTATAGGGGGGTGTCCGCTGAATAAAGGTGTCCGTTAGGGCAGGTCCGACTATATTATCCCTTTTGTGCTGAAGCTCATGTGGAAGTTCTTTATATGCTGGAATTACTGAAATCAGGAGGTTCAACAGCAGCTCTTCAAATAGGACGCTTTCACCTTCTCTTTACTATCTAGTTGCCTCTTCCCAAGATATATCCGTACATTTTCAAGGCCATAAACCACTGCTAGTTTGATATTTCGATGAAATAGTACAATAGCAGTTGTGAGTGACAAATTGTTTAATGATTTGCTGGTGCTTGAAATGTAACGCCTAGACATCTGAAATGTATGACCGCCTTCAATAATTGCTGATCACTGGTTAGAAAAGTTACTCGTTTTCCTCCTTTTCTGAAGGTTATAAAACCCTCTTGATTCAACTTCAACTTATTTTATTCTGCCAATTTTATCACTCTATTAAAAGGAACGTTGTAAATCTGACCGAGATGTTGATGTGAAAACAACGTCATCAGCAACCGTTAGAATATTGATATTATGGGAATATACTCTCCGTCATGGCAACAATGAAAAGTAAAGGACTCATAAGAGCACTCGAAAAATCACCAAAATTTGGAGTATTGGATGTGATGTAGTTATGCCATCACTGATCTCTACCCAGTTGTTAGGAAGGAGATTCGTAATGAGTGGTAATAAATAGCAGCTTTCTCCTGTGAACTTCTTTAGTTTAGTTTAGTATTTTAGAAAGTATAGACGTGGAAAAACTCGCCTGAAAAAATGTCGGCCGACTTTCGCACCCAAGTACTGGACTGAACTGAACCGGTTACAGAGCAAGTGAAATCGACGAAAATGTCTTATTCACATCTTATCAAAAAACATCGGGATATCCTATTCTTCGCTCGTTCTGCCTCTCAGCGTCGGGATTTCCAACAATCTGCAGCACTCTGTTCTGTCCCGTACTATAGTCCTAACAGAAAAAAAAAAGCGTTCTGACAGCTAGTACAGGGTAGATTCATTTATTGTCTACCTGCCTGGACAGAAGGAAGGAGGGGTATGGTTACCACAGAAACGTGGACGGACCAACTGCTGTTGCCATGGAGACTAACCTGCTGTCCACTTGAAATTGCCAAACCTTTTATTACTCAACAATGGTGCTACAGTAGCACCCTCTCCCTCGTTACTTTACAGTATGGCTCAGAGACTTTGCCTAGACAAAAGAAGAATGACAGCAGAGTACTGTATACTACGTCGAATTCTCAACAAGACTAGGAGAGATAGAGATTACAGAACAAAGCTGTAAGAGAAGAGCTATTGGATGACATTGACAAGAAGTCACTCAAACGGTTTGATCACCTCGTCCGTACGGATACTGAGAGGAAATCTAAGCAAGTATTTAAGACTAGATGTGAGGGAACTAAGAAAAAATCCCCAGTTCTAGCCCTTTAGGCAAGTAACACAATGTTGAAAACATCCTAGGTATTTGAACTACGAATATCACGTAAATAAAATATAATAAAGTATGAGAATATATTCCTTATTTATTCCTAAAAATTACACTCCTTTTCTTAATCATCGTTATCCGGTCGATTAGATTAGCAGTTTGCCTTACATTACAAAAAAAAATTAAGTAAAGAAGTTAATTTGGCTAGGATGTGAATAAAAAAGAAGAAGACGAGTAAAGAAACAAGCACTTTTAGACTGTTTTTTCCGGAACTGCATTTAGGCCGGAAATGATTTTGAATTTTTTTAAATTTGATAGAGCTATCCGAGACTCACAATTTTAAACCTTTCCGGGCCATTTAGCCCTTCAACTGTCGCCACATTTAAGGAAATTGCTGAATTTTACTTTTTTCGCAGAGTGGGAATCCCTACTTTGTTAAGAAATCTTTTAAGGGACGTCCAAGGATGAATTGCAATCCCTCTTCCGGGTTTGAACCCACGATTTTAAGATCGGCATATTGATCTGATCCAGAGAGAGAGAGATAAATCGGCCTGAAAGTGGGCAGTACGGGGATAAATTCGCTGGGGAGCTCGCGTTTTTGTTATTTAGTTATTTATTTACATAGCATGATCCGAATATTTCTGTGGAATGAGATATTTATAAAAATACGCACAAGCAGTTCATTGTTAATGTATTTTCTCTGAATACTAGGAAAGGAAATCAAATAAATGCGGACATTTCAATATACGAGTAAATATAATATCAGAGTGCTACTTTGAGATGAGAGAGAGGGAGAGATTCTGGGTTTATACATATTGAATATTAACTTGTATGCAATAACGATCAAATAGAAAGAAATAATCCGCGAAATATTTTAAATTAAAACGGAAGCCGCAGACCAAACAGAAGAGTTCGACGGCAATCCTCTCTGGATATTTCAGACTGCAGTAGTAAGCTATCACAAAGAGGAAGCTTTTCTTCTGTTAGCATATGGAAGTGGGGCGAGAACTAGGCTATTTTTATCATGATCCCCAAATCCGATCGTTTGTTGCTCAATAATTGAGGGTGCCAGTACGCTGCTATGCTGGTACCTCACGGATTAATGTGCGCCCCGTATACTGCAATCTGATTAGCTCGTTGAAGTTATGTTGGTGTGTTAGCGACAAGCCAGGGGGCGCTTTGCATGCATAACCTCTGACTCTTTCCTTCCTCGCTGTAATCACCCAGGTACATATACATGAGGCACATGGATATAATACACCATTCGCTCTGCCAATGTTTTATTGAGTACAATGATAAATATTCGTGTCTAAAGTGTAATTTTCGAAAGAATTGTGAAGTGAGCATCATATCCAATGAGTTACTATTGTCAAAATAAAAATGTTTGAACACAAAATTAAAACATCGCATGCTTAAACACTGTTTCGTTAATACCGACATGCAAAGAAAGATTAAAGGATTTTCTCTCAAAATGTAATCAGATAGGTTTTTAAAGCATGTCGAAGTCTACCATAATGTACTCTTCAACACGCATTACACATACATACATGCACAAATACATTAGAATTTAGATAACGGTAGGCGACAAAAAACCAGTATTAAGGGTATTGCTCTCATACAGTAGAACCTCGATATTTAGAATCACCTCGGGAGCTAAATTTTATTTCGAGTTATCGAAATGTTGAGGTATAGAGAATTTTTGAGCATTTATAGCACACTATTGAATGATATGCAACTAAGGGCTTATACTGAATACATTATTTTAACAGTACTTAAAAGTATACAAACTATTGTAGGGCATCACTTTAATTATAACCCTTATTGTTGCTAGTAGCTTTACGTCGCACCGACTCAGATATGTTTTATGGCAACGATGGGACAGGGAAGGGCTAGGAGTGGGAAGGAAGCGGCCGTGGCCTTAATTAAGGTACAGCCCCAGCATTTGCCTGGTGTGAAAATGGGGAAACCACGGAAAACCATTTTCAGGGCTGCCGACAGTGGGGTTCGAACCTACTATCTCCCGAATACTGGATACTGGCCGCACTTAAGCGACTGCAGCTCTCGAGCTCGGTAATTATAACCCTTATTATAGTAACTCTTTAGAAGACAGGATACAGTAGTGAAACAAGAACGTTGAAACTTCTCGTCAAATCCACGCAGCCGGGATTCGTAAATGGAGCTTGTCACCCGCGACTTCGGGGGGTTTGCTTTCGTACGTGACCGGTACTTAATTCACACGCAAGAAACAGCGAGGCTTCGTCGATTTTCCAATCACTAGAATTTTTTGTTTTTCAGTTCAAGTCATATTAGCTCCCAGCATCGCTGTAACCCTTTCTTTACTTGTTCACTGTTCCTCACAAACATCAAATCCCGTATTACACAGTTAATGTTGCACAAAATTCAAGGGAGGAAATGTATTGTTTTTTTTTGTTTTTGTTTTTTTTTGCTATGGGCTTTACGTCGCACCGACACAGATAGGTCTTATGGCGACCATGGGATAGGAAAGGCCTAGGAGTTGGAAGGAAGCGGCCGTGGCCTTAATTAAGGTACAGCCCCAGCATTTGCCTGGTGTGATAATGGGAAACCACGGAAAACCATTTTCAGGGCTGCCGACAGTGGGAGTCGAACCTACTATCTCCCGGATGCAAGCTCACAGCCGCGCGCCTCTACGCGCACGGCCAACTCGCCCGGTGAGGAGGAAATGTTTGCTCCGAGAAATTCGTGTAATCGAATTTCGAGTAGTAGAAAAATAAATACTCGTGAAGAATAGGACAAACGGCTGGGAAATTTCAGTTACTTCGAGATACTGAACATTCGAGTAATGGTGATTCGAGATATCGATCTTCGACTGTATTTATTTATCGCCGCCACCACCACCCCTATTGTAGAATGCATATAACGGGAAATGAAGGCTCTTTTGAAGTCGGAAAAAAATGAAGAATTTTTTTCATCGGTTCTGTGTTCCACTAAGTTCTTTTTGCAGCTCTCAGAGACGCCGAGAAGCCATACAATGACGCCCTCAAAGGGCCAGTATGTGCTTTACCACCTTCTGCCAGTATTAAGGAAACCTAAAATGTAGCTGGTGTCTGTTGTAACAAGGCCCGGTCTGTACCGAAGGGTTTAACTTATGTAGATTCAATCCTGTATCGACGCCAGCTTGGTGTGAGGGCGGATCAGGGTCACTCAGTGAACGCGCGCAAGTTCTGTGTTTCCCACGACCAAGAAGCGATACTCAAAGTCGAGTTCAGTGTTCGTTAAGAATTCAAATGAGGTGTCTGATACAAGTCAGAGCGCCGACTGCGCCCCTCTGCTATGATGGGGAGACGTCACCAAATGATGACACCTTGAGGGTCAGAATGGTGAACATGGGACCGTAACTGAGTTTGGCATTGATACTTTCTCGGCTGACCTCCCTTAGCTCAGGGGTGAAGAGATTTTTTTTCGGAATCGAGGAGCCAGCCCAAACGTTTAGGAGCCAGCAAGAATCCCACCAATCAGATACGTTCAGCTACTTGAACTTGAGGGGCTGCCTGGCCGAGACGGTAAAGGTGTGCTTAGGTCGCCCAGAAGGACGTGGGTTCGAATCCCCGTCAGGAAGTCGTAAAATTTAAGAAACGAGATTTCCACTTCCGGAGGTGCATATGGCCCTGAGGTTCACTCTGCCTACACCAAAAATGAGTACCAGGTTAATTCCTGGGGACAAAGGCGGCCGGGCGTAGAGCTAACCACTCTACCCCATCAAGTACCGAGGTTACGAATAGTGGAAGCCTTTACCTTCCACCACTCCAAGGGCCTTCATGGCCTGTACGGAGATGATTTTGCTTCACTTTCCTTACTTGGACTTGACCGCGATATTATTTTTTGTAATCTTAACATTAAAACTGCTCAGAAATATTAAATTAAAGAGCTATAGTACGACTATTAAATGGAAACGCTTGTATCAGCTTTGTTTTACGAAATTCAGATGATAGGTAGTGATTATAGACAATTCCTGCGGTGTTTTGACTACATATGACTCTCAAGTACAGTAATTAGTTCCCATTTCTTCCACCGAAGGCTCTGCTGCTATAACAGGTGAGGGTCAACAGGTGCGTTACGCACATCGACTATCCACGATCCTTCGTGCTACATCTCTCGTTCATCGTTATGTAAGGGGCAGTCAAATGAAAACCGAACACCCGCTACAACGTGACTATGAAAATGAGCATTCACAGCCTGTTTCCAGTCATTCGACCGGGTCAGGAATGGAATGAATGAAGCCCTCTTCTACCGGCGAAGATAGGAATTGTGCCAGCTGCCGAAGCCTGTCGCACTCCTCAGGGACAATGATTAATGAATGACAGATGAAATGAAATGATATGGAGAGTGTTGCTGGAATGAAATATGACAGGGAAAACCGGATTATCCGGAGAAAAACCTGTCCCGCTTTGTCCAGCGCAAATCTCACATGGAGTGACCGGGATTTGAACCACGGAACCCAGAAGTGAGAGGCCGGCACGCTGCTGCCTGAGCCACGGAGGCTCCTACAACAACGTGACTATGGAATGGTTTTTTCAAAAATAATTACCGAAAGCGTTAATACATTTATCTCACTGGGAGACGAGACGATCAATTTCAGTTTTGTAGAAAGACGTAGGTCGCTGACGGATCCACAAGCGAACCCACTCCTGAACTTCCTTGACCGAATGAAAGCGATGTCCACGAAGGACGTTTTTCCTCCTACATCCGTCGGTTTCCCGGATAAGGCCGTGAATCTGCCCTATCACATCAGGAGTAATTGCTTCGTGGGTCTGTCCTGGGCGTGCATCGTCTTGCAGTGATATCCTATGGCACTCGTGTACATTCATCATGGACATGCAGTGTTTGTCACACACAGCAGACATACTAGGATAAGTTTCGTGTACTCTAGCACCCTCAAACAGCAGGAAACGAACCACACTTCTTTGCTACATTGGATGAACACACTAGACCAGTTCGCGCACCTGTGAGTTCTCATCATGCAGTTCTGCCACCACAACGATGGCAGTATCAATATGTAACGCCAGGCTGAGTGGCTCAGACGGTTGAGGCGCTGGCCTTCTGATCCCAACTTGGCAGGTTCGATCTTCGCTCAGTCCGGAGGTATTTGAAGGTGCTCAAATACGTCAGCCTCGCGTCGGTAGATTTACTGGCACGTAAAAGAACTCCTGCGGGACAAAATTCTAGCACCTCGGCGTGTCAGAAAACCATAAAAGTAGTTAGTGGAACGTAAAGCAAATAACGTTATTAATCAATACGTAACAACAGTGTTGCCACCTTTCGTGCGGAACGTGAGTTATGGCGGGTGTTTGGTTTACATGTGACTACCTCTTATACATCGATGGCCCTGTGTAGAACAAAAAATATTCTCTTTTGTACCGCAGTTATTAATTTTCTAGAAGATCGTGGCGTTTGTTCACTGACGTCTCGTCATATGTCACAGGGGTTTTGTTCCAGATTTATGGGTAGGAAAAGAAAGAAAGTATGATAAAACGAAAAAGAGATTTTTGGGGGACCGACATTTAGGTGCCTGTAACAAAAATACAGTCGCCGCGGTGACCTGACTCCCGGGATTTCTGCACCATTCCCTTAGCTAACTCTAGTAATTCGACAGCAGCTGTGTTCGATTTTCTTAGGGAGAGTGTCAAGGCCCGCATTCATACTCTCGAGAATCTCAAATACCTTTCAAGTCCAAGAGTAGCAAGGATGGAATAACATTGTTCTATCAATATTTCAGCTCAGAGCGATGGATTCGAGAAGTTTTGAGTGATGAAATTTTCGGTTTATTTTTTCGTAACACATGCGTAGCATCATTTTTCGAATGGCTAGTCTTTAGAGTACCGTATATAGAAACTTCTCTGTTAACATTAACATACCTGTTTGTATAGAAACAGAAATGAAATATGAGGAAAGCTAGTTTAGGAACTCTTCAATGAAATTATTATTTAATAATAATGATAAGGCCGGGCTGAGTGGCTCAGACGGTTAAGGCGCTGGCCTTCTGGCCCCAACTTGGCAGGTTCGATCCTGGCTCAGTCCGGTGGTATTTGAAGGTGCTCAAATACGTCAGCCTCGTGTCGGTAGATTTACTGGCACGTAAAAGAACACCTGCGGGACTAAATTGCGGCACCTCGGCGTCTCCGAAAACCGTAAAAGAGTAGTTAGTGGGAGGTAAAACAAATAACATTATTATTATTATTAATAATGATAAGGAGATTCGAGTGATTATTGAGTTTTTTACTCCATTCAGTCAGTGTTTTGTTGTTTCTCTTTACATTTTAGGATGTGGTAACAATCACAAGCATCACCACGCAGTGTAAAAACACAGTAATTCGTTGGATTGTGGAATTATCTCCCTGCACATATTTTTTGGTGGAAGCCATGTCTGGCATATCTGGTTATAACATGTCTTTGTTCTTGTAGTTCTTTGGGAGAGTAAATCGGTACCCTCCAGGCTCGTTTACGTTCTGGCGCAGGAAACGTATTTCACTGAAGATCTAACAGTCAATCTACCGAACCATTGCAAGCAATTCAGAAGAAACTTATAAGGAAACGGGCCTAGGTAGACCTTGAATTGTACGCTGTGGAAGAACGTAACAAAGTATTAATTGATACTAATTAAAAATTGCGGGTTTTTATTGCTTCATCTTGTTTTTCCTTTATTAAAAACTTTGTATTCAATTATTGTACAATTATAGCTATTTTTCGCTAAGAACGTAGTTAAAGCTACAAACTCATCTTGAAAATCATTAAAGCTACTAGACGACTCTTCACTTCTTCTTCTTCTCCGTCTTCTTAATCTGTTTACCCTCCAGGGTCGGTTTTTCCCTCGGACTCAGCGAGGAATCCCACCTCTACCGCCACTAGGGCAGTGTTGTGGAGCTTCAGGCTTGGGGTCGGGGAATACAACAGGGGAGAATGACCAGTAACTCGCCCAGGCGGCCTCACCTGCTATGCTGAACAGGGGCCTTGTGGAGGGATGGGAAGATTGGATGGGACAGGCAAGGAAGAGGGAAGGAAGCGGCCGTGGCCTTAAGTTAGGTACCATCCCGGCATTTGCCTGGAGGAGAAATGGGAAACCACGGAAAACCACTTCCAGGACGGCTGAGGTGGGAATCGAACCCACCTCTACTCAGTTGACCTCCCGAGGCTGAGTGGACCCCGTTCCAGCCCTCGTACCACTTTTCAAATTTCGTGGCAGAGCCGGGAATCGAACCCGGACCTCCGGGGTGGAAGCTAATCACGCTAACCACTACACCACAGAGGCGGACCGACGCTTCACTACCTTGGGATATCTTATACTCATAAAATGAAGAATCATGCCGAATGCATTTTTTGTTTTCGAAACTAACTATACTGGGAACAAATGTTACTTTGAACTTTATTTTCTGCAACTTCAGTGACATACTCCCAGGCCAAATATTTTTTCTTAGTAGCCATAAATGTGCAATAAACAATACATTCAATACATTATAAGCATGAGGGTGCTGATATTTCCAGTCCACCATAAATGGAACCCTCAAGCTCAGTTCGCCTCATGGGTTGACTGGGGTACGAACTTTCGCCCCGCTTGCACGTACTATACGTCTAAGCTATTCGCTCTGAATGGAAGACGAAACGTCCTCCTGACCGAGACGTGACTACGTGCCACTACGTGACGTCAGAAGCGGACTTTCATTTTCATGTTTTTCTTTTTTTCCCCTAGTAGTTGAAGAACGCACTAACATACTGAAGGTTTTGCGCGACGCAAGGATGGGAAAGGGATAGGAATGTGATGGTAACGGCCCTAGCCTTAATTAAGGTACAGCCCCTGCATTTGGCTGGAGTGAAACCATCTTCAGGGCTGCCGACAGTGGGATTATAACCCACTATCTCCCGAATGTAAGCCGACAGGTATTTGGCTCATACCGTGCAGCCACTTGCTCGGCATTCCCTTCTGATTTCAGCAGTAAAAGGCGGGTGAAGCCAAGGAAGACTTTCACTTTCCCGACATCCTATGGTCCTTCTCCATTCGTCTTCACCGAATGTTAATTCATCTTTAGCTGAATTCTGATTCTGATGGTTCCGTTAGCTTCCGTTTCGAACGCTAGCGCTGTACCGCATCCGGTGAGCCATCTGGTGGCGAAAGAACGTACCACTTCCACTTTTATTACAACGTCTAAATTTAAACCTGATTGTTTGCGAAACCTTTCTTCTGAACAGCCTATATTTTCTTCTGAAGAGGCACAGCCAATTTCTCTGCGAAACGTAAAGAATTTCACCTTATTTTCTTGACACGGCATAAGCCCAAAAGCCTATATCACGTCTATAAGTACGAGCCGTGAAAGCATCAAAGGGAATATCAATACCTTGTACTCATTTTATCTACCTCTCAGTTTAGACATCAACCAGGAGGCTGGCCAAATCATCAGACTGAACTACTGAAAGCTATGCACTTAAACAATTTGAGGACCCATGTGGTTTGCCATTATGGAGTCAAATCTTCACTGGACAGTTGGAGGGAATATTTTGAGAATCTTCTCAACGTAAAGGGAAATCTTCCTGGTGGTGTTGCGAACAACCGAGCTCATGGAGAGGAGGAAAATGATGGTGAAATTACGCTTGAGGATGTGGAAAGAATGGTAAATAAACTCCATTGTCATAAAGAAGCAGGAATAGATCAAATTATACCAGAAATTGAGAAGTACAGGGGGAAGGCAGGGATGAAATTGTTTCATAGAGTAGTAAGATTATCATGGAGTATTGATAAGGTACCTTCAGATTGCACAAAAGCAGTAACTGCACCTATCTATAAGCAAGGGAACAGAACATTGATTAGTACACCAGGCAAAGTATTCACTGGCATCTTGGAAGGGAGAGTGCGATCAGTGGTTGAGAGGAAGTTGGATGAAAACCAGTGTGGATTCAGACCACAGAGGGGCTGTCAGGATCAGATTTTCAGTATGCGCCACGTAACTGAAAAATGCTACGGGAGGAATAGACAGTTATGTTTATGTTTCGTAGACCTAGAGAAAGCTTATGTCAGCGTACCGAGGAAAAAGTTGTTCGCCATACTTGGAGACTATGGGATTAATGGTAGATTATTAAAATCAATCAAAGGCATTTATGCTGACAATTGGGCTGCAGTGAGAATTGATGGTAGAATTAGTTCTTGGTTCAGGGTACTTACAGGTGTTAGACTAGGCTGTAATCTTTCACCTTTGCTGTTCATAGTTTACATGGATCATCTGCTGAAAGGTATAAAGTTGCAGGGAGGGATTCAGTTAGATGGAAATGTAGCAAGCAATCTAGCCTATGCTGACGACTTGGTCTTAATGGCAGACTGTACCAAAATCCTGCAGTATAATATCTTGGAACTTGAAAATAGGTGCAATGAATATGGTATGAAAATTAGTCTTTCGAAGACTAAATTGATGTCAGTAGGTAAGGAATTCAACAGAAATGAATGTCAGATTGGTGATACAAAGGTGGAACAGGTAGATAATTTCAAGTATTTAGGATCTGTGTTCTTCCAGGATGGTAATATAGTAAGCGAGATTGAATCAAGGTGCAGTAAAGCTAATGCAGTGAGCGCGCAGTTGCGATCAACAGTATTCTGTAAGGAGGAAGTCAGCTCCCGGACGAAAGTATCTTTACATCGGTCCGTTTTCAGACCAACTTTACGTTTCGGGCTCGAAAGGTGGGTGAACTCAGGATATCTCATTCGTAAGTTAGAGGTAACGGTCATGAAAGTAGCGGAAATGACTGCTGGAACAAACAGGTGGGAACAATTGCAGGAGGGTACTCGGAATGCTGAGATAAAGGCTAAGTTATGAATGAACTCGATGGATGAAGCAGTAGGCATAAACCGACTTCGGTGGTGGAGTCATATGAGGCGAATGGAGGTGGAGAGGTCGTAACGGTTCAACGTTACACAGAGTTCTCTGTATTATTATTATTATATCTGTATTATTACGAGATGACGTAGGTGTGACAACTTGTGTCTATATATAGGGCTGTATCCTATAGCAGCTAATCAGTCAGTTGGAAGGAGAGTGAAGTCACAGTTGGTTGGAAGTGGAGAGGCTTGCCATGAAGTGTTGTAGTCAGACGGATGGAGCCTTGGTCGACGGATAGTCATATGGAGAGTGAGGCCACAGTTGGTCAGTCAGTCAGTTGAAGATAGAACAGTGCCATGGATACATGGTCGTCAGTGACCAAAAGGATCATATGTTCGGAGTGTGTTTCGTGTATCTGTTCGGTCGAGTTCTTGTGTCAGTTCGGTGACAGCCGAATATCAAGTCGTCGTAGTGGAGACTAACAGTTATCAGTGAATAACTTGTAAAGTTGATTGTGAAGTGTGAATGTAATTTCAAGCCATGCTACATCTCGTCTGTGAAACTAAAAGAATACGTCACTAAATTAGGTTTGAGATACCTACAGCTGATACCAACTCAAAGGAATATGTCATAATAACACTCAATGTGTTGATGGTACTGTTAAGTAAACCAATGAGGGATAAATTTCTTGTACAACTTTTAAATGTACGGTCAAGAGGATTTCAAATTTAATGCCTAGAGTTTCTTTCAGTTGTTATTTCAGAGTTTTATATTATCATTGATAGTATGGCAGTAGGTCTCACCCGTTAAAGTCAATATTTAAAGAATATAGTTTGTTTAGTATCAAATAAAATGTATTGTTTTATTTCAATGGTAGATCAGATAACCTCGAATTTTAATGGGGAAACCGAACTTCAATGTACTTTTCCCAGAACCTATATATTATGCTGTCAAAGTAAGCTTATTACCTCAAACGCTATAGATATTCAAGGCTCTCATTCTATTAGCGTTAAATTTATTTGTAGTTGGCGCCCATCAACAATTGTATGTGCAAGTAATCAGGTAAGTATTATGTGTGAGTACATAGTCCGATGATTTAGTATTTCATTTCATGAATAATCTAATTCTTTTTCATATTTTTAAAAGTAAGAGATAACCACAAGGTTAACTAGGAGAATAATGGACTCTGTTATAGAGCGTAAGAGAAGTAGAGGGATACCAAGACGACTATGGCTAGACACAGTTTCCAACGGTTTAAAGATAAGAAGTGTAGAAGTAAATGAGGCCACTACACTAGTTGCAAATAGAGAATTGCGGTGACGTTTAGTAAATTCACAGAGGCGTGCAGACTGAACGCTGGAAGGTGTAATGGTCTATAATGATGTATGTATGTATTTACAGAAGAGGCAGTACGGAACAAACGAAGGAAATGAGAGGCTATAAACATTGGTCGTAACCCAACATCTTCGGAGTTATGGTCCGCTACAACTATCATCAGTGATCACGTTGTCTTCGATCTACTCTTCACAGCATGTTCTCGATGTGACCGGCATCCATTGCAAGCACGCATTCGTTGGGATACCCCTATCTTGCCGGATTGTATCACAGACACTGAACTAGCGTTCTCGTTGAGTTCATCTGTATCATTATGGGGACCACATAAAGCACATCATGGTCTTTACATGCCCCGAAAGCCATAAATCTAAAGGGTTAAGGTCAAGGGAACGGACAGGCCAAGGCATTGGCCCTTCCCGATCAATCCATCACTCAAAGAAAACCCGTATTAGGTGTCGCCTAACCCTACAATGAAAATGGCCCAGTGCCCCATCATATAACACGCTAGTAGGTTTACAACCAATGTTCAGACAGGAAATTATTTACGTCTTTAGTTGTATACGACCCTCCGTAGTTGATTGGAACATGGTGATCATTAATGGTAGTGGTAGTGGACCATAACTCCGAAGATGTTGCTTTACGAACAGTGTTCAAAGGATCTTTTTTCCTCCGTTTGTTGTATGCTGCCTACTCTGTGAATATTGGAACTTTTTTCAAGGACATCCTATCTATCTATCTATCTATCTATCTATCTATCTATCTATCTATCTATCTATCTATCTATGTCTGTCAATCAAACTTTTCTGTCTATCTATCTACGCGTACCTATCTGTCCTTCTATGTATCTACCTATTTAATTATTTTTAATTATTTCTTTATTTGTCTATCTATCTAATTTTCATCCATTGTTTTCTTTTCAAATTTAATGTTTATGTATTCGTTTCTGTTCGTCTTTCTCTCTTTCTTTCTTCTGTTTTTCTTTCACACTCTCTCTCTTCCTGCCTTGTTTTCTTTTCCTCTTTCTTTCTGTCAGCAATTACTTTCCTTGCGTACATTCCTTCCCGCTCGCTAGTTGTGCGAGTTATTACGCCATGGAAGTCATGGAGAGGCGTTACCAGGTGTAGGTCTACTGGAATGGTGAGGTGCGGTTGGGCCGAAGAGGGCTGAAGTGTAGCGGGCGGCAGATATTTGTCTCGGGGTAATGAGGTGTGGAGGGTGAGGGTTAATCCCTAGCCAGGCCAGGCTCGGATCGGTGTTCATCACTGTAAGCCAGATAAGCCGAGGTGACTCAATGGGAACTTAGCCACCTGCCTGGGGCACGCTCTCTCTCCCTCGCCCTGCAGCCTCTCGGCTCCACTGTACCTTAGTGACACCACATACTCCAGGACGTAAGACGTTCTATTCACGGGTACCTGGCTACGATCAACAGTCATGTAAAATTAAACATCCTGGATCTACAATATTGACAGCCATTTCAAACTGTAGATCCTGTGGCTATCATCACGATATCAACAGTGATGTGAAACTGTAGATCCTGTGGCTGTCATCACGATATCAACAGTGATGTGAAACTGTAGATCCTGTGGCTATCATTAGAAAATCAATAGTCATGTATAACGGAAGTTCAGAACCACATGGCCGTCACTGTTCATTTCATAAACCCTACATGCTTTAGCCGGGATTCGATACACGGTCGCACTGGTGAGAAAGCAATGTGTAAGCCATTGAATTACCACTCCACTCCCTCCCTCCTTTACCCGAGAATTGTATCAGTTATCTTTTCCAGTCCGTGTATATTACCGAGCAAGTTGGCTGTGCGGTTAGGATCGCTCAGCTGTGGGCTGCATTCTGGAGATAGTGGGTACGAATCCCATCGTAGGCAGCCCTGAAAATGATTTGCAGTAGTTTTCCATTTTCGCACCAGGCAAATGCTGGGGCTGTGCCTTAATTATCGCATCGGCCGTTACCCTCCTAATCCTTGCCCATTCCTATCCTTCCAACGCCGAAGACCTTCAGTGAGTCAGTGTGACGTGAAACAAGTAGCCATATATATTCTGTGTATAGTTCCGTTTTCTATATTCACCATTGGATTTGTGAGGCACACGATTTAAAACTGATGGATTATTATTATTATTATTATTATTATTATTATTATTATTATTATTATTATTATTATTATTATTATTATTATTATTTAACAATGAGAATTTTTCTAGATGTAGCCTGGTATTACCACTACGATGGGGGTGACGGTGATGAGTTCTCTCTTTTTTTTTCTACGGGCTTTACGTCGCACTGACACAGATAGGTATTATGGCGACGAGGGGATAGGAAGGGCCTAGGACTTGGAAGGAAGCGGCCGTGGCCTTAATTAAGGTACAGCCCCAGCATTTGCCTGGTGTGAAAATGGGAAACCACGGAAAACCATCTTCAGGGCTGCCGACAGTGGGATTCGAACCCACGATCTCCCGGATGCAAGCTCACAGCCGTACGCCTCTACGTGCATGGCCAACTCGCCCGGTAGTTCTCTCTTTGGAGGGCATCAGATGATGATAATAATAATAATAATAATAATAATAATAATAATAATAATAAAAATTGTTGCGGGGTTACCCGTGGACCAGCAGAGGTGAAAAAAGGTGCCGGGGTGAATGGGTCTAACTACAATGCCATGAATTGATTTAAAACTTTAACAAAGGTTATATTCTTTAGAAATTCAAAAAGTCAACAAATAACAATATAACAGGTACCAGTAGCAATAAACAAGTCTAGGAAAGACAAGATTGGTGGTATAAACTGATCTTGGGCTTCAAGCCCTCACTTTACAATTCCTAAGCTCCTAGCTCAAATTTACAAAAGAGCACAATTTTACACAAGAGTAGAAATCCCCCAATACATGGAGCACTAGCTCCGTAATTTACAAAATCAAGCCTCCTAGATGCACTTTTACAACACTTGAAAAAAAGCTAACGTGCTCTCCGTTTTCCAAGCCTATTCAAGGCGATATCAGAAAATTACAATCACTTGCCATCAAAGCACAACTTACAAATTTGAAACGGGGGTATCTAGTACCCAACCTATTGGACCCTAGAGGAAAAGAACAGGTTAAGTAAATGGCCCGAAACACAAATTGAATGGAGGCGTGTACTTGCACTCCTAAATATGAATTCTTAAAACCTAAAGGGCACAAGGCTTATGGAACAGGGGCTATTCCCAAACTATGGAGGTGACTCGTATAAGAATAATTTAAGACTTTACGGAAAGGAAGAAAACCAGTTACAAAACGTAGTCACCTCAAACCAATATGAAGGGGAGCTCGAGAGGGTACATCACTCTCTATCCCCGATTCACAGTTAAAGATTTTATGAAGTTATTACATAAGCCAACAGAAGTTACATTTTCAGAAATGTAGGTTACAGAGTGAATGTTTTGGACCTCTCCCTCGGGTTAAACTGCAGAGCTAGCAAGGAATAAAGATGTTAATAGGCCATTACCTTGTCGGTGCACTGCTGCCTGATGAAAGAGGCGCCTCCTGCCTCCTGCTTGACACAGACACTAAGTTAGATGACGATCAATTGGCCAAGAGACGTGAAAATCCGCAGTTTATAAACCCTCGGGAAAGTTCGAGACCTTCATGAATAAACCAGCCACGCCCTCTCAAATTATTGGTGAATTTAAAACTTACACTCAAAATCGAGGAAGAAGCCTGTGATAGGTGGAAAATTAATTTCAGAAATTCGTGATTGGATAAATTCAAAACTGGCGGAAAGAAAAGATAAATATTGCCAACCCAAAAATAAGGAGCATTAATTAGTTAAAAAACTTATGAATACAAAACTTCTGTAAATCAAAGTTCACACACTTCGCTCCAGGGTACATGATCATAGTTTATGTAGTGACATCTGTTGAAGAAAGTTCAATCTTCTTGATGAAGGGCAAACAAAACAAGTAGAAATTCACACAGTACTGCAAACTTCACAATACCAAAATTACGTCAAATTACTGTAGTGACATCTTCTGAGTAAAGGTTTAAGTAGGTCTAGTTTCAAGTTCACTGTTTCTCCTGTAGAGGAGTTCTTTTAGGCGCAAGATTTAAATGCGCGGCGTTGGGGTGTACCTCCCGGTACAATAATAATAATAATAATAATAATAATAATAATAATAATAATAATAATAATAATAATAATAATAATAATAATAAACCTACATTAAATTGCAGCCAAAACAGGACTTCAAATGTCATATAAAAACACGATATATGGTAGGAGCCTCTCGGTTTCTAGATGGGCAAGCTATGATGACTAAATCTGGACAAATTTCCCCAGTAAATAAATTCAAATACCTTGGAGAAATCAATCAATCTTTAGGATTAAATCGTGAAGCAAATAAGGAGAGACTCACTAAATTACAGAAAGCATATCGAATCACTTGGAACACATACAACAAAACATCATTATCTCGGAAAACAAAACTAAGACAATATAATACAGTAATGAAACGTGAAGCATTATGCGCATCGGAAAATTTAATATTGGCGGTAGATCACTCATAAAAGATATAGAAAAGCAAGAAAGAAAAAATTTACGAAAAATTTTCGGCCCAGTCTGCACAGAGGGAGTATGGATGAAAAGGAAATACCATGGAATTTATTGCCATTCTGAAAAAATCTCAGACACTATCAGGAAAGTAGGTTGAAACTCTGTGGTCATATTCTCAGAATGAACAATGATAGACTGACCAAAAGAATTCTAAATCCGCCCTCACACTGAAAGTCAAGAACAATTGGCTAAATGAAATATAATCAGATCTTCAGGAAATCAACATCAGCCAGGAAATGTGAAGGAAGGATCTGATTTCAGAACACTGATTAGTAATCATTGTTTCGGTGAGCCAAAAGCTAAAACTGTTAAAACCTGGACAGAAGAACGTAAGAATAATTTCAATGAGGGGATGAAGAGATTTTGAGAAGAGAAGATAGCAAAATCATCAGCTAAATAATAGCAATACAATATGTGACAACAAATGAGTAAAGGACATCACATGGGTCTGACTACCAAAAGAGTTGGTTGTTGGGATTAACACACCTTGGTGTGTCTGTGCTGTTGCATCCTTCATCCAGGACACCGTTACAAAATGAAAATTTTGGAGAAGTTAAGATTGTGTGTGGACTCTCAAACAGTAAATGCTATGCTTTTCACAGACATGGAGAGAATAAAATCATCACAAAATGCTATCAAAGACATCAAGAACAGAGCAAGAAACAGGAGATGCACCAACATGAGGCTCCTGGATGAATCAGAACACTGTGCAGATAAGCCCATCTCTAGACCAGGCATGCACTAACGTTGAAACTTCGAAGCTCATTTCCCATAAATTTCTTTTTTCCTGCAAAAGGAACTTTATGTCAAGAACTATTACCGATATCATACCAGTATGCAATTTTTAGGACTCCTTTGTACGGCCAACTCACTCGCTAAACTCTGTAAAGGATCATATTGTAAAATTTATTACCAGCTTTGAGAATATTCACCTGAAAATATGTAAACAATTTTGTATCATTGAAAAGAATTCATATTTTCCAAACCGTGGTATTTCTTTCAAGGAACTTTGCTTCAGCACTAAACCAACATTTTTTGTTTCTGAATTTGGCCGACTATGGACCGCATAGAACTTAACGCTTCTTGGCCTTTTTTCTCCTTTTTTCCCAAAACCTCTTTATTCTTTCACTTCTCACCTTTCTCTCCTCCTCGGAACTGATCCGTTCGGGACCCCGTTTTAGTTACTTCACTTCATATGATTTTAGACTGTCATCTCTTCTTCTGAACTCTCTTCTATTGTCTATCATCTCTAGAGTGTTTCCCAACTTCCACTAAGAGGGTGCCTTTAACCCCATGATATATTTGAGGATCCTTTTCGTCAGCCGTTTTCCACCCATTCTTACTAGGCACTCGTAAAATTTCAGCCTTCTTTTCCGCTTTGTGGCGTGATGTTTCAGTTAACTTGTAGAGCTCCTCATTTATACTCTTCTTCCAAAACGCATCTACGGACTTCTGTGTTTCCAAAATTTTCCTCGGAATCTTCCTCTCCTACTTTTCGAGTTCTTGCAGCTCCCCGTTTTTAAATGTACAATAAAGCACTCTGAAGCGTAGAATCCTTCCGCTTTTATTACCGAATTATATTATCGTATTTTTCCCTTGTATTTTTTTATAAGTTGTACAAGTTCAACTGTCCTTGTGAAACAGTTTATAATAAAATATAAATATAAATATAATACATTTTAACATTGCAAAGATAGGGCTTTCCGTGTAACCTTAACATACCTATAATCATAAACAACAGTAATAAGAATAAGTACAAAAGAAACCTTGGTAAAAAGGTAGCTATGTCTTCAATCTCCATTTTTTACTTATACAGATATCATGTTTTTATTAAATATCTGTAAGTAAGGTTCATACTTCAGACACGAATAAAGAAAGAACTTACACATGGATTTAGAACAGAATTATTAACCGAAGATGCAATTTATGTCCTACCAGACCATTCGTATAAATCATTTGATAATAGAAAGCGGACAACGGTGGTATTTCTAGACCTAAAGAAAGATTTCGATATAATTAATCATAAAACATTGTTACAGAAATTGGATACGATCGGCATTCCAGGTATTCCACACAACCTCACAGCCAGTTTTCTACAGAGCATAGTGCAGAGAGTTAAAATACAGAACAAAATAAGTAAATCAAAATTTCTCGATACCGGAGTACCACAGGGATCAGTACTTGGACCAGTGCTATTCCAGCTATACATACACAGCCTTTCCTTTTCACACAATAAAACATTGCAGCCTACATTTCATTTAAAATTCAAAATCCATGTGGACAAATGTTCAGACAATGATTATAGTTGCAACGTAGTACAGAAAACATTCTATATTAAATACTTAGGTATTCTGATTGACAGCCATCCGAAATGAAACTATCATACCGCCCATATAGAGAGACGACTACAAACTCTACTCTATGTCTTCTGTCGGCTTAGAAGAATTGTGTCACTCAAGATAATGCTAAATTTTTAATATGCACTTGTCAAATCCGTATTACAGTACGGAATTATAGGATGGGGTGGATCACTAGGCAAGCATATAGCCCCTCAATCCATTACTCATAAGCGAATACTAAAAGCTATGCATGGGAAATCTTCTCTCTTTCCCTCTGATAAAATCAATTTAGCTCAGGTTTTGAACATAAGACAGTTATATGCAGTTTTGCCAAAAAAACACATTCACTAGGGATAGTGCACCATCGCTAGGGATGTTATACCTTGACTGCCAAGAGGTAAGTAATGTGAACCATGGTGCTGCAATAACAAAACATAGTCATGTTTCGTAGTTTCATTTTATGAGCTGCAATTTGGATACGATCGGCATTCCAGGTATTCGACACAACCTCACAGCCAATTTTCTACAGAGCATAGTGCAGAGAGTTGTGTGAAAAGGAAAGGCTGTGTATGTATAGCAGGAATAGCACTGGTCCAAGTACTGATCCCTGTGGTACTCCGGTATCTAGAATTTTTGATTTACTTATTTATAGGAAGGGGAGTTAGGGATTGGAATAACTTACCAAGGGAGATGTTCAATAAACTTCCAGTTTCTTTGAAATCATTTCGGAAAAGGCTAGGAAAGCAACAGATAAGGAATCTGCCACCTGGACGACTGCCCTAAATGCAGATCAGTATTGATTGATTGATTGAACGTAGTCATATTTCTGTATGGTACTCTGACTTTAAGCATTTTATCATACGATCGCGACCACCATGGACAGTCCTTACATGAGTATCATGCGACATATCATACAGTTCTCCATAAACATAGTGCGAAGGGTGAACTACAGTATATTGTTTTACACTTTATTTTTGTACATCCGGGTATGGTTCACATTTTTACTTTTGAAGGTGGTGACGTGTAACTAGTGTCTTGTTCCAACGTTTGGCAAAAGCACACGTACAGGGACCAACGAATGCACTCGTCATAGCCATTTCATAACAACACTGTCAGCGTAGGAGCAGACAACATGGAAAGCAACCGTCAGGGACAACGCTATACGACTTGCTTCCTATGCAAAGAAGGCGTAACCACTGCAGAAATTCATCGCCGCTTGGTAGCAGTCTGTGGAGAGCATGCGCCGTCACGGAAAACAGCTTACACTTGGGTGGAAGGTTAGAAAAGAGAGCAATACTAGAACTCAGTTAAGGGTACTACGCCCCCAAGTTGAGAACTCCTGGGGACCTTTTTAGTCCCTTCTTATGCCAGACAAGGGTACCGTTGGTGTTATTTTACCTCCCAAACGCACAGGGGGATAATTCCCGTCGCTCGAGGACTTGCAGTTATTGACATTTTCAACATTCAATTTCATCTTAGATAGAGCCCCATCCTCAAAGACGTGCAGGTCACCTATAGGGTGTCATATCGAAAGTGCTACACCAGACCTCTGCGGAGGTTCATTGTATTTTTTATCAACCTCAAACCCTAAAGGAATTCAAAATTCTATCACAATTACATTAAACTTGGATAAATTTGGAAATCACCTAGATTTAAAGTGTTACATATAATGTATAGATTTTTGCATACCTTTTCATATGCATAAAATTATTAATATAGAAAGGAAATACATCTTTTTGTCACCTCACTCAAGTGTTAGAAGACGTGTCGAGTCACACACGACCATTATTTAATCATAATCTGAGATCAGCGGGCACATTCGTGTAAACACCGGGTATCAACACCCTTAATCGATTTACAACTAAGTCTGCTCCGCCACCCTCATAGCAACCCCCATTGTGTATGAGACGGGAAGCACTAGTCAAGTACTAATGAAGTTCATCCCCTCTGCCCTCTACGCTGGTGGGGAAGGAGAGAAACCGTGACAGGTATATTGTGTAGCTACAAGAGCTTCCATTGCAGATACATTAAAATGTCATCCTCTCGAATTCGTACATTGATATAATAATAATAATAATAATAATAATAATAATAATAATAATAATAATAATAATAATAATAATCATGAAATTGGGTCCAAAATCGTGGGTGGTCAGTAGGTTATAAGTTACTAGGAAGGGGAGAATTAACCAGGAAAGCGAAAGATTGCTTGAGTGAAGAAAAGAAGACTCAGATGTTATGGACATTATTTAGAATGGAGGAGAAGAGGCTGACAAAACAGATCTTTAAAACACTTGACAGTGGACCTAAAGTTTCTAACAAATGGTTCAGAGAGATAAGAAAGGATCTTGAACAGTCTGGATTAAATCAGGAAGACATCCTAAACTGAACAAAGTATAGATCAGTGATCAACGACGAGCAGAAACTGAATAGGGCATGGCCAGAGGAAAGAAGACAGACTGTCAGTGAAAGAATGCAGAGATCTTGGGCTGCAAAGAAGGCTTCCAGTAATCTGTAATCTGTGATTGTGATTGTTTCTTAACGTGGTCCTAAATGGCCGTAAACGAATATAATAATAATAATAATAATAATAATAATAATAATAATAATTATTTTAGTTTAGACCTAAAAACACCTGCAATCGTAAAACGGATATTAACAAAAATACAGCCCAAAGTTGAATTTGTAAGGGGAATCTCAGGATCCCTCAAATTAGAGACTAATTTTCTAGCATTTTCAGACGACCTAGCAATCTCAACTCATTACATCCGAACAGCTCAAACAGACATCGAACTCTTAAAACTAATAATAATAATAATAATAATAATAATAATAATAATAATAATAATAATAATAATAATAATAGATGACACCACAGCTACGAAACTCTGGGAAGGAAGCGACCATCCTCGTAATTAATGAACAGACTCAGTATTTGTCTGGTGTGAAGATGGAAAACCACGGAATACCGTTTTAAAAGCTGGCGGCAATATGGTTTGAAATCATTCTCTCCTGAATGCGAGCAACCAGCTACACGTCTCGAACTGCGTAGCCATCGTGTTTGGTTTTTATTATTACTTTTCACATTGGTGGATTTTTCTTAATTTGCTTTACGTCACACTGACACAGATAGGTCTTACGACGATGATGGGATAGGAAAAGGGTTGGAGTGGGAAGGAAGCAGCCGTAACCTTAATTAAGGTACATTTCCAGTATTTGCCTGGTGTGAAGATGAGAAACCACAGAAAGCCATCTCCAAGGCTGCCGATAGTGGGGTTCGAACTTAGTATCTCCCGAATGCAAGCTGACAGCTACGTAACCCAAACCGCGCAGCCAGTCGCTTGGTCGTGTTTGTTGAAAGCACGTAGACAACATAGTGATATGTCAGTGAGACTCTGTGTCCCCATTTCCTGTCATTGTTGTCATTATTTACCTCGTTCTCATGGAGCTCGTATCACCCAACAGGCTCTGCTCCATCACCAGATTTGTCACAAATTCAGTACATTTGGGATATGATGGAGAGATTTCTAGCCTGCCGTCTATCACCTGCTCAAACACTCGACGATTTACGAGTATAGTTGCAGGAAAAATGGTTCAACACTATCCAGAAGCTGTAAGGCGGAATGCCTATCACATTACTCCCTGCAGAGCCACGAGAGAAGGTCCTGTCCCATACTGAATTATGTTTCACGGATACCTCGGACTCAGTGATGGATTCCACCTTTACCGCCTCAAGGGCAGTGTCCTGGAGCGTGAGACATTGGGGAGGAGGGCCAGCACCTCGCCCAAGCGGCCTCATCTGCTATACTGAACAGGGGCTCTGGTAGGGGATGGGAATATTGGAAGGGATGGACAAGCAAGGGAGAAGGAAGCGGCTGTGGCCTTAAGTTAGGTACCATACCGGCATTTGCCTGGAGGAGAAGTGGGAAACCACGGAAAACCACTTCCAGGACGGCTGAGGTGGGAATGGAACCTACCTCTACTCAGTTGACCTCCCGAGGCTGAGCAGACCCCGTTCCAGCCCCGTACCACTTTTCAAATTTCGTGGCAACGCCGGGAATCGAAACCGGGCCTCCGGGGGGTGGAAGCTAATCACACTAACCACTAACCACTACACCACAGAGGCGATCTGGTAGGAATCTAATCTTATTATTCTTCAATTTATTTACTTTGTTTGATTTATTCTTTAAATCCTCCAGTGTTATGTCTAATTGTTTCATGTCTTCTTTTATTTCTTTTATCCAGGTGGCTTGTTGCATTATTATAATATTATTCATCAGTTTGTGATGATTTATTTAACATTTCTAGTGCTGAACGAGGGCACATCATTTTCCATGTTGATTTTCTGATTGTTGTATTGAATTTTATCTCTTGTGAACACAGAGTGAATATTTTTCTTTAACTCGAATTGAGTAACGCGGAAGTACTGGTTTCTACACAAATTTTGTTTAGGGTATAAAGAAACGGTTTCAAGGAAGAATTACTAACATTTTCTGCATCACGACACTTGCATGTACCTGCTGAATGATTCCTCATTGGTGCATAGTGTATATTTAACTGCATCCCTGCTTTAAACTAATTCAAAGTTGTGTATACCCTGCGATAGGCAACTCTTCATACAGAAATTAGTCACTTGAGTGTCGTTAAATATATGTGGCGTACACACTCACTCCTATGATGTGAATGCAAGGTACCTCAATTTGTTTGAGCAAAACGTTTCAAAGAACAGCCCTAGTTATTAATTTAGAGCCTGGACTTCTAGAATGTAATAGGTAATAATACTAAGTTTTTAAATTGAGTAACGATTGTCATCTAGCACACTTCATCGGTGTGCAATAAGAAGAGTACAAGCATTAAGCCTGTTGCACACGATCAAAGTTTTATCAAATTCAAAACTTCAGAAGACTTTATAAGAAATTTCAGTACTTCACAAGCTTACCTGTAAAATCGTTTGTAATACTTGAACAGCCTTGAGAAGTCTTCAAAAGTCTTGAAAGTGAATTAGAACAAGTTCTAATTGATCAAAGAATTGCCAATTCCTTGACAGAATTGACCAGTGGAATTTGAGTATTAACGGTGCGCGCTATGCCGCTTGGCATGCTGAGATAGCCGGGAATCAAAACAAGAAAAATGGCTACGTCTTCGTGACCGAAGACTGTTGTTTGTGTATTCATTGCTAAGTGTGAGGTACATCCTTGCCTATATCCACTGCACTCCGTAGAATACCACAATACAATGAACAAAACGGCAGTGCGCGTGGGGCATACTAGAGGAATATCTCGAGCAAGTGGACAGCTTCTATGTTTATTACCGTACGGTAACCTACAAGTAAACACTATCAGCAATGTTCGACTTATGTAGGTCTTCACATATTATTATTATTATTATTATTATTATTATTATTATTATTATTATTATTATTATTAGCGAGCTCGATAGCTGCAGTCGCTTAGGTGCGGCCAGTATCCAGTATTCGGGAGATAGTAGGTTCGAACCCCACTGTCGGCAGCCCTGAAAATCGTTTTCCGTGGTTTCCCATTTTCACACCAGGCAAATGCTGGGGCTGTACCTTAATTAACGCCACGGCCGATTCCTTCCCACTCCTAGCCCTTTCCTGTCCCATCGTCGCCGTAAGACCTATCTGTGTCGGTGCGACGTAAAACAACTAGCAAAAATTATTATTATTATTATTATTATTATTATTATTATTATTATTATTATTATTATTATTATTATTATTATTATTTTAAGAATATATCCCACTGCCAGTCCAAGAACCACATCTTCTGCTTGCCTTTCCTCCATGTTGTCCGGTTCCATGGCTAAGTGGTTAGCGTGCTGGCCTTTGATTCAAGGGGCCCGGTTTCGATTTCCGCCCGGGTCGGGGATTTTAAATTCGTCTGGTTAATTTGCCCAGCTCGGAGGCTAGGTGTTTGTGTTCGTCTTAAATGTATAAGTTCATTTCACCTAGTAAATTCATATATAAGTAATAAGAAACACCCAAAATTGTAGCTGGCTAAATAGTCGATCAGACCGAAAGCCAATTTTAATTTTTTTTTAATATGTAAAAAATTCCTCCACGTTGAAACAAAATTTTATCAAACCTTGCCATTTGTTTTTGTTTTTTTTTTCAAATCTTGCCAAATCTTCAACAATGTTGAACAAACTTTGATAAGATTTGGCAATTTTTCACGTGAACTATTGAACTAAAAGAAAACTTTGACGGGATACAAAAGCTATTAGGGACACATGTCATTAGAACTACTACATAACCGTACAGCGGACCAGGCAATACTTGCAACACTTTTAGGAAAGTTGCATTCTAACCTTCTTCTTCTTCTTTTTTAATTTGTTTACCCTCCAGGGTTGGTTTATCACTCGGACTCAGCGAGGGATCCCACATCTACCGCCTCAAGGGCATTGTCCTGGAGCGTGAGACATTGGGTCGGGGGATACAACTGGAGAGCATGACCAGTGCCTCACCCAGACGGCCTCACCTGCTATGCTGAACAGGGGCCTTGGTGGGGGTTGGGAAGATTGGAAGGGATAGACAAGAAAGAGGAAAGGAAGCGGCCGTGGCCTTAAGTTAGGTACCATCCTGGCATTTGCCTGAAGAAGAAGTGGGAAACCACGGAAAACCACTTCCAGGATGACTGAGGTGGGAATCGAAACCACCTCTACTCAGTTGACCTCCCGAGGCTGAGTGGACCCCGTTCCAGTCCTCGTACCACTTTTTAAATTTCGTGGCAGAGCCGAGAATCGAACCCGGACCTCCGGGGTGGCAGCTAATCACTCTAACCACTACACCAGAGGCGGACATTCTAACCTACAGCCTAATAATAAGTTTTATACGTTGATTATTCCTTCAGGAGGAAGTACCTCTAGCCAACCAACCCTCTTAACGGAAGAGAAACAGAAAGAGATTCAATTCTTCGAAGAACGAATGGCGTGAAATTGAAAGACTTCTTAAGCCTCACAATCCTAATTTATATGGGCTCGGAAGAGAACAAGATTCTACCAAGGGAGTTCGGACAGGAAAAGTGAAATTGAAGAGTATGGCACAAGTAGGTGGAAGCGTTGCGAAACTCAGGAATGAGCCCTATGATCACCGTACACAACGCCTCAGGGATGTCACCCCTTATAGTGGGCTCTTACGAGAGCCAGGGATATCCCCACTCCATGGGGTAAAATAATAGCTCATATTACGAGCTGTCGATTCCACACAATTTTGCTTTATCACAAGCAATTTCGTGAAAATTAGCCTAACATATATTTAACAACAAAAATATTAGTTTTACCTGCAATGAAAGTACTTTGATATGTTTGATCCATATGTCAGTTCTGATGACGGGCGAGCTTTTGATGAGAACTGTACTGTACCTTCAGACTGTCTCGTAATCCCATTTATTACACATACTGACCTGTGTGTATTCATGGCTTGGGTTGACGTACACTCCGCTACGTATGGCAACAGAACCCGTTATACAGTACGACAAGCGGAACTGGAAGAACGTTACAGATCGGTTTTATGAGAATTTACGAGTTGTAGACTCTTTGTGTTTTTCTGAGAAACATTAAAAGTAGGCTTACCTGTTTCTTGCAGCAATACCTTCAATTGAGCTGAAATTTTGTATGAATATAATTCAGATATTCAGTTGAAATATACAGGGTGGTCGGAAAGAACGTTAACCGGATGTGCGAGTGTTTGTTGCTGCTATTGTGTTTGCACTCGCCTGCCGCATTTCATTTGTCTCTTTGACAGTTGGCAACGTGCTGCCGCGTCCATTATCATTGGTCAGACTGAACATGGCGACACGCATCTTGGTGTTTCCCTACATTGCTTGTACATGTGTGTAAATATGTGGCATTTATTCATGTGTAATAAATGTGTTAACTTACTTCCTGAGTGATGTGTTGTGTTTGCATCTGGTCCTCCATCTGACTTGCTTCAAAATTATATTTGTGCGCCTATGGAAATGAACTTTGTTATGTTTCGTCGTTCACAACATAAAATTTTGGTCTTTCCGGACCGCGATGAGAATCATTGTGAACTTTGAAGTTAAACGTACAGCTTTGAACATTGTTCTAGACACCACAAAATTGTTATCGTCATATATTGCTGTCTGCAACCGCCATTTGAACATAGCAAAGAGCTTGGTGAAAAGAAAGCACCGAGAACAGTTAATGTGTTGAAGCACCAGAATGTCGTGCTTTGAAATTTCAACGAAGTCTGCATTTCTTTGGAACTGTTTGATATCGCACGTTAACAATCTGTGGAATGTTACCACGTGCTAACGCATCTGTTTTTGTATCTGATACCCTGATGTTCGAGATGTTAAATGCTGCTTGGAATTTGGACTCCAGCGACGTCATCCTTTGAACTTTCCAGTCACCTTGGACATGTGGTTCCAGTCAAGGAGTTTCTCCAGTGTAAATGATGATTAATAATACAGCACCGCTATGTACTGTAAGTCTATTCCAATCGCCTTTATTGTTCCTATCTTGACTAGGGTAGACATCCTGCCTAATATCCTAACCCTACTACTCATGGGCAATATAATCTTCCGTGGTTATAATTTGTTGGCCGCTTTGTGTATTTTGCATATTTTAGGACGTATCTGACGTATTATATGTTATCTTATGCTTGTATGCACCTACCTACATTGTTGGGTCCTGTCAAAGACTGTCACTCATTCTGACAATGTGAAATGAAATGTCGTATGGCTTTTAGTGCGGGGAGTGTCCGAGGACATGTTCGGCTCGCCAGGTGCAGGTCTTTTGATTTGACCCCCGTAGGCGACCTGCGCGTCGTGATGAGGATGATATGATTATGAAGACGACACATACACCCAGCCCCCCTGTCAGCGAAATTAACCAATGATGGTAAAAATTCCCGACCCTGCCGGGAATCGAATCCGGGACCCCTGTGACCACAGGCCAGTACGCTAACCATTTAGCCATGGAGCCGGACACAATGCGAAATGAATGTAGTGTACTGAGTATAGAACGTATTGTTTGCATAGTCACCATAGTTGTAGGATTGACTTCTAATATTATCTTGTCAATAATTGATTACCCGAACTATACATCATAGTCTTTGAATCCGAAGCAAATCGTGGGCTGTTTAAGAGATCGTTAACTCATCTTGAAAACTACTTGAAGCAAGATAACATCAACCATCACGAACCGATGTCCTGGCAAAGTAGGCTGCCAGAAAATTGTAAGGAATTCAGAATTGTTAGGGAGTGTCTAGAATGAGAATTAGACTCAGAATCTAGCGAAACTAACTTTGGAGAGCATGATGAATTTGAAAACAGATATCATGCAATAGTTGGTGGGATTCAAGAATTGCTTTGCTCACTTGAAAGACCCACAAATCCACGAAATGCATCCATTATTTCTGATCACTCTACTCGGTCCAACTGTAGCTTAAAACTCCTCCCATTGATTTGCCTGTTTTTAAAGGAAATTTGTCAACATACTTGAGTTTCCGGAACACCTTTGAAAGCTTGGTTATTAACAATACTGGCATTGATAATGTGCGCAGATTACACTACTTATTGTCGTCTCTTCCAGGCGAACCTGGGGATTTGTTAGCTAACCTAGCCATATGTGCTGAGAACTTCACTGTTGCTTGGAACTTAATTGAAGAAAGGTACATAATAAATGTTTAATTGTTTCACAGCACGTAAAACGTTGGCTCAATCTCCATGATTGTGCCAGTGGATCTTATTTTGAATATCGCAAATTGATAAACCAAGTAAAATCAAACCTTAGTGCTATTGACAATTTGGAAGGTCAAGTTCCACTTCATTAAATTTTGCTACAGGAATTGATTCAAAATAAGATCAGATCCAACCACTACCTCCATTGACTTTCCCACACTAAATAATTTAATTGATTTCTTGGAAAGGAAATATGAAACATTAGAGCTAACAGAATCCAAGAAACCTGTCATTGAAAAAAACGTGAGTTCAAATCCAACACAAAGGTACTTCACATTACCAACAACAGCACTTCCTTGAGTTGTAGGTGTTGCAAACTTGATAATCACAGCATTTCTGATTGTAGAAAGTTCAAATAAGGAAACATTGATCATCGTCGCAAGTTTTTGAGGGAAAATAAACTTTGTTATCTGTGTTTTTCAGCTTCTCATGTTTCTAAACAGTGTAAGCAAAACAAGTGCCCCCTGTGTAATGGACCTCACAAATTGGTTCACAGGGAACAAACAATAACAATAATATGAATGCTTCAAGTTCTGCAATTGTTTCACCCACCACGAAGAAGGTTGTTTCAGGACTAGGATCTAATGTTTTGCTGAGAACGGCGTATGTAGGAGTAAAAGATATCTCATGAGAGATTGTACTAGTCTTTGTTAGACTCTGCGATACAACTATCCTTTGTGACTTCTGATCTTGTCAAGAAGCTTGGTATCCGTACAAGGGCTTGTCGTCAACCTATTGTTGGTATAAGCAATACGAATGTGTCTCCTGTAAGCTCCACACGTAACCTTGCTTTGTTCCCTAATATATCAGATTATAGGATGAAGTTGAACTGTACAGTCGTGAACACAATCACAAGTCCACTTCCTGCGCAAGAAATTGATTGTTCTAATTGGGTTATCCCTCAGGATATTATTTTGAGTGATAGGACATTTAATCAGCATTCTGCTATTGATGTTCTTGATAGGAGATGATGCCTACTGCGAAATTGTGTCTTCTAATATTTTGCATAAGAAAAGTTATCCCGCCTTGTTAGATACCGAATTTGGTTGGGTACTGTCAGGCACTTTCCCTGTGTCGTGCATTAAGAATAATGCCAAGGCTAGTCATGCTAATCTTGTTAAACTTGACACTAACCTCCAAAGGTTCTGGGAGCTTGAAGAACTTCATCAACCAGTTCTTACTCCTGAAGAAACGGCTTGTGAAGAACGCTTTGTGAATAATATTCAAAAAGATGATTCTGGTGGGTTTGTTGTCAAATTCCTATTCATGCTGAAATGTCACCTGTAGCTGAGGCTAAGCATAATGCTGTTAGAAGGCTCAAATAGATTGAAAATAAACTTGATAGACTTCCAGACTTGAAAAATAAGTATGTAGATTTCATACGTGAACACAGTTAAATGGGTCATATGGAAAATGCACTTCCCAAGACTTCTAACTCATTAAGTTTCTACATGCCCCATCATTGTGTGCTCAAGGATTCTAGCACTGCAACCAAACTGAGAGTTGTTTTAAGGAAGTTGTGAATCATCAGATGGGATAGCATTGAATTATATGTTAATGGTTGGTCCTACTACTCAGCCTGACTTGCTGTCCATCGTTTTAAGGTGCAGAACCTCTTTTGTTGCTCTTACAGCTGACATTGCTAAGATGTACAGAATTTTGCTAATTCATCCTGAGCACAGAAATCTTCAGAAAATTGTTTAGCGTGAATCTACTGATGAAGAAATCAAGGACTACCGTCTTACTACTGTTACATACGGTACAAGGTCTGCCCCTTTTCTTGCTACGAGATGTCTAGTTCATCTTGCTGAGGAACACAAAGAATCTCACCCTGCTGCATAAAAGATCATTTGCTCTTGTTTTTATATTGACGACCTGCTGACAGGTACTAGTTCAGTTGAAGAAGCTAATTAGCTTCAATCAAAAATCTCTTCTGTGTTTGATAGTGCGCATTTTCTTCTTAGAAAGTAGACGTCAAATTGTCCAGAAACTCTTGCCAATGTCCCTGTAGAGGATAGAGAAATGTTGTCACCTTGTAACCTCACTAAGGATAAAGCTATTAAAACATTAGGTATTGTGTGGCATCCGAAATGTGAAGAGTTTCAGTTTCAAATAAATTTGAAGAAAGCACCTAAGGAAGTCACTAAGAGAACCATTCTCACTGTCATTGCTTCCATATTTGATCCCCTTGGATTGTTAGGATATGCTATGGGTAAGTGCAAACTTATCCTGCAGTCTCTGTGAAAATTGAAAATCGATTGGGATGATTTGTTGAAACCTTCATCTGAAATTACTGAAATCTGGAATGCTATCTACAGTGAGCTCCCCTTGCTTAATGAACTCAGAGTGCAGAGATATGTAATGTCCTTTGCTAAGAATAAGGTGAGTGAAATCCATGGCTTTTCTGACGTTTCAGAAGCTGCCTATGGTGCTTGTGTGTATGTTAGGACAGTATCTGATAAGGATGAGGCCTCAGTGATCCCGTTGACTTCTAAATCGAGAGGTGCTCCACTGAAACAGCAATCTAATGCCCGCTTAGAGCTTTGTGCTGCTCTATTGCTTTCTCGCCTTATAAGTAAAGTCACTGAATCTCTTAAATTGCACATTCCTTTCTCCACATACTGCTGGACTGACAGCACGATAGTTCTGTGTTGGTTACAGAAACCCGCCAATTGTTGGAAAACCTGTGTTGCCAATAGAGTTGCTGAAATTCAATCCCTCACTTCAGTCTCAGATTGAAAATATGTAAATACCCACAGCAATCCAGGTGACCACTTGTCTTGTTTTACCCTCACAAGTATTTTCTCTTGATCTATGGCGGCATGGTCCCTCCTAGTTGCACGAATTGTCTCCAGTGTATCCTGATTTTGTTGCCAGTAGTACACCATCTGCTATGAATGCAGAATCGAAACCCTATTTGAGAGTCCTGCTAGTTAACGTACACCCACCTGATTTAGAGAAATTTTCTTCCCTTCTCAAACTCAAGCGAGTTTATAGCTATGTTCTGAGATTTATTACCAATGTCCGCTCCACTAAGGATGCTCGTTTCATTGGTCCACTTACTCCTGAAGAATTGAGTATTAGTGAAATGAACATACACTGACTGACAGAGCAAATGCAACACCAAGAAGGAGTGGTCAGAACTTTATGCCAATTGCAGGGTAGACTGACGTCACTGAGGTATGCTCAAGATGTGAAATGCGCCGCTGTGCTGCGCACGTAGCGAACGATAAATGGGACACGGCGTTGGCGAATGGCCCACTTCGTACCGTGATTTCTCAGCCGACAGTCATTGTAGAACGTGTTGTCGTGTGCCACAGGACACGTTGCGCCGTTCCCGCGTCCAGGCATGGACACAAGAGATCCTGACTAGCTCTAACTTCAATAACTCTGGTGACTAAGTTCTACGGGTGTGAGTTCCGTAACAGAAAAACGTCCAGGTCGATCAATGGTAGTCTCTAACTAACGCAGAAAGACGTCTCTTACTCGTATCTAGTTAGGTACCATATTCTCATTAACTCTTATGGAAATTGTCGTCGCTTGATACTACTACAGTCTTACAACTAATTCTTATTCTAAGAACACAGAGAAAGAGTATTTAGGTTTCACTATTCCATATTTATTTAAATATTAAGTCAAATATTCAAGAAGATTATCTCAAATTTTTACTAATGAAGTATTTCTTGAAATGAGTGACTCATTGTCAACCTAATAATTCATATCCGTCAACAATTTTTAGAGAAATCACATCTTCCGACTTCAACCTAAATGAATGTCTTCTCGGATTAAATTGCTTCCTTTCAATAAACTCATTAATCTCCGAAATCATCAATTATTAGCATAAATTACATGTAACATTTGGGAAATTTTTGAAAAAGTTATGTTTTCCCTCGTATATAATTCACCTACAGAGCTGGGTGATGACCAAATAAATTAATATGAATACAGATAATGGTATTTACATGTGCCATCCTGGCAAGAAAATAAACATTAAAACTAAGTACACTAAGAATATAGGATGCATCCTCAAAGAAGAAAATAAAAATCCTATTAACTATTATTTACAGTCTTTCTAGTGGTACTCTCTTGAGAAAATAAAGAAACGCTAGTGGAATTTCTGAGTTAATGCTCAGTCAAGAAATGGAGTTCAAGTTGTTTGAATCAATTATTCTTGGGATCCGCATTATATTCTGTTAGTTACCACCTATTCCTTACTCTAAAACTGTCACATTACTTAAATTTTCACTGACTGATTGTCTGGCTGCAGTTTTAAGACTATCAATAAGGCTATTATAAAGCTCTTCTTACATTGTTTTGACAAGTACACTCGTATATGTTTTACATTTTAAGCATTCATTTCTGCCTACATAGTTGCTTCTTAGACGCTCATATTTCCTTGTGTCACACATCATGAGCTAAGCTACGTCCATTGTAAGCCGTAATCACCCTACAAGTAACATTCTCGCAAGATTTAATTTATGAACTTAAGGTAATATGACCTTAGCTTATTGACATAGGACTACGTGCGTACGAAGTAGCAAGAAACGTCACCACACTTATCATACAGAGTTATCATAGCACATACTACCAATGGAAAATCTACTTGATCATATGACACTATTCCAATCTAAAAGAAAAATGATTCTCCTTTGAAAATCTAGGTCACCCGTGATCAGCCTATGGGTTGAAATTATCCAGAAATGGAGTTATATACCGTGAGAGTATTCAAGATCATCCTAAGTAAATCAGTGAAGGCTCAAATCTAATCTAGAGTACCTATATGCTTCTCTAGGTAGCCTAATATGGATAAAAACATTGCACAACACGTCTCGAGATCATATCCTGAGCTAGGTAAAATGCGTAGGATCCAGAATTATTGCATGGAATTGGCGAGAATTCAGTGACACTCTCAGAAACATCATTTAAAATCACGAGATCTTACTTCGTACAACTATGACTATCTCTCTCGAAGAAAACAATAAATACAACCATCATACATCATTAACAATTCTATATCATATCCATGACGTGTCAATTACTACTCATATTTCATATATGGCCACTCTTTCACTTCATCATATATATATCACTACCTTAACTTGCACATCAACGTGCCGTGACATTCATAAAATGCCTACTTTACTTACTACTGTCATAGTGCCAAATTTAACATGAATTGGAACTAGTCTACTGCCGTATTCCTTCATAAAACACATCCAATATACGATCTCGAACTGATTGACGTTGCTTAAATTTAGGACACGCAGGTATTAATGCCAACTTCACTCTTTACACTCCACTGATAATAATAATAACTCTAGCTATCTCTCCTCACATATCTCTGGAAAACATTGCGATCGGGAAATCACTTGGTGACCACGCCTACAAATGGAATTGACGTTTCATACGGATGAGTACCTACTTCCAATCATCTCAGCTAGACGTTTATCTACGCACTGTCTTCGCACAAAACAAACATTAACATGCAATAAAAGAAATAATATACTCTTACTTACGAAAACGACTTGGATAATGGACTTAGCTTTGCTCAAGATGGTCTCGGTGTTTCCTCATCTCCGGTCATCTGAGACTAGGATCTCGTCATCTGGTTCCTCCACAAGTGGTCGGGTACATCGTAGCTTCTCAACATTGATCACTGGTCATCCGGGACAGCCAACATCGTCTCGCCTCGTCAGGATCCAAGCAGCATCGCCTTGCTTCCTTACAGACCCATGGTGAAGACTCGTGCGTATGAAACAGAACAATGATAGAATATTTGACTCATTGCTGACATCTTCCAATTAATATGGCTCTTGTGTTGCTCAGATTGCATAGTTTTTACTGGGGTACAGTTGATCCAATAAAATAGTTCAAAATCGTCTAAGTCAGATGTTCTGTATATTCTAATTTGAAAATAAATTTCTTTCCGTTATCTTTGATTAGCGTAAATGCATTCAACAACTAGTCCGAAGGTGTTTTTCAATATTAAACGGTATCGGGAAAATTTTACCAAGGGCTTGCGCCACTGAGTGACGTAGTTCTACTGTGATATACTTTATCTCTTCTTTTTACGTATTTAATCTCCCGCGCGGCATTTAAATCTTGATCTCCGCAGATTAGCGTGTAGTCGCGAATTAAATTTCGTCTTCCAGTTCCTAATATTTAGCTCCGCTGGATAATCCCTTTTAAATCGAGTCTTGCGTCTTCTTAACACATCGAAGTCAGATTATATAATAAGTGTTGAGCATTTTTTTTCTTGAATAATGGTTTCAAATAATGTCCATTTGTCATTTTTTCCTGCGCCTTCTATACGCGATCATTACCGTAACCGACCGACGAAAATACTTACAATTCGGCCCGTACTGACGTTAAATGTATTTTATTTGACATTTTGATCGCAGAGACTCCATCTTTGTTACTACAGCTCTTATAAAGAACTGTGAAACGGCACATTAACTTCCCCTACGTTGAAAGAAATATATGGCTTGCTATATATTTATTATATTCGTCTTCCTTCTTATAATGGGACTTTTCACTGTTCTTTATGAGTTCTCTTTTGTATTATTACTCCTTTCTTCGGAACAATCTGTTTATCCATGATGTAAGTGGCTTCAATCTGTACTTCTTCGCTTCGTCATCACCTGAGATGGTTTGCCCCTTTTCTATTCCTTGAAATATAACTTGATGTTTGCACTGTTATGTACTCCTTTACTGTTTCCATTTAAGTCGTGAATTTCGTATGCATTATTTCTGAATGAACGGTTAATCCTAAATGGTCCTTCGAATAAATGCAAGAATTTCGCGAAGATTTTGTTCGTTACACTGGAAATTGCGGGTTTCTTTATTAATACTAGGTCGCCTTTCTTCAACTCAGGTTTGAATTTCTTATGCTGTACTCTCCTTAACCTTCTCTGTGCTTGTCTGTACATTCTCTCTCGAACCAGTTTGTTAATTTCGTTGATATCTAAGTTAGGTTCAGCAGGTAGGTGAACAATTGTGTCCCAAGGTCTTTCAGGTTTAATACTATGGTGAATAATTTTAGGTATTTGTCCGCTGGATTCATGTATTGTGTTATTCATGCTGTCTTCTATTATTCCAATTACCTCTAACCACCTCCAGTGTTGGTTTGGACAATAGATTCGACAGAACTTCGCTATTTCTTTCATGCATCTTTCAACAGGATTGGACGCTGGATGTCTCACCGAGCAAAGAATGTGTTTAATTCCCAACTCTTCCATGGTTTCTCTGAATTGAAGCGACGTAAATTGTGTCCCTCTGTCTGACAGTAATTTCTCAGGCTTTCCCATACTAGGTAAGGTGTTTTTGATTAGACGTTGTAATACCTGTTTTGTGTTGGCGCGTTGAATTGGTTGTAACGACACATATTTAGAGAACACATCCATCACTACAACTATGTACTTATGTCCCTTTCTGGCAGTTGGGAGTCTGCCAAAGATATCTATAGCATATAATTCTCGAGCTTTATGCGGTAGTATAGCTCTGGGTTCGTGTCTTACTGTACCACTGCCATGTTTGACCTTTTGGCATATGTCGCATGTTCTTACCGTATTCCTCACAGTTCTTCGAATACCTTTCCACGTAAATTTCTCGAGTATGACTTGGGTTACCTTTTCTACGCCACCGTGACCTGTAATCCTGTGTATGTGCCAGATTACTTCCTTGTATAACATCGAAGGTAGTACTATACGTATCCTCTTATGACCTTTACCTGATCTAGCCATTAGTATTCCTTGCTCTAAGCTGTAGATTTTCGCAATTCTCGACTTTGTTTCACTTTCACGGTTTCCGTCTTCCAATTTATCTATAATTTGTTTCAACCTTTCGTCCTGACGCTGCAAGTGTACTAGGTTCAGTAGATTCTCTAATGTTTCTTCATCTTCCGGGACCAATTCTATTTTATGAATTACTTCCTCTTTCTCCACAGGGTTACGACTCAAGGCGTCAGCAAGGATGTTTTCCTTTCCCTTACAATACTCGATTTTTATCTGGAATTGCTGCGTGAACAACATCCACCTTGTTATCCGCTCATTAGTCATTGCAGCTTTCAATCCAAACGTTAATGCCTTATGATCTGATCTGACCGTTATTGGGTATCCGTAAATAGTTTTTCTCCATTGCTGTAAGGCGTAAATGATTGCTAACAGCTCCTGTTCTGTCGTGGTATAGTTAACCTCGTGGCTCCTTAATTTTCGGCTAGTGAATGCTAGATATATTCTTTTGGCAGGTGTTCCTTCTTCTTCTTGGTACAAACAAGCTCCGATGCCAACATTAGATGCGTCTGACTGTATTATAAATTCTTTTTCATAGTTCGGATAGCCTAATTTGATGCTTTTTGTTAACAAGATCTTTAACTCTCGGAATGCTCTTTCTGCCTTTTCATCCCATTTCCACCTGTTGTTGATCTTTAACAAATCCTGTAAAGGTGCGGCGGTCTGGGTATATCCTTGACAATGGTTAGAGAAAAACTGCGCCATACCAAGAAATTGTCGGACGTGCTTTATGCGCTTCGGTCTGGGAAAATCGCATATGGCTTGGATCTTAACTGGGTTAGGCCGTACTCCTGTACCGTCTATCATGTGACCGACGAATAGGACCTCTTCTTGACAGAATTTTGATTTCGTAAGGTTGATCTTAAATCCAGTGGCTCTTAGGTTTCGAAACAACTTCTCAAGCTTGTCACAATGTTCTGTAAATGTTTTAGTTGCCAGAATTAGATCGTCCACGTAGTAAGTTAAAAACTCCTTTACTTCCGGCGTTAAATTTCTGTCTAATGCTCTCACCAAAACCGCACAACTATTTCTCAAACCTAATGGGAGACGACGATAGATATATGTCTGATTATCAAACATAAATCCGGTTAACAATCGGGATTTTTCCTCCAGAACGATGTGATGATATGAGGACGTAAAATCCATGGTTGAAAAATACCTCATGTCACGGAATTTCTGAATAATATCCTTTATTTTTGGAGTTTGATTATACTCTGGAATCAACCGACCATTCAAAAAACGCGCGTCAAGGCACAGACGGAGTTTCCCGTTGCTTTTCACCACAATTACCAAGGGATTCAAATAAGGACTAGATGTCTTCATTATAATGCCATCGTCTTCCATTTCCTTTATGATCTTTTTCACTTCTGGGAAGTGTTTCTCCGGAATTCCATAGAGCTTGCCTTTATATGGTGTCCAATCGTTCACTATTAGTTTATATTTAAAATTTGGAATCTGTCCTGGTTTATTCTTAAATAAATCCGAGTATTCCTGTAAGATTCCATGAAGTTTTGATTTTTCGATCGAGGAAATGTTAGCATTCGCCACTGCTTCTGCTATGTTCGGCATGTCTTCTTCCTCCTCCATAGCCATTACCTTTTCTATGCTTTCAATAACGTTTTCATCCGCCAGAGATATCTCTCCTTCCTCTGATTGAAAGTTCGGATGCTCTTCCGATGGTATGTTTTCTTCTTCCGATACCTCCTTGTTATCTATGATCATAATGTCGTCATTGATCTTAATCCGTTCTTGGCTTTCCCTGGTGTGTTCGTCAGATATAGGGAATCTTATTTCTTGTTTCTCCATATCGATCGTCATTCCAGTTACCGTCATGAAGTCTATTCCTAGTATAATGTTATATTTAATCTTGTTCATGACTATGAATGGATGTTCAAAGTGCCTGTTTCCAATATTTATTTCCAAATATGTTTGTATATTGCATTCCACCGTTTTATCCGGAATTATACCTCTTATTTTAATTTTCGAAACTGGGATGGTTAATAATTTCATTCTTCTACTCATATCTTGGAATAATTCCTTCGAAAGCACACTGATGCTAGCCCCAGAATCAACTAGGCAACGTACTTTCAGCTCTCCAACTCTTGCTACGATAATAGGCAATTCATATTTTCTTTTCATGTGATGTGCTGTCAAATCCTTTATCAGTTCTTCCGAATCGATTTCCCATGAATCAACCTGCGTTATGAAATAACTGTGAATTTTGGAATCCAATGCGTTCTTTATATTCTCAACCTCAGCTTCTAATTCAAAATCGGCGTTTTTTTTTTTTTGCTTGTTATCTTTTCATTTTCTCTTCTACATTCGAATTCTCTCGCGTTTGGATCGAGGATTTGTTCTTCCTGTTTCCTCTTTTTGTATCTCTGCAACTCAAGACTCTCCGCTCCCTCTACATCAGCGTTGATGTCCTGTTCTCTAATTGCTTTCTCCCACTTGATCTTCTCGTTTCGGTCCTCATTTACCTCGCGTATAGGTCTCCGATTATAAGTTTCCCTTCCTTGGTCGTCTCTCATATTTCTTTTTCCGTAACCATATCTTCCTCTGAAATTACTTCTTCCTCTGTTTTCTCTATACGGGTTCCTGTATCGCATGTTGGGTCTATACGCTCTATTTCCCCTATATGCTTCTTGGTTGTAGGACCCTTTTCTGCAATAGCATTTTTCTTCATCTCTCCTTCCACTCTCCTGGTTTCCCCATTGTCTCTTCCTGTTCATTTTTCCTCTTTCTTCAGGGGTATTCCTATCGATGTTTTCCTGTGTGAGCACATTAACCGTTTCTTCACCGTAAGCATTCCTAATCATTCTTTGAGGGTGTGGTGCTGCAGTCATATCGATCTGTCTAAGTGTCGTTTCAATTTGCACTGCCGTAGTTGGGTTAGCAGTAGCCAGCAATCTTTGTATATCTGAGGGAAATTGTCGTTGTATCGTCTTGATCGCTTCAAGCTCGCTGGGTGGCGAATCAAGGTCTTGAAAACGGTGAAACTGGTACGCGAAGTAATCACTAAACCCTGTTTGACCATTCGTAGCATACTTGCGAGAGTACAACTCTAGACGTAAATTCTGCTGCATCTCCGGACTCCAAAATTTCTGTAAGAACGCCGTTTTAAAGTCGCTATACTCATGGAAAGTATATTTAAATGCTTGGAACCATAAGCTTGGATTAGCATCTAAATGCTTTTCCACTACTTTCAATTTCTTCTCCTCAGCGATGCCATGTTCCTTGAAGTAATCCTCCATTTCCCTAAGGAAACGTTTGGGCGAAATACTGGTGGAATTATTAAAGTGCTTCGGTCTATCATCGAAAGTTTTTATGACGTTAATAATCGTAGGATAACCACTGTTTCCGTTATCCACATTTGTCTCCCCCATACTGTGGTTAGAACGTGTGACTGGTATGGGTGTCCCTTCTCTTTCATTTATTTGAAACTCAACTCCTCTGTTCCGCTCGCTACCAGACATCATAACAGTCTTTCCTGGTCCTTCCTCCCGAATTTCTCGTAACTGAGCTTGTATTTGTCTAAGCCCTTCTTCAGATTTCGATATTCTTTGGTTTAATTCATCCTTATGTTGTTCTATTTCGTCCCTTATCTCCGTTATTCTGCTTCCAATTTGGTTTGCAGCCTGGTCGTACTTCTTTTCCAGACTTGTACTCGTGGTTTGCACGTCCTCACCTAGTTTTCCTATACTTTCCTCACATAATCTCCACTTTTCTTGGGAATCTAGGCTTAACTTTTCCATATTATCTGATAAATCCTTTATTACATTCTCCTTTAAAGATTGGAGATAGTTACTGTTCCCTGTCATTTCTTTCCTAATTTCGTTTATTTCTTCTCGTATCTCTCGGTTCTTCTCCTCCATATTTCCACTAATTTCAGCTTTCCATTCATCTATATTGTTCTTGATCTCTTCTTTCATCTCCTCCATCATTATCTTATGTCTTTCTTCTTGTTCCCTGGTCACTTCTTCCATCTTCTCCTGATATTTATTCATTTCTTCCTTTTGTTCTTGATGACCTCTCCTTATTTCCTCCATCATTTCTTTATGTTTCTCTTCCATAAATCTTTGGTATCTTTCCTCTTGTTCATGCTTCTCTCTCTTCCTCTCTTCTTCCTGCTTCTTCTCCTTCGCCTCACGTTCCTGTCTCTCTTTATTCTTCTCTTCTTCCTGCTTCTTCTCCTTCTCTTCTCGTTCCTGTCTCTCTTTCTTGGATTCTTCATCACGTTTATCCATCCTTTCCATGATCTCCTTTAACCTTTCCTCCTGCTTTCTCATTTCTTCCTGCCTCTCTTTCTTACCTTCTTCGTCGCGTTTTCTAGCTTCTTCATCGCGCTTTCTGTTCTCTTCCATCATTTCTTTTATAGCCTGCAACAATCCCTGATGCTCTTCTTTCTGTCTTCTTTCTTTCTCTTCCTGTTCTCTTTGATATTTCTCTTGTTTCTCTTCTTGATCTTTCCGATACTGTTCTTGTTCTTCTTGTTGTTCCCTTTGATACTCCTCAAATTGAGCTTTCAAGTGGCTTAACGTCGTCATATCGATATTTAATTAGTATTCTAAATTCTAAAAATCCTAATAAACTCTATATTTTCCCTAAATTCTCCACAACTCAAGTTCTCCAGCAATGTCTCTCCCACTACTCCAATCAACAATATATATATTCAGCAAATAAACAGGCAGGCTTCACTACTTGGATCCGATTCAGCTCACGATGTTGACCCAATCACACTAGGAAATATGAGGTACTTGTCCATGTACTTATGACTCCAATTCTTAACTGAAAATAACTCAAATAACCTCTTACAATCTATCTCTTATATCTAAGTTACATCTAAATAAATTGACATATTAGCGGTAATCTATCCTTCTTACCTAGTTCTGACTGCTACCAGCTATTTTCTGTTATTCTCTTCAGAGCAATCATCCATTTCTTCTTCCTCCTATTCCATCATCTATACTGGGCATCTACTCGTTCTCACAGTCTGATATCTTGCTGTGTCCACTTCGATCCCATAAAATAATAATGCATAACAGTCCAGTAAAGAAATTACCGTACGACATCTCCATCTCCATGCAATCATCTTGCTGTTACAATCAATAATTCCTCATCCATTAATTCCTAAAATATCTCCTTCATCTTACCCCCTTCTTTTGAGTAAATTCTCCCATTTTACTCTAATTTTGCACCAAAGATCCGTCATTCGACTATCATCTCTGTTATCTTCTTAACAGGTTTCCCGATGTTTTCCTCATTCTTATTGCTACATATGGGAATCAACCTCTTCACAGTTCTGTGTCGTATTCTTTCTCTTGGAATTCCCACGACGATTTTCTCTTGAATTTCCACATACATGAGTATCTCAAAAATTCTATTTGGTTTGCAACCAACAGTTCCCATGGGGTTTTTCTCCATTCGCATCACGTTGGGGCGCCATTTTCTACTTGCGCCGTTCCCGCGTCCAGGCATGGACACAAGAGATCCTGACTAGCTCTAACTTCAATAACTCTGGTGACTAAGTTCTACGGGTGTGAGTTCCGTAACAGAAAAACGTCCAGGTCGATCAATGGTAGTCTCTAACTAACGCAGAAAGACGTCTCTTACTCGTATCTAGTTAGGTACCATATTCTCATTAACTCTTATGGAAATTGTCGTCGCTTGATACTACTACAGTCTTACAACTAATTCTTATTCTAAGAACACAGAGAAAGAGTATTTAGGTTTCACTATTCCATATTTATTTAAATATTAAGTCAAATATTCAAGAAGATTATCTCAAATTTTTACTAATGAAGTATTTCTTGAAATGAGTGACTCATTGTCAACCTAATAATTCATATCCGTCAACAATTTTTAGAGAAATCACATCTTCCGACTTCAACCTAAATGAATGTCTTCTCGGATTAAATTGCTTCCTTTCAATAAACTCATTAATCTCCGAAATCATCAATTATTAGCATAAATTACATGTAACATTTGGGAAATTTTTGAAAAAGTTATGTTTTCCCTCGTATATAATTCACCTACAGAGCTGGGTGATGACCAAATAAATTAATATGAATACAGATAATGGTATTTACATGTGCCATCCTGGCAAGAAAATAAACATTAAAACTAAGTACACTAAGAATATAGGATGCATCCTCAAAGAAGAAAATAAAAATCCTATTAACTATTATTTACAGTCTTTCTAGTGGTACTCTCTTGAGAAAATAAAGAAACGCTAGTGGAATTTCTGAGTTAATGCTCAGTCAAGAAATGGAGTTCAAGTTGTTTGAATCAATTATTCTTGGGATCCGCATTATATTCTGTTAGTTACCACCTATTCCTTACTCTAAAACTGTCACATTACTTAAATTTTCACTGACTGATTGTCTGGCTGCAGTTTTAAGACTATCAATAAGGCTATTATAAAGCTCTTCTTACATTGTTTTGACAAGTACACTCGTATATGTTTTACATTTTAAGCATTCATTTCTGCCTACATAGTTGCTTCTTAGACGCTCATATTTCCTTGTGTCACACATCATGAGCTAAGCTACGTCCATTGTAAGCCGTAATCACCCTACAAGTAACATTCTCGCAAGATTTAATTTATGAACTTAAGGCAATATGACCTTAGCTTATTGACATAGGACTACGTGCGTACGAAGTAGCAAGAAACGTCACCACACTTATCATACAGAGTTATCATAGCACATACTACCAATGGAAAATCTACTTGATCATATGACACTATTCCAATCTAAAAGAAAAATGATTCTCCTTTGAAAATCTAGGTCACCCGTGATCAGCCTATGGGTTGAAATTATCCAGAAATGGAGTTATATACCGTGAGAGTATTCAAGATCATCCTAAGTAAATCAGTGAAGGCTCAAATCTAATCTAGAGTACCTATATGCTTCTCTAGGTAGCCTAATATGGATAAAAACATTGCACAACACGTCTCGAGATCATATCCTGAGCTAGGTAAAATGCGTAGGATCCAGAATTATTGCATGGAATTGGCGAGAATTCAGTGACACTCTCAGAAACATCATTTAAAATCACGAGATCTTACTTCGTACAACTATGACTATCTCTCTCGAAGAAAACAATAAATACAACCATCATACATCATTAACAATTCTATATCATATCCATGACGCGTCAATTACTACTCATATTTCATATATGGCCACTCTTTCACTTCATCATATATATATCACTACCTTAACTTGCACATCAACGTGCCGTGACATTCATAAAATGCCTACTTTACTTACTACTGTCATAGTGCCAAATTTAACATGAATTGGAACTAGTCTACTGCCGTATTCCTTCATAAAACACATCCAATATACGATCTCGAACTGATTGACGTTGCTTAAATTTAGGACACGCAGGTATTAATGCCAACTTCACTCTTTACACTCCACTGATAATAATAATAACTCTAGCTATCTCTCCTCACATATCTCTGGAAAACATTGCGATCGGGAAATCACTTGGTGACCACGCCTACAAATGGAATTGACGTTTCATACGGATGAGTACCTACTTCCAATCATCTCAGCTAGACGTTTATCTACGCACTGTCTTCGCACAAAACAAACATTAACATGCAATAAAAGAAATAATATACTCTTACTTACGAAAACGACTTGGATAATGGACTTAGCTTTGCTCAAGATGGTCTCGGTGTTTCCTCATCTCCGGTCATCTGAGACTAGGATCTCGTCATCTGGTTCCTCCACAAGTGGTCGGGTACATCGTAGCTTCTCAACATTGATCACTGGTCATCCGGGACAGCCAACATCGTCTCGCCTCGTCAGGATCCAAGCAGCATCGCCTTGCTTCCTTACAGACCCATGGTGAAGACTCGTGCGTATGAAACAGAACAATGATAGAATATTTGACTCATTGCTGACATCTTCCAATTAATATGGCTCTTGTGTTGCTCAGATTGCATAGTTTTTACTGGGGTACAGTTGATCCAATAAAATAGTTCAAAATCGTCTAAGTCAGATGTTCTGTATGTTCTAATTTGAAAATAAATTTCTTTCCGTTATCTTTGATTAGCGTAAATGCATTCAACAACTAGTCCGAAGGTGTTTTTCAATATTAAACGGTATCGGGAAAATTTTACCGAGGGCTTGCGCCACTGCGTGACGTAGTTCTACTGTGATATACTTTATCTCTTCTTTTTACGTATTTAATCTCCCGCGCGGCATTTAAATCTTGATCTCCGCAGATTAGCGTGTAGTCGCGAATTAAATTTCGTCTTCCAGTTCCTAATATTTAGCTCCGCTGGATAATCCCTTTTAAATCGAGTCTTGCGTCTTCTTAACACATCGAAGTCAGATTATATAATAAGTGTTGAGCATTTTTTTTTCTTGAATAATGGTTTCAAATAATGTCCATTTGTCATTTTTTCCTGCGCCTTCTATACGCGATCATTACCGTAACCGACCGACGAAAAGACTTACAATTCGGCCCGTACTGACGTTAAATGTATTTTATTTGACATTTTGATCGCAGAGACTCCATCTTTGTTACTACAGCTCTTATAAAGAACTGTGAAACGGCACAACGTGTATAGCTAAGAATGCCAGGCCGCCGTCAACGGAGGCATTTCCAGCAGACAGACGACTTTACGAGGGGTATGGTGATCGGGCTGAGAAGGGCAGGTTGGTCGCTTCGTCAAATCGCAGCCGATACCCATAGGGATGTGTCCACGGTGCAGCGCCTGTGGCGAAGATGGTTGGCGCAGGGACATGTGGCACGTGCGAGGGGTCCAGGCGCAGCCCGAGTGACGTCAGCACGCGAGGATCGGCGCATCCGCCGCCAAGCGGTGGCAGCCCCGCACGCCACGTCAACCGCCATTCTTCAGCATGTGCAAGACACCCTGGCTGTTCCAATATCGACCAGAACAATTTCCCGTCGATTGGTTGAAGGAGGCCTGCACTCCCGGCGTCCGCTCAGAAGACTACCATTGACTCCACAGCATAGACTTGCACGCCTGGCATGGTGCCGGGCTAGAGCGACTTGGATGAGGGAATGGCGGAACGTCGTGTTCTCCGATGAGTCACGCTTCTGTTCTGTCAGTGATAGTCACCGCAGACGAGTGTGGCGTCGGCGTGGAGAAAGGTCAAATCCGGCAGTAACTGTGGAGCGCCCTACCGCTAGACAACGCGGCATCATGGTTTGGGGCGCTATTGCGTATGATTCCACGTCACCTCTAGTGCGTATTCAAGGCACGTAAAATGCCCACCGCTACGTGCAGCATGTGCTGCGGCCGGTGGCACTCCCATACCTTCAGGGGCTGCCCAATGCTTTGTTTCAGCAGGATAATGCCCGCCCACACACTGCTCGCATCTCCCAACAGGCTCTACGAGGTGTACAGATGCTTCCGTGACCAGCGTACTCTCCGGATCTTTCACCAATCGAACACGTGTGGGATCTCATTGGATGCCGTTTGCAAACTCTGCCCCAGCCTCGTACGGACGACCAACTGTGGCAAATGGTTGACAGAGAATGGAGAACCATCCCTCAGGACACCATTCTTAATTTTGAAGAGCGGAGTACTCTTTTGCATCAAATGGTGTCTATGTAGAACTCGAGACCTCTCTGTTCAATGAATGATGACCCCAATTATCAATGCTATTTGACACCTGAATATTTTGTAGTAGGGAGACGACTGACCTCTATCCCCTCTCCAGACATATCCAAGAACAATGGAATTTGGTGCAACAGCTGTATCGCCTTTTTTTGTCACAGATGGTCAAAGGAATATATACAATCACTTCAACAAAGACGTAAATGGTCTTCCATAGGGAATTAGACTCCAGCTGTGGGAGACTTGGTGCTTCTAGGAGAGGATAACATTCCTCTTCTGGTTTGGAAAACTGGTATGATCCAGGAGCTCCATCCTGGTTGTGATAACATTACTCGTGTGGTCACTGTGAAAACGAAAACTGGTCTCTTTCGCCATGCCATAGTAAAATTGTGCTCTTTGCCCAAAGATTTTGTTTAATGTGTACATTTCGTATATGTTGTATGTGAAGGTGTTGTTGTTTTTGCATTCATTTGTCTGTGATGGTGCATAAGGCACTTGACATTGATTTTGAGTGTTGAGATCCCTCAAAGTGGGGGGTATGTTGCGGCTTTTGTGTTGGCACTCGCCTGCCACATTTCATTTGTCACTTTGACAGTTGGCAACGTGTTGCCGCGTCCATTGTTATTGGTCAGACTGATCATGGCGACCGGAAGCAGTACACGCATCGTGTCGTATCCCTACATTGTTTGTACATATGTGTAAATATGTGGCATTTATTCAGAAAACACTGTTCCAACATCAAATATAAAGTCAGTGCCAGAAACAACATCCTGAGGAAGCTGAGGGATACAAACTGGGGTGCAAAGCTACAAGTTCGTAGAACCACTGCATTGGCTCTGTGTTACTCTGCTGCAGAATACGCATTCCCTGTGTGGTATAGATCATCCCACGCCATGACTGTGGACCCTGCCCTGAATGAAGCTTGTAGATTAATCACAGGATGCCTGAAACCTACCCCTATTGAGAAGCTACACTGTCTTGCTGGCATTGCACCTTCAAGTATTCGTCGAGAAATCGCTGCTGATCAAGAACGACTGAAGGTTGAGAACGTTGAAGCTCACCCGCTATTTAGTCATCATCAATCTCAATCTAGGCTGAAATCCAGGAAAAGTTTTCTCCAGACATCAAAGCCCTTGAAAGGACCACCAGATAAGGCAAGACTTTCCTTGTGGAAATCTAAGCAAGAAGAATGGATGGAGCCGCGTGAACATTTTCCGGCTGGTTACAATGAAGACTGGAGTGTTTGGAGGTGCCTTAACCGATTAAGAACTGGTGTCGGCAGGGCTAAGTCCTCACTTAAGTTATGGGGCTTCACATCAGAGGACAGCAAGTGCGACTTCGGTGAAGAACAAACAGTAATCCACATGTATAAATGTCCTGTCTGCCCATTTTCATGTTCAGAACAAGATTTAATGCTTGCTGATGACAATGCCATAGGTGTGGCTCAGTTTTGAAAAAACACCATCTAGATGTATAGTAAATTTGGTCAATTTTCTTTTGTTTGTCCATTTTTGTAAGTTTTGTAAATAGTCTAATTATCACTTTATTTTAACTGTATGATTAGGTATGCTTCTGACACGAGTAAATAAATAAAAATTTATTCATGTGTAAGAAATGTGTTAAATTACCTTCTGACTGATGTTTGGTGTCTGCTCGTTTGGGGCAGTCTCGTCCTCCATCTGATTTGTTTCAAAATTGTATTTGTGCGCCTATGGAAATGAACTTCGTTATGTGCGTCTGATATGTTGTTCCGTAGTTCGCAACAAGGTTGGCCACACTGATATATATTTTGAAAAAATAATTCGATCTCTCACCGTTGTAATTTTATTAGCTGCTGAAGTTAGCTAATCAGATCACTTCGCGGTCGAATGGAAATGGGCCTTGCGAGGCGGTGTTGCAAAATCTGTACGTGGCTTACTTCAATTGATAAATATCTATTAAAATACGTAAAATTGAAGCTATTTTTCACCTATGAGAGCCCATTTTAGCAAGGTAAAATAATTTTCTTAGCACCTAAAAATCCGAGGTCTAGACTTATCAATGACTGAAGGCTGGGAGAGGGCTAGGTTTAGGAAGTAAGTGGCCGTGGTCTTAATTAAGTTAAATCCCCAACATTCGCCTGGTGTGAACATGTAAAACCAAGGAAATCCATCTTCAGGTCTGCCAACAGAGGGATTCAAACCCACTATCTCCCGAATGGAAGCGCACAAGTGCACATGGCTAACTACTCGCTCCTGAGTAGATAATTATGTTGCTTTATCTTGTATAACCATCGCCGTTACATGAACTTAATTATGTACTGAAAACTATGAAATCAACTGCCATAATGATGTAGAATGACTGGTTTCTGTTTACATCACACTCAACATACTGACTTCAGTAATTAAGCAAACATCAACAACAATTCCATTGTCACCGTAATTAAAAGTTTGTGTTCATACGAATGTGTTTATGTTTGTTCAGAGTGGTCATTAGACCGTTCTATATTATTATAGATTCCATTATAATTCGTTTGTGTAGTAAATGTGCAGAGCAATTGAAAAGTTGTGGCAGGTAGCGGAATATTCACATAATTAGCAGTGAAACTAGCGGCCCGTTTCAAGGCAGAATCTTCACGAAACTTGCTTCAGATTTGAGCCTACAAATTCACGTGTCAAAAGGCTTAGATTATTTTCACGTAAATAATAATAATCGTTCTTTCTTTCTTTCTTTCTTTCTTTCTTTCTTTCTTTCTTTCTTTCTTTCTTTCTTTCTTTCTTTCTTAATCTGTTTATCCTCCAGGATTGGTTTCTCCCTCGGACTCAAGGAGGGATCCCACCTCTACCGCCCCAAGGTTAGTGTCCTGAAGCGTGAGACTTTGGATCGTGTGATAAAACTGGGGAGGAGGACCAGTACTCGCCCAGTGGCCTCACCTACTATGCTGAATAGGGACCTTGTGGGCGGATGGCAAGATTGGGATAGACACGGAAGAGAGAAGGAAGCGGCCGTGGCCTTAAGTTAGGTACCATTCTGGCATTTGCCTGCAGGAGAAGCAAGAAACCACGGAAAACCTCTTCTAGGATTGCTGACGTGGGAATCAAACCCGCCTCTACTCAATTGACCTCCCGAGGCTGAGTGCACCTCGTTCCAGCCCTCGTACCATATTTCAAATTTCGCGGTAGGGTCGGGAGTCGAACCCGGGCCTCTGGTGTTAGTAGATAATCACACTAACCACTAACTACACCACCGAAGCGAACAACAACAGCAGCAATAATAATAATAATAATAATAATAATAATAATAATAATAATAATAATAATAATAATAATGGTCCCAGGAATTAACCTGGGAGGAGTCCATGTGGCTTTTGTCATCACATGGCTCTGGGCAAATGGGAGTGAAACGCGTCGTTGCTTGTCATCTGCAACTATAACATATTGGGTTCAGCAAGAGAACCCAACTTAGCCTCTTACACTCCAACTCCAGCAAGTAACCTACAAGAGGTGTCCCTGTTAAACCGAGCAACCCAGTGGAAGGTTGGGTAACCAATCCCAGCGGGAAACTGGGTCGGTGAGCCGATCAGTGCTGGTGGCTTCAAGCCTTACAACCTTGATAGTTAAAAACCCGTTACCTTTTAGGTAACCACCATTACGACTCTCGTAATACTCGAAACATGGAGACAAAGAATATTCAGAAATGTACCCCAGGTGGTAAACAATCCACCCCCACACAGTCTGGGGCAAGCAGGTCATCGGATTCTGGGGAACCTGCACCTTCATGCTTCCCACTTCTATCTAATTCTGCTAAACGACAACCAAAGAGAAACATCGAGTACTTTGCTACAATGAATATTAATTCCCTACTGAAGGTAGGTAAGCTCAAACAAACGCTTGACGTGCTGGAAAAGTACAAGGTTATGATAGCAGCGCTACAAGAGATTCGGTTTACCGACGAGGATACAATAGAGTCCGGAGTGTACAGAATCTACAAGGGGAAACCTGGTGAAAGAGTTATCAAGATACTTCCACAATTTGGTACTGGGTTCGCGGTACACCATAAGATGGTTGACCATATTTTAGATTTCACTTCACCTAACGGAAGGACCTCCGCGTTATCCTTCAGGTCTCGTAATAGAGCATACACAATCGTAAATTTCCACTCACCCACGAATGACACAAACCGTTCAAACCTGGAAAATGTAGAACAATGCTGGGCCACCTTAGAAGAAACTCTAGATATGATCCCTTCCCACCATTCCATCATACTCATGGGAGACTTCAATGCACAAGTCGGTAAGGAGTGGAAGTACCGGAAGATAGTAGGCCATTATCCAGCCCATAAGAGAACAAACAGAAATGGAGGACGTCTCATTGAACTCTGTGACAAGTACAACTTAGTCCTGAAATCAACAGCCTTCAAACGTCTACCTAGAAAGGCCAAAACATGGAGGAGTCCAAATCCTATGCTTGGAGAATTCCAGTTAGACCATGTTGCTATAGCACGGCAACATCATACGGACATACAGAACGTCAAGGTATTACGAGGAGCCAACATAGATTCTGATCACTACCTTTCACTTGTTAAGATTAATATGCAACCCTTTAGAAAAACACCAACTCTCCAAAGTAGTCGTAAGATACCCAGGTTCAACACTCTGCGACTGCACGATGAGGATTGTGATTTTCAGGATACCCTCAGGAAGAATACAGAGAAAGAAGGATGGCCTGCCTTACAAAAGGCATTGCTGGATTCCGCTCAAGAAACTATCCCTGCCTCATCAACCAAAGGCAAACACCCATGGTGGAGTTCAAAGTGTGATGAGGCTATAGAAGAAAGGCGTAAAGCCTGGACTATGTGGAACCAACATAAAATTGAAGCCAATTATGAAGCCTTCCTCATGCAAAGAAAAGCTACAGCTAACACCATCCGCAGTGCAAAGAGAAATTACCTCAGGAGCCTAATGCAAGAGGCTGAAAATAATTTCCAGAGAAACAACTCAAGAGACATGTACAAAGGACTTAAGAAGCAAACGACCCAGTACACAGCTCCTACCCTCATCCTCCACGGGTCAGATGGAAAACTTCAACTGAACAATAAAGATTGCACCAAAACTCTTGCGGATTATTTCCAGAAGCTACTAAACGCAGAGGAACCTAAATAAAAGCTTATTTTCCATGAGCCTTCACACAGGAACCCTGATTCTCAACCACCTACGAGAGAAGAAATAAAGGACATCATCGCTGGTCTCAAGAACAACAAGGCTTCAGGTGAAGACGGCATAGTTGCCGAGATGTGGAAACATGCAGATGACCAGTCTTTGCAGAGCATCCATCAAATTATAAAGGACGTATGGACAACAGAGTCTCTACCCAAAGGATAGACGTCTGCCGTGATTCACCCCCTCCACAAGAAGGGAAGTAAGACAGATCTCAACAATTATAGAGGTATTTCCTTGTTACAAATTACCTACAAGATCCTCTCTGTAGCCCTGCTTAATAGAGTCACCACACAGCTAGACTCACAGTTAGGTGAATACCAAGCTGGTTTCCGTAAGACTAGATCTTGTCCAGAACAGATACACAATCTTAAGACAGTTCTCAATTACAAAAGCCGAGGTGGACATCCCTGGGTGGTGGTCCTAGTAGATTTTCAGAAAGCTTATGACTCTGTGGACAGAGACACCCTTTTCTCCATACTATGGGAACTTGGTCTGGATGGGAAGACCCTACGACTGATTCAAGCCACTCTGAGGAACACGACGTCCAAGGTCAGGTTCAGAGGTGAACTATCTGAAAGCTTTCCAATCAGAACAGGAGTTAGACAGGGTGATGGTCTCTCCTGCATTCTCTTCAACTATGTCCTGGAAAAGATCATTAGAGAATGGAGAACTATGCTACCACCGGGAGCTGGACTGAAGCTTGGGTACAAGAGAGACAACCTCATTGTCCCGTGCCTAGCCTTTGCCGATGACCTCATTCTACTGGCAAACAATATAGAGGAGGCTACCTACAACTTACAGAGTCTTTATTGTGTAGCAGTTAAGACTGGTCTGAAAATCAGCATCCAGAAGACTGAATTTATGACCAATATCAAGGAGGCCCCTTCTACAATTCCTCTCACAGACGCTACCATACGAAAAGTACCTGCGGTTAAGTACTTGGGAGAATGG